>NC_139335.1:28530000-29130000 GCF_056507025.1 Lutjanus erythropterus
TGTGAAGTAAAAAAAAAAAAAAAAAATCTTTCAACATTACACCACAATCTTTGAGAAAAGCTGCAGTGAAATCGGGCATTTTTGGCTGCAACAATCACCAAAAAAAGCCTGTGAGATCCTGGAGGGACTGCTAAAATAATGCACCATGATATCAACAGCAGTAATACCATGGTCACAAAGAGCAACGGTGGATGGTAGATACAAAAACAACAACTACAATGCAGGTTTGCAACCAATGGGAAACCAGAGAGGGGCTGCAGATTGGGTTTAATGATCTGAACAGCTGGCTCGAAATCAATGATTTTCACACAGTCATTAATGTCATAAGTAATTTTCACTTTGTCTATATCCTCAAATTACATTAGAGATTAGAAGAAACAGTCGCAATAACAGAAGGAGGCAGGCCATGATAGCATCTGTTTCATGGCTGTGTGAAATCTATAATGAGTTAAAGAGCAATGAGTGAACATCCAGCCAGTAAAAGCTTTAATAAAAAGTCAATTCATGTGAAAGCTTGAGCGCTTCATCTCTCCTTCTAAAAAGACACGTGACACCCCACACTGCTGTGGAAGGTTGTGGTCGGGGGGTCAGTCCACACCACCAGAATTTGACACTTTAACCCAAAAGAAAGGACAGGGGGAAAAAACGCAAAAATGCAAGCTGGGGGACGTTCCTTTTCTGTTAGTCTCTGACAAAGGATCACATGACCTGGAAGTAATATTTTGCTTCTCCGACAGGCTCAGTGTACCCCTGCCCACTCCTCCTCAGGGGCGTGGACAAAGAGTCCCAAGACAATCTCATAAACACTGGTTTAATGTGAGCATGTGCATCTATATTTGACATAATAATATGTTGCTGCAACAATAAAGGATACGCGTTGTGTGTTGTCAGAGTGCCTGCGTCTGAGTGTTTGTGTGCCTGGCTGTCACACTGCTTCACTGTCACTGTGTGTAAGGGGGGGATGGGGGGTCTACATGTCCAAAGCATAGTTGGCTAGTGTCCCTGCTGTCCTGATGCCCTGAGTCAAAGAAGCAAGCTGGGACAGAAGGTCTGAGTCACATCAGATTGCCCTTCATGCAAAAATCTCAAGGCCAGGAGGCAGTAGATTCACACATCTGAAGCATTATCACACATAAAACACACACACACACACACACACACACACACACATATTAAGGTTTCACTTTTGTTGCGAATGTCTAATCAAGTAATATATGAGAGCCTTTTCCACAAAATGCACCCATTTCTTTGCTACTTTCTAAATTGACGCTGACTTCATGACACATATGTCACGTTTGCTCCTCTAAAGGGACATTCCACTGATTCTTACAGGTCAAAATCAGTTTGCTCATCATGAAGAGTACTAGTCCATCTACTCCATCAGTTGCATAATGTCTTCTGTGGCCCTGGATGACACTTCTGGAGCCGTCCTGGGCGGCAATGTGACTTTGTACATTCTTTCTCATTTTTCCCCATTCATGGAAGAAATTATCATGTTTACATTCATTATCTGGGGAAATATATTTTTTTCTTCTTATCTCTCACTACCAATATTACTTTCAATGTAAGTGTAAGGCTGAAACTAATGATTACTTTCATCATTGAATCATCGCTCAATTATTTTCTTGATTAATCAATAAATAGTTGTTTGCCTAAATGTCAGAAAATGGTGAAAAATGTTGAGGTGAAAAATGTTGATAGTTTTTCCCAAAATCTAAGATGACGTCCACAGATTTCTTTTTTTACTCACAACCCAAAAATATTCAGTCTAATGTCAAAGAAGAGTAAAGAAACCAAAAAGAAATTCACGTTTAAGAAGCTGGAATCAGAGAATTTTGACTTTTTCTTTAACAAAAAATATTCAAACTGATTAATCGATTATCAAAATAGATGGCGATTAATTTAATAGTTGATTTATCATTGCAGCTCTAATATTTTCCCTCAGCACTGATGGCTATACTCTCGTTAGACTGTTGAGTGCTCACCTGCACCAGCCTTCCTTCAGCGAGGATGGCCTTATGGGTAATCTGAACCCTAATAAGTGACAGAGATAAGAGGGTGTGTTGTAAGAAGCGAGTCTCTCCCGGTGTCAGCACGTTGCTGCAGTCACAGAAAAGTGCAACAAGGGATGGTTAAACCTACAATATGGAGTTTTTAACTTGTTATAGAACAGTCTTATTTTATTAGTGGTGAGTATATGACCTACATAAGCAAACAAGAGCATCCATCGAGTTATTCTTAATACCTGCCACCAGGTCAGCATGCAAAAAAATACTGCTTTTGATTTTAAACTGGAAGTTCATTTCGATCGATTTTTGATTTTGAATTTAAATTATGACACACTTATCTCTAATATAAATGTGACTGTTTCATACCACAGTATGTTGGGAATCCTGAACTCACTGTGCAGTTTTCTCCTATGATTGAGTGAGTGATCATGTGAGTGATGACATGGGCAAAGAGCTGTGCACAAGGCTGAGGGGTGATGGCCTGCTGGTAGAGGGGGTTTCAACAGGAAACTTTATAAAAGGTTCTACCCTTCACGGTTTTAGTTAGCATCTTTATCTGCAAGTAGTATTGGACTCTGTGTGTGAAGTAATAAGACCATAAGATGTAGTATGGATAAAGCTGTGGCTGAATGTGTGCTGACAGTTATTTTCAGTACCTATATGCCTGTCTGTCTCCATCTTCTGTTCCCTGTGTTTCTTTTTTAACTTATGTTACAGTGATGATGTCCCAAAATGCTGAGTCACTTCACCTGCTGAGTCTTCAGTCAGGGTCTCACGGGGCTCAGACGTGACTTCACTATCTGATGCAATAGAGGCGAGCTGATTATAGATTATAGGTGTGTTTGGTACAGATGTGGTCATGTTTTGCCTGTTGTGGAGTCAGTGAGTAAGAGGTCCCCTCCATGCTGGGATTAGAGACACAGTGTTATGTCACACAGCAGACACACAGCTAATACAAAGAGAGGGCCTGACGTTAGCCATGACACTGCCTTGTTTACATCCCCATAGAGCAGCACCAAGGCAGGACGGGCGGGATGCTGCCCGGGCGGGCCACGTGTATGGGTGAATTCACCTCACAGGGGATGCTGGGAGGACCAGAACACCTGAAGCAGCCTTAGCGACCGTCCTGTTTCTTCCCCTGTCTCCTCCGTCACAGCTCCATTCAACTCACCTCCTCCGCATGTTTCCTCAGCGCTTTCTCCCGCTCGTACTGGGTGATGAGCTGCTCGTTGTCCTCCTTCAGCAGCTCCAGCTCCACTTCGTGCTCCTGGTTCTCCGCGAACACCGAGTCCAGGTTCTCCAGCACGGCCACGACCAGCGGCATGAGCTCCTTCACCACGTCCTCGTCGTATTTGCCGATGAGCCTCTCGAACTCGCGGTAGATGGAGTTGGCCAGGCCCGACACCCGCTCAGACATCATCGCCGATGTGCCCGGGTCGTCCTGGTACACAACCCCGTCTTCCAGCTCCATTTTTCAGTCCTCTCCCGTTCAGCAAACAGGACCAGCGTGGCTTTATTCCGCCTCACCCCGCCACTATGACCGCCGTTACCCGCTTAACTGAAAGCAGCGTTTCGTTAAATAAACGCACACATTGAGGACATTACACGGCCCGACTGTTACGATGCGAGACAGGCTACGTGGATTTCTTCCTCTTTTTCCCCTCACTTGTCCCATGGTGCCTTCAAGTGCTCTGCCAAAGCTCCGACTTCCCAGGTTCACTGAAGGACCAAAATCACACGGTTTTGTTCGAAGTCCAGAAATACCTTGTGAGGATTATTCAAATTTCAACAGTAAAATAAGAACCTCCGCGTAATAAATTGTATTTTTTTTTTATCATTCATATATTCACACACACAGTGTTATTCCTCACGCTTTTAAATGTGTGTTTAGTTCCTGGAAGAAAAGCATTTGCTTTGTTGCTGCATGTGTTAAAGTGACAGATTATGGGACACAACTAGGGCTGAACAATTTTATGGAAATCGCAATATGGTGCAATATTTGCTAAAGGGATAATGTGCATAAAAATATAATTTTAAATTAAATATTGTCACTCTGCAAAGATGTTCTGGCCTACAAAACATATTCTACAAACTTATGAAAAAAATCCCTGTATGGCTGCAACACAAGATTATTTTTCATTTTTATTTATTTTAAGGTATATATAGATATGCATGTTTGTATATTACCTGCACACTAGAAACTTTCTGTGTACATGCACAATATACTATGAATTAATTTAAGTTTAATTATTTTAAAAATGTATATGTACACATTTTTTCTGTCAATGTGAACTCATACAAGTTGTTCACAAAAATGTTTTTCAATGAAAATTAGATTAATGATGTAAAAATTCAATTCCCTCTAATATCACAAATCATACCGCAATCAGAATAATCAGAATTAGATGTATTTTCAAAATTGCTCTGCCCTAAGGACAACTGTGTCATGGAAATAACAATAAAGCATTTATCATCATTAACTAATAACATAGGCAGTAATATGTTTTTGCAAAGTGATTTATTAATCTATAAATAAATCATCCAAATGACAAAGTATCTCAATTCATTATTTGTTACTTGAACTGAGAAAAAGATTGTAAAAAATAATTTACAATGAAATATTAAGAGTTCAAATTTTTAGGGTGGGGCAAAAATGCCTCCTTGTATTGTATAACTAGTTATTAATTAATTAAATGCTTCATTACTATTACCATGGTATCTGTGGTCCTCTATTCTAGCTCTGTCCTTTCTAGTATCATTGGTCCCTTTTGTTTTGTTTTCTTCGTTTGTTTGGTTGGTTGTTTTGTTTTTTCCCCATTTAGGTAGCCTTGTAATTCAGCTTTTCCGATGGTAATTGAATGCACCATCACAACAGCTGAGTTGTTGACCAGATCACGTGATGACGTCACACCATGCTAACAACGTGAGCTTACTTGCACACAGTATTGAACTTACTGAGTCGTTTCAAAGCCTAATATGAAAGTAAATTATATAATCATATATATATATATATATAAAAGAATTATATGAATTATGTCAAGAACTAGAAATATTCAGAGAGAATAAAACAGTTTTCACGTTTGGTCACATTTTTGATTTTATAATTCATTTATCATCCCAGACTCATATGAGACTCCTTTAACCTTTACCCTGAAGCTTGATGCAGCTTTGTCATACATTTCATTTTAATTGACAAGCACCTGGAATCTCAATCTGATGGACAGGCAAGAAATTACTCAATTATTACAATAATTAAAATTATTTTACTTGTTTATTTGTCATTTGTCAAATGCTGTTGGAACTACAGATATTTTCTTAACATAGCTTCACTTTTCAGCAACATTTAGACCAGTTATAACCTAGACATTTCTGTCTTTTGACATGCTAATCAGCAGATTCTTGATCACAGAGAGACTACAACAGCAGAATTTACCACCTGAATCAACAAAGCACAGTTAATAATATAATAATGCAAAATCTCAAAATGCATAATGACAGTGATACAGGTCTGTTTATACACACCTATGTTTTAAGCTTATTTATATTTTATTCAGCAAGGTTAAACATAATGGGTTATAGTGTCACTTATAGTAGAAACTATTATGCATTACATGCTTGCAAACGAAAACCAAATTGCCCTCTATACCATGTACATTAATGTTTTTTTTCACGCTGTGATAAAACAACATTCACCTCTGCAGTGTGGAGGACTACAGGTTGTTGACAAAGTCTTCTCCAAAGTTAATCATGTGTCTCAGTGCGCTCAGTATCAGTGTATCAGTGTCATCATCTGTGTCTGTCTCAGAGTGGTAGTTCTTCACAAGGATGCATTTTGGCGGCAGACCCAGCGAAACACTCAGTTCCTCCACCTAAATTTAAAATTACATGTAAAAAATGATGACAAAGAGCTGATTATAGGAGATATCTGTTAGACTGTTGAAATGTAAAGTCAGATTATATTCCAACTTGAATAAGAACTTTGTGCAAATTCAAAAAAAATCTCAACAGAATCCCACCTTTTCCTTCAGGGACTTGCTCTTGTACGCGTTTTTTAGATCTTGTTTGACCTCTGGACAGGCTTCATCAATGTTGGTGAGAAGAGCCAGCTGGGGAATTCCTGATACAGAGCAGAATGAGTTAATTAAGATTCTGGGCTCTATCTTGTGCTGATTTAAAATGCAAGTTCAAAGCGCAAGGCGAATGGTGCCTTGATTAATTTCATGGGTATGTTTAAGGCCAAACATGCAATAAATCAATCAGAAAGTCAGCTCTCATCACCATTAAGAAGCACTTCACACCTGGAGCACGAGTGTTGACAGCATAGTGGTGAACAAAAAAGAAAAAGAAAAGTTTTTCAAGGAAGGAGAGATCTTCTGGTTACAGAAGTGAAAGCGTGAGGGCGTGGAATATATGGAGACAGCAGGACACCTCCAAAGCAGGTTTCATGTGTAAACAGTTTATTTTACATGAACATCTGACATGTAGCTGGTTATGTTTAACACTAACGCACCTTGAAATTGCACTGTATTTTTTAAATTCATTATTAATATCATTATTATGGTGGGCATGAGTGTGAGAAACAGTGCAGTCAAGAGGAGAGGCCAGCCAACCAATACTGGCTGTAAAGCTGCACCTCAATCTGCTGATCCACACACTCATCCCAACCCGTCCACAGGTCTATTGAGATTTATTGAGTTTTGTAATTTGCAGTAATATTAATTCCTTATTTGTTATTAGTGAGAATAAAAGACACACGTTGATTAACATAAATGAAAGGAGTGATTGTGGAGACGTGTGTGTGTGCCTCAGCTAAACGTGAGACACACACACATACATGTGATTAACTTCAATATTTACACCAAAATACATTCAAGGACACTTGACTAATCCACACCCCTGTTTGTGGAAAGAACTTAACATAACTGAAGGGTGTTTTGCGAATGTAGAGATGTGTGTGTGTGTGCTTTGGCCAAATGCACTAAAGGCTGTCTTGTGCAGACAGACCTCCTGCGCCACAGACTTTGCGCTTTGACCAGGTTTTAGTTGGTCTAAAGCGCATGTGGTTTTAACTACAATGTGCCAGGCACAAGATAGCAAATGCTCCTGGCCACACCTTCATTTTTTGATCTCCCGCCCATGGGCCCACAGATAGGCACAAGTTCATGTGGCAAAAATGACAACTGCACCAGTGTAAGATAGCAATGCCAACTGCACCAACTTCACCATCAGCTTTATAAGGTCCAATGGTTGTCAGTTTATTTGATTCAACTCAGGATAGCCAATAATTAACACTTACCCATCTCACTGGCTGCAAGTCTTGCCTCCTTCATCTTTCTCACAGTTTCAGATGGTAGTATTACTGATGTCCTGGCAGAGATGACACAAACCAGAACATGAACTCTGTCATGCCGAGCGGGGCTTTTGTTGTAGTCCTTATCATCCTCAGATATTTTAGAGCAAGGATTGAACTGGAAAACAATAAGAAATCAAATCAAACAATGGCATTTGTACATAAATAGTTTCTTATTTGAATGAATTTATTTGTGTGAAACAAATCACAAAGCTGGACTGAATTTCTGAAATATATCCAACAAAGTTTAGTCAATAGATTCAGTAACTGTACTTTGTAACCATCCTGTATGTGTCCCATCATGGCCAGTTTGATGTCCTCCACATGAACTCCACTGTCAGCTTCATTCTCAATGCCCATTATGTCATTGAAGACAAAAGGATAAAACGTCTCTGGTCTGTCTCTTTGGATTTTGAAAGTTCTGTACTGTGAGACAGAGAGGTGTAGTTATTAAGACAATAGTGCCACCTAGTGAACAATGGTCAGAATGCAGTTTGCGTCTTTCTCACTAGTCAATCAAAAAATACTTGTTCAGCACTGCTGTTAAATGTTGTATGTCCTTGGTTAAACCACACCCAAAGTTGACTCTTACTTTTTTGGTGAAGCTCCGCCGAGTGACTGCATCTGATGTCGCTTGGTCAGTCATTCTTCTTTTGAAAACTGAGTCAACAGAGTTGATGAAACTGGACTTGCCGTGACCAGTTGGTCCATAAAGCAGAATTCTGAGATGCTGGAGCTCCTTATTATGAGGAACATAATCCCTCACAAACTCCAGGTCTGTCTCTTTGCGGCTGTTCAATAAAGATTCGTTATCACAGACAAACATGATTTTAAACATACAGTCTGAAAAAAGAGGTGTGTACACTTTCGGTTTTAAAAATATTTTAAAGATAATTCAGTCAGACACACCACAAACACACATCACTCACCCCCATGGTATGTTCCTCCATGCCTCAGGAAAAGCTGCCAAGTAAAGAGCACATGTTGATATATGAGTCATACTTTAAAGAAATAACTTCAACACAATTAAAAAATGTGTCTGTTAATTTTACCTACATGAGCTTAAACAATGTTCTTTAGAGTATCTTACTTTTAGGAGAGGGTGGACACTCTTTAGAACCAAAAAAATATGCCCACATAGCTACAAAGATAATAAGACAACATGTAAAGAAGAAACATTTTTCAATATGAACTACATTGTTTGACATCTAAAACCAAACCAAATGCTAAATGAATGTTTGAGACATTAAATTTCTCATTATGGGCAACTTATCTCAGATAAAACTGACTTAAACATGTTGCA
The DNA here is from genome assembly GCF_056507025.1 of Lutjanus erythropterus. Lineage (NCBI taxonomy): Eukaryota > Metazoa > Chordata > Actinopteri > Lutjaniformes > Lutjanidae > Lutjanus > Lutjanus erythropterus. The sequence goes on from NC_139335.1 coordinate 28,538,663, forward strand.
GCAGCAAACTATTCATTCTTCATGAATATTTTTGATTCTAAAAATGCAGAAAATATACAAGACATTTTGTTAAAGATGGGATGGTACAGTAACAAGAAGTAAACAACAAGAGTAAAAAAAAAATGTTAACATGAATTTTTCACTTTCACTTGATCAAAAGAAGTTTTAGGGCAGAGACAAACCTTATGTTGCCCCACCCCAGGAATATACTGATATAGTATGTCTTTATAAGAACATCTATCACACTCATCAAGCTCAAGATGGCTGCACTCTTCAGTATTTTCTTGTGTTTTGTCTCTCCCTCCATGTAGGTAACTGTAGGTTACATTGTAATCACTGATCTCTGATTAGAGAGATTTTGTGAAGAGACATGCTGTGCGTCAATTTGTGTAATTCTGTACTTACAACTCCTGTTTTGAGTGCCATAAGTGCGTTCACATTGGCATTTACACCTAAAATAAAGTGCACTGTGAGAACCCAGATGTTGTACTCGAAGCGGGCAAAAAGTTGATTGTGCAACGCTGGATGCTTCTCTCAATAGTGGCTATCTTGTCTATGTGGCAGAAGAGGCAGGGCTAGCAAACTTGTGAACATGGCAGCCAAGGCGGCCGAGGAAGCAGCGAAAGAACACCAAACCATGCGGATAAAATTAATAGGACGTCCATGTTGAATGAAGTGAAATTGAACACAAATGAATAAATAAGCCGGTGGATGTTTTGGCATTTTGCCTATCTATGTTTACCTATGCAGGAAGCTGCAATTCCTGTCAGGACACAATGGTCATCCTCCACACATATTACATTGTGCATATTGTGCAACGTGTACAACATAACAATGTTCTAATGGAAGTATCCACAATAGGACGCAGCTATAGTCAGTACTATAGTAGAGAAACTATGGTGGCTGCAATGATTATTATTTTCAGATGATCATACATGAATGAAAATATACTTATTAATATTATATTCCTTTTCTGCTAATAAATCCCTATAAATTTCACACACTGGATCTTTAATCCTGACATTTAACTTCTTAATAACAAATTGCACAATTACATTTATAAGTTTATTAAAAATAAAAAGATACTCACCTCAGGTGTTGTGCCAGAGTGTCACCTCAAATAATGATTCTGAAATTAAGTCATTAAGTTTTTCATACAGTTCCTTTTTACAAATTTCGTGGCTATGAAACTTTACAACAGTTTTTGAACCTGGTTATAATCATGAACTGACATTCCTAAAGTAGCGATGTGCAAAGTTACTATACCTGTGAGCGTTCAGCACTGATGATGTCTGTGTGTGTCTGCACTGATGTGGATTATGTAAACTATCTTTGGTGTCAGGTGATTTGAAAGACGTGTCCCTCCTGGCAGCACACCCTAATTATTTTCTAGTCTTCTACAAACATTCTTCAAATAACAGCTGAGCCGTTTGATATCACAACTTTTGAGCAGGTCCATTTTAAACACCCATTTAACTTCCCTTCAGTTGAAGAAGTAGCTATTAAAATCTTGTCCGATTCAGCTGAGAGTGCATTAGGGTCTGTTGTCAACAAGTTTAAAATATGTAAAGATCTGTTTTACTTACTCACAACTACACACTGCATGTGTCCCTTCATGTTAAATTATGCATCAGTGATATCGGGGATTCAATGCACCCAAAGTATCAGACTCCACAGACTAGAGCTGAACACAGTTTTTAGGAATTCAAAAGTGTGTTCTAACCTTATCTCTTCAAGACGCTTTGGAGTGCAGGTCCCAAATATATGAAATGATAACACTGAGAAATTGTTTTCTTAAAATTCCACATAACAGGGTTGATAAGAAGTATTTTCTTTGGAGTGAAACTCATAATTCATCATAGGCTAAAAAGATTCATGCTATTTTTGAGGAAGCTGAATTCTAACATTTGTATTATAATAATATATCATCCAGTATGAGCACAAGTACAAGAAAGTTATTATCATGCTTGTTACGTAACAGGTTACATTAGGATACATAAATGTTTATTAAAAGTTATTCCATTTGAGTGTAAATTCTTTCAACGAAAATTTTGACAATAAGTATTCACTGGCATCCCTTTATTTCGTGATTAAATTGTGATGACAACGTCAATGAAAAACAGTATTGACAACAAAAAATGAGGACTAAATGTCTGCTCATTCTGGTCTGACAAATAAAGACAGAATGAATGGGGCTTATTTGGCTCTATTCAAAGAACAAATTAATTAAATCATCTGTCAAAGTGCCTCATCTTCACTAGCAACCTATCATGTACAAAGAAAAGAAAGAAGAGAGACTACCTGACTTTTCTTTTATATTCAAACTGAAAGTCAGACTGGGTGTATCACAAACACCTCAACTGAGCATTAAAGATGTGCAGAAAAAACACAAAAGACACCTGAAAACACTGTAGTGTAGACACAGCAGTGTCTGTGCAACATTTAACATAGTTCAGTGTTAGTTTTAGCTCCATGCAGTCATTAATTAATTGAATGCTTCATTACTATTACCATGACACCCATGGTCCTCTATTCTAGCTCTGTCCTTTCAGTACAATTGGTACCTTTTGTTTTGTTTCTCCATTTAGGCAGCCTTGTAATTGCTACGTTTCCGAAGGTACTTGAAGGCACCATCACAACAGCTGAGTTGTTGACCAGATCACGTGATGACGTCACACCATGCTAACAACGTGAGCTTACTTGCACACAGCATTGAACTTACTGAGTTGTTTCAAAGTGTAATATGAAAATAAATTATAAAAATTAATGATAAGTTATAAATGTCACGAACTAGAAATCTGAAAAGAGTAAATTATCTGAAGAGAGAATAAAAGGGTTTTCACATTTGGTCAGTGAAAATACTTTAATATACTTTTATTTTCTTAACATAGTTTCACTTTTCAACAACATTTAGACCAGTTATAACCTAGACATTTCTGTCTTTTGACATGCTAATCAGCAGATTCTTGATCACAGAGAGACTACAACAGCAGAATTTACCACCTGAATCAACAAAGCACAGGTAACAATATAATAATGCAAAATCTCAAAATGTATAGCGAGAGTGATACAAGTCTGGTTTATACACACCTATGTTTTAAGCTTATTCATATTTTATTCAGCAAGGTTAAACATAATGGATTATAGTGTCACTTATAGTAGAAACTATTATGCATTACATGCTTGCAAATGAAAACCAAATTGCCCTCTATACCATGTACATTAATGTTTTTTTTCACGCTGTGATAAAACAACATTCACCTCTGCAGTGTGGAGGACTACAGGTTGTTGACAAAGTCTTCTCCAAAGTTAATCATGTGTCTCAGTGCACTCAGTATCAGTGTATCAGTGTCATCATCTGTGTCTGTCTCAGAGTGGTAGTTCTTCACAAGAAGGATGCATTTTGGTGGAAGACCCAGCAAACTACTCAGTCCCTCCACCTAAGTTTAAAATTACATGTAAGAAACAATGACAAAGAGCTGATCATAGGAGATATCTGTTATACTGTTGAAATGTAAAGTCAAATTATATGCCAACTTGAATAATAAATTCAGAAAATCACAACAGAATCTCACCTTTTCCTTCAGGGACTTGCTCTTGTATGCATTTTTTAGATCTTGTTTGACCTCTGGACAGGCTTCATCAATGTTGGTGAGAATAGCCAGCTGGGGAATTCCTGATAGAGAGCAGAATGAGTTAATTTAGATTCTGGGCTCTATCTTGTGCTGATCTAAAGTGCAAGTTCAAAGTGCAAGGCAAATGGTGCCTTGATTAATTTCATTTCAAGTCAGCTCTCGTCACCATTAAGAAGCACTTAACGCCCGGAGCACAAGTGTTGACAGCATAGTGGTAAAATAACTGGGAGGAAACAAAGGAAAAGATTTTCAAGGAAGGAGAGAGATCTTTTGGTTCCAGAAGTGAAACTCTGGAGCCAGGCCTGGGGTTGGGGCTAGCAGGTGAGCGCCTGGTGGCTGGGTCTTCACCCACGGGACCCGGCTGGGCCCAGCCTAAATGAGCGATGTGGGCCCGCCTTCCCGTAGGCGCATCACCCGCGGGAGGGTTCAGAAGGGGCCGATGCAGTGTTGCTTGGGTGGCAATCGTGGGTGGGGGCCCCGACGACCCAATCCCAGGACATGGAGTCTGACTGTGGGGACATGGAATATCACCTTGCTGGGGGGGACGGAGTCTGAGCTAGTACAGGAGGTTGAGTGGTACTGGCTAGAGAGAGTCGGGCTCACCTCCATGCACAGTCTGGGCTCTGGAACCCAACTCCTTGAGAGAGGCTGGACTCCCTTCTACTCTGGAGTTGCCTGCGGTGAGAGGCTGGTGTGGGCTTGCTTATAGCCCCCCAGCTCAGCTGCCATGTGTTGGAGTTCTCTCCAGTGAACGAGAGAGTCGTTGCCCTGTGCCTTCGGGTCAGGGACAGGTGCCTCACTGTTGTTTCGGCCTATGTGCAGAGTACCCGGCCTTCTTGGAGACCGTAGGAGGGGTGCTGGAAAGTGCTCCAACTGGGGACTCCATTGTTCTACTGGGGGACTTCAATGCCAACATGGGTCTGGACAGTGTTACCTGGAGGGGCGTGATTAGGAGGAATGGCCTCCCCGATCTGAACCCAAGTGGTGTTCTGTTATTGGACGTCTTTGCTAGTCACAGTCTGTCCATAACAAACACCATGTTCAAGCATAAGGGTGTCCATCAGTGCATGTGGCACAGGGACACCCTAGGTCGGAGGTCAATGATCAACTTTGTGGTTGTGTCATTTGACCTCTGGCCATACGTCTTGGACACTTGGGTGAAGACAGGGGCTAAGCTGTCAACCGATCACCACCTGGTGGTGAGTTGGATCCGCTGGCGGAGGAGGAAGCTGAACAGACTTAGCAGGACCAAACGTATTGTGAGGGTCTGTTGGGAACGTCTAGTGCAACCTTCTGTCAGAGGGGTCTTCAACTCGCACCTCCAGGAGAGCTTTGACCAGATCCTGAGGGAGGCTGGAGACATTGATTCCAAATGGACCATGTTCTCCACCTCCATTGTTGATGTGGCCGTTTGAGTTCTGGCCGTAAGGTCTCCAGCGCCTGCTGCGGCGGCAATCCCCAAACCCAGTGGTGGATGCCAGAGGTAAGGGATGCCGTCAGGCTGAAGAAGGAGTCCTATCGAGCTTGGTTGGCTCTTGGGACTCCTGAGGAAGCCGACAGGTACTAGCAGGCCAAGCGTGCTGCGGCCCGGGTGGTTGCAAAAGTAAAAACTCGGGTATGGGAAAAGTTCGGGGAGGCCATAGAGGAGGACTACCCTAACCACCTTGAAGAGATTCTGGCAAACCGTCCAGCGCCTCAGAAGGGGGAAGCAGTGCCCTGCCAACACTGTTTACAGTGGTAGTGGGGAACTGGAAGGAATACTTCGAGGATCTCCTCAATCCCATTGACATGCCTTCCACAGAGGAAGCAGAGGCTGGGGACCCAGAGGTTGATTCATTCATCACCCAAGCTAAAGTCACTGAGGTAGTTCGGAAGCTCCTCGGTGGCAAGGCCCCGGGGGTGGATGAGATCCGCCCTGAGTACCTCAAGTCTCTCGATGTTGTAGGGCTGTCTTGGTTGACACACCTCTGCAATCTTGCGTGGCAGTTGGGGACAGTGCCTCTGGACTGGCAGACCGGGGTGGTGGTCCCTCTATTTAAGGGGGGGACTGGAGGGTGTGCTCCAACTATAGGGGGATCACACTCCTCAGACTCCCTGGTAAAGTCTGTTCTAGGGTACTGGAGAGGAGAATTTGGCCGATAATTGAACCTCAGATTCAGGAGGAACAATGCGGTTTTCATCCTGGTCGTGGAACACTGGACCAGCTCTATACCCTCCATAGGGTGCTTGAGGGTTCATGGGAGTTTGCCCAACCAGTCCACATGTGTATTGTGGACTTGGAGAAGGCATTTGACCGTGTCCCTCATAGCATTCTGTGGGAGGTGCTTCGTGAGTATGGAGTTCGAGGCCCTCTGCTAAGGGCCGTACGATCTCTGTATGACCGGAGCAGGAGCTTGGTTTGCATTGCTGGCAATAAGTCAGACTTGTTGCCAGTGCATGTTGGAGTCCGGCAGGGCTGCCCTTTGTCACCGGTTCTGTTCACACGCTCATCCCAACCTGTCCACAGGTCTATTGAGATTTATTGGGCTTTGTAATTATCATATTAATTCCTTATTTGTTATTAATGAGAATAATTTTAAAGACACACGTTGATTAACATAAATGAAAGGTGTTTTGTGATTATGGAGACGTGTGTGTGAGCCTCAGCTAAACGTGAGACACACACACATACATGTGATTAACTTCAATATTTACACCAAAATACATTCAAGGACACTTGACTAATCCACACCCCTGTGTGGGGAAAGAACTTAACATAAATGAAGGGTGTTTTGCAATTGTAGAGATGTGTGTGTGTGTGCTTTGGCCAAATGCACTAAAGGCTGTCTTGTGCAGACAGACCTACTGTGCGACAGGCTTTGCACTCTGACTAAGAATGTGCACGATTAGTCAACTACACGATAAAATGTCATCATCCTCCCTAGTTGGCACCAGAAATACTAGTCATTGAAACTACTTATCAGTATTTCTTCATGCACGTGCCAGTAAACTGTTGGCTCTAAGGCGTTATGCAGTTGCCCACCACTAGTTGAGGCTGTGGCCCCATTACACAGTAGCCCCTCTCGCCATACACCTTAAGTGTGTCTGAACACAATCCTGAATGTTTATATCAGCAAAGTCTGACAGATCACAGTTCGTAAAACCAGCGCAGTTTGGCAATGTTTTACTCTAGAAAATGGAAATAATGTTGTAGAGATGTGTGTGAGTGCTTCCGCCAAACGCACTGGAGGCTATCTTGTGCAGACGGACCTACTGCGCCACAGGCTTTGCGCTTTGAGCAGGTTTTAGTTGGTCTAAAGTGCATGTGGTTTCAACTACAATACACCAGGCACAAGATAGCAAATGGGCCTGGCAACACCTTCATTAGACCTCCCAACCATGGGCCCACAGACAGGAACAAGTTCATGTTCACTTTGCCATCAGCTTAGGGCCCAATAGTTGTCAGTTTATTTGATTCAACTCAGGATAGCCAATAATTAACACTTACCCATCTCACTGGCTGCAAGTCTTGCCTCCTTCATCTTTCTCACAGTTTCAGATGGTAGTATTACTGATGTCCTGGCAGAGATGACACAAACCAGAACATGAACTCTGTCATGCAGAGCGGGGCTTTTGTTGTAGTCCTTATCATCCTCAGATATTTTAGAGCAAGGATTGAACTGGAAAACAATAAGAAATCAAATCAAACAATGGCATTTGTACATAAATAGTTTCTTATTTGAATAAATTTGTTTATGGAAAACAGATCACAATCCTGGATTGAATTTCTGAAATATATCCAACAGAGTTTGATCAATACATTCAGTAACTGTACTTTGTAACCATCCTGTATGTGTCCCATCATGGCCAGTTTGATGTCCTCCACATGAACTCCACTGTCAGCTTCATTCTCAATGCCCATTATGTCAGTGAAGACAAAAGGGTAAAATGTCTCTGGGCTGTCTCTTTGGATTTTGTAAGTTCTGTACTGTGAGACAGAGAGGTGTAGTTATAAAGACAATAGTGCCACCTAGTGAACAATGGTCAGAATGCAGTTTGTGTCTTTCTCACTAGTTAAACCACACCCAAAGGTGACTCTTACTTTTTTGGTGAAGCTCGTCTGAGTGACTGCATCTGATGCCGCTCGGCCAGTCATTCTGCCTTGGAAAACGGAGTCAACAGAGTTGATGAAACTGGACTTGCCGTGACCAGTTGGTCCATAAAGCAGAATTCTGAGATGCTGGAGCTCCTTATTATGAGGAACATAATCCCTCACAATCTCCAGGTCTGTCTCTTTGCGGCTGTTCAATAAAGATTGGTTATCACAGACAAACATGATGTTAAACATACAGTCTGACAAAAGAGATGTGTACACTTTCGGTTTTAAAAATAGTTTAAAGATAATTCAGTCAGACACACCACAAACACACATCACTCACCCCCATGGTATGTTCCTCCATGCCTCAGGAAAAGCTGACAAGTAAAGTGCACATGTTGATATATGAGTCATACTTTAAAGAAATAACTTCAACACAATTTAAAATGTGTCAATGTCTGTTAATTTTATCAACATGAGCTTAAACAATGATTTTTAGAGTATCTTACTTTTAGGAGAGGGTGGACGTTGTTTAGAGCCGAACATTTCTCTGAACGTAGCTACAAAGATAATAAGACAACATTGAAAGAAGAAACATTTTTTCCATATAAACTACATTGTTTGTCATCTAAAACCAAACCAAATGTCAACTGAATATTTAAGATGCATAATTTCTCAATAAAACTTTTCTTAGGTAGAACTGAATTGAAACTGCTGCAGCTGCAAATTGTTCATTCTTCACGAATATCTTTGATTCTACTAAATGAAAATGTAGAAAATATACAAAACATTTTGTTCAAGACGGGATGGTACACCAACAAGAAAAAATTTAAATGTTAACATGTGTTTTTCATTTTCACTTGATCGGTAGAAGTTTTAGGACACAAAGAAAATGAAACCGAAATAAAAAAGATGGCTGCACTCTTCAGTATTTTCTTGTTTTTTGTCTCTCCCTCCTGTTTCAAGCATGTCAGTAACTGCAGGTTGCAATTAAATCATTGTTTTCTGATTGGAGAGACTTTGTGGAGAGACATGCTGTGCCTCAATTTGTGTAATTCTGTACTTACACTTCCTGTTTTGACTGCAGAAGTGCGTTCACATTGGCATTTACAGCTAAAAAAAAACCACACTGTGAGTACTTGGATGTTGCACTGAAAGCGGGCAAAAAGTTGATTGTGCAATGCTGGACACTTCTCACTCTCAATGGTCACCATCTAGTCTACATAGCAGAAGAGGCAGGACTGCCAAACTTGTGAACATGGCAGCCCAGGCGACTGAGGAAACAGCGACAGAACACCAAACCATGCAGATATCATGCACATATTTTTTTTTTTTTTTAGCAAAAGTACCACTATACTGTTGTCAGATTGCAGCCACCAATACTTTTATCTGGTTGACTTAGTAAAGATTACCACAAATACCACGAACCAAATATAAATCAACATATTGGTGCATTTTTAGTCAGTAGGAAGAAGGAGGGTGGTCGTTATTGGAGATTATGTCGTATTTTTAACCTCCAAAGAAACAGAGGGCAAACAAAAGCAAATAAAATTAGTAGGACGTTCATGTTGAATGAAGTGAAATTGAAGACAAATGAATAAATAAGCCGGTGGATGTTTTGTTGGGTGGCAGTAAAGCTCTACCTGGTTTCAGTTCCCCCACATATGAAAATGCCATTCCGGTAAGGGCACAACGGCGGTCCTTTAAGATAGCGGTACTTTGTCTAAACTTGCACACATATTACATTGTACATACCGTGCAAGTTTAGACAGAGTAGTGCTGTACTACAAAACAATGTCTGAATGGGAGTATCCAATTTAGGACACAGCTATAGTCAGTACAGTAGAGAAACTATGGTGGCTGCAATGATTATTATTTTCAGGTTACCATACATTAATGAAAACATACTTATTGATATTATATTTCTTTTCTGCTAATAAATCCCCATAAATTTCACACACTGGATCTTTAATCCTGATAAACCTTAACATTTCACTTCTTAATAGCAAATTGCACAATCACATTTATAAGTTTAGATATAAAAAGATACTCACCTCAGGAGCTGTGCCAGAGGAAGTAAGTGCTGAGAGTCACCTCAAATAATGATTCTGAAATGAAGTCATTAAGTTTTTCATAAAAGTTCCTTTTTACAAATTACATGTGAATGGAACTTTACAACAGTTTCTTAAGCTGGTAATATTCATGAATTGACATTCCTAAAGTAGCAATGTGCAAATTTACTATACCTGTGAGCGTTCAGCACTGATGATGTCTGTGTGTGTGTCTGCACTGATGTGTATTATGTGAACATATTAAAATACTTTCACTTTCCTGCCTGAACTTTGCTGACAAAGTTGCAAAGTTTTTCTCAGTCACTATCCCTAAACCCCACCCAGTGCCTGAGCCTGGAAAACATCTCACCAGAGAGTATCCTGCCAGGGGCGTTTCTAAAGGGGGCCACCCCTGTGCCAACCCATTATCCTCAAGTATAACTGGTCATCTGTCCAGTGTGAGGCGGGGCCTCAGTCTGAACTGTTTGATGAGTATTTGTAAATGTGCATTGGTTCCTTTAGTTCTTTAATTTTAAACAGGTTCAATTAAAAACCCTTTTAACTTCCCTTCATCTGAAGAAGTTGCTTTTAAAAATCTTGTCAGATTCAGCTGAGAGTGCATTAGGGTCTGTTATCAACATGTGTCCCCTCCATGTTAAATTATGCATCTGTAATATGGGGGATTCAATGCATCCAAAGCAGCAGACTCCACAGACAAGAGCTGCACACAGTTTTTAGGAATTCAAAAGTGTGTTTATCTCTTCAAGATGTTTTGGATTGCAGGTCCCAAATATATGAAATGATAACATTGTGGAATTGTTTTCTTTAAATGTCACCCAAATGTCAATGAATGTCTCAAAGCACTAATAAATCTGTCAAAGTGCCTCATCTTTACCAGCAGCCTCTCATGTACAAAGAAAAGAAAGAAGAGAGTCTACCTGACTTTTCTTTCAAACCGAAAGTCAGACTGGGTGTATCGTTCACAGTTAAGACAAACACCTCAATTGTACATTAAAGATGTGCAGAAAAAACACAAAAGACACCTGAAAACACTGTCCAGCAGTGTCTGTCATGATAAATATCAGTTACATAAGTTGATTGAATGCACCATCACAACAGCTGAGTTGTTGACCAGATCATGTGATGACGTCACACCATGCTAACAACGTGAGCTTACTTGCACACAGTATTGAACTTACTGAGGTGTTTCAAAGTGTAATATGAAAATAACTTATAAAAATGAATGATGTATTATGTGAATTATGTCAAGAACTAGAAATCTGAAGAGAGTAAATTATATGAAGAGAGAATAAAACAGTTTTCACATTTGGTCAGTGAAAATACTTTCATATACTTTTATTTTCTTAACATAGTTTCACTTTTCAACAACATTTAGACCAGTTATAACCTAGACATTTCTGTCTTTTGACATGCTAATCAGCAGATTCTTGATCACAGAGAGACTACAACACCAGAATTTACCACCTGAATCAACAAAGCACAGTTAATAATATAATAATGCAAAATCTCAAAATGTATAGCAAGAGTGATACAAGTCTGGTTTATAAACACCTATGTTTTAAGCTTATTCATATTTTATTCAGCAAGGTTAAACATAATGGATTATAGTGTCACTTATAGTAGAAACTATTATGCATTACATGCTTGCAAATGAAAACCAAATATTGCCCACTTTATCATGTACATTAATGTTTTTTTCATGCTGTGATAAAACAACATTCACCTCTGCAGTGTGGAGGACTACAGGTTGTTGACAAAGTCTTCTCCAAAGTTAATCATGTGTCTCAGTGCACTCAGTATCAGTGTATCAGTGTCATCATCCATGTCTGTCTCAGAGTGGTAGTTCTTCACAAGAAGGATGCATTTTGGTGGAAGACCCAGCAAACTACTCAGTTCCTCCACCTAAATTTAAAATTACATGTAAGAAACAATGACAAAGAGCTGATCATAGGAGATATCTGTTATACTGTTGAAATGTAAAGTCAGATTATATGCCAACTGGAATCTGTGCATATTTAGAAAATCACAACAGAATCTCACCTTTTTCTTCAGGTACTTGCTCTTGTACGCGTTTTTTACATCTTTTTCGATCTCTGGACAGGCTTCATCAATTTTGGTAAGAATAGCCAGCTGGGGAATTCCTGATACAGAGCAGAATGAGTTAATTAAGATTCTGTGCCCTATCTTGTGCTGATCTAAAGTACAAGTTCAAAACGCAAGGTGCAGTGGTTTTAAAATATTAAAGATGGGTATAAATTCACCTTTGCTGTCTTATACCAGGGGCACAAGGGTTTCCTGCCCTGTCCCACCCCTTACACATGGAGCGTACTGCGGGATACACCTATCAACCTTTTTAATTATTTTGATTAATTTCATGGATATGTTTTAGGCCAAACATGCAATTAACCAATCAGAAGGCCAGCAAGGAGACAGATCTGCTGGTTCAAGAAGTGAAAGTGTAAGAGTGGGCAATATATGCATCCAAAGCAGCTTCATGTGTAAATAGTTTATTTTACATGAACACCTACAAAAAGTAATACAATAAATGAACTGTAAATGTCATGTCAGACATAGCTGGTTTTACACTTGCGTACCTTGAAATTTCACTGTATTTTATAATTCATTATTATCATCATCATTATTATGCAACTCTGCTGGCTGACGCTCCTGAAAAAGCAGCCGGTGGGCAGGAGCAGGAGAGAGAAACCGGTGCAGTCAAGAGTAGAGGCAAGCAGAGCCAGACTGGCTGTGAAGCTGCACCTCAATCCGGCTGATCCACCAACCCATCCCGGCCCGTGCACAATTTACAGGTTTATTGAGATTTATTGGGCTTTGTAATTGTCATATTAATTCCTTATTTGTTATCAGTGAGAAGAATTTCCAAGACACACACTCTGATTAACATAAATGAAAGATGTTTTGTGATTGTGGAGATGTGTGAGTGCACCTCAGCTAAACGCAAGACAGACACACATGCACGCTGTTAACTTCAATATTTATTCCATTTATTTCTTCATTTCTGTTAGAAAATATGCTCAAAGGACACTTTACAAATCCACACTCCTGTGTGGGAAAGAACTTAACATAAATGAAGGGTGTTTTGCAATTGTAGAGATGTGTGTGTGTGTTTCGGCCAAATGCACCAGAGACTGTCTTGTGCAGACAGACCTACTGTGCCACAGGCTTTGCACTTAGACTAAGGATGTGCACGATTAGTCAACTACACGATAAAATGTCATCACCCTCGCTAGTTGGCACCAGAAATACTAGTCATTGAAACTACTTATCAGTATTTCATTCATGCACGTGCCAGTAAACTGTTGGCTCTAAGGCGTTATGCAGTTGCCCACCACTAGTTGAGGCTGTGGCCCCATTACACAGTAGCCCCTCTCGCCATACACCGTAAATGCATCTGAACACAACCCTGAATGTTTATATCAGCAAGTCTGACAGATCACAGCTCATAAAACCAGGTTTGGCAGTGTTTTACTCTAGAAAATGGAAATAATATTGAATGCAGACTGACAGAATAAACTGTTATATGTTCACTCGACTGGAGAAACATGTGACCACATTAAGCACAGACACGGACATTAACCTGCAAGCAGAGCAGCTGCTGCTGCTGCTAGCACTGCTAACATTAGCAACACTCTGTAACAGGCTGGCAGCAAATGTCAGCTCCAGGTTGTTCACTGGCTAATACTATGATCCTCTTCGGTCTGAAAAGTTAAGCATTTACTGAGCTGTTGTCATGTTTTGTAGGTTAATGTGTAATGTTTGTATTGCACAGTGCAAAGCGGAACACATTTCAGTGGCATTTAAAGTACAATCTGGAGATTGTAGAGTGTGTTTAACAGCTTCAAATAGCTCTTAATACACACAGTATTTTTTAAACAGTGTTTAACATTATCAATTCATAAATTATGCTCAATTTTAACTGCTTTCTGAGTGTTTTCTTACTGTTAGACTAGTCAGCTAGTTAAATTAAATTTTGCGTTTGACTGACAGGGAAAATACGTATCAAGGTTTGTAGTTTAGAACTGAAGAAGCTTCTTGGATGAGAGGCGAAACGTTTTCAAGAACTATCAAGTTCAGTTGCCTGCTACAAGCGTTGATACGAATACCATGACCTGGATAACTGAGAATATTCACAGACAGGGAAAATAGTCACCAGGAACATCCCTAGTTTTGACCAGGTTTTAGTTGGTCTAAAGCGCACGTGGTTTCAACTACAATGTGCCAGGCACAAGATAGCAAATGCTCCTGGCCACACCTTCATTTTTAGATCTCCTGCCCATGGGCCCACAGACAGGAACAAGTTCATGTGCTATCTTGCAGACGTGGCAAAAATGACAACTGCTCTAGTGGAAGATAGCACTTTCACTTTCGCCATCCACCTTGTGCCGGGTGTAAGATAAGACCCAATGTTTGTCAGGTTATTTGATTCAATTCAGGATAGCCAATAATTAACACTTACCCATCTCACTGGCTGCAAGTCTGACCTCCCTCATTTTTCTCACAGTTTCAGATGGTAGTATTACTGATGTCTTGGCAGAGATGACACAAACCAGAACATGAACTGTGTCGTGCAGAGCTGGGTTTTTGTTGTAGTCCTTATCATCCTCAGTTATTTTAGAGCAAGGATTGAACTGGAAAATAATAATAAATCAAATCAAACAATGGCATTTGCATGTAGTTTCTTATTTAAATAAATGTATTGTATAATATGTGCAAAACAAATCACAAAGCTGGACTGAATTCCTGAAATATATCCAACAAAGTTTAATCAATAGATTCAGTAACTGTACTTTGTAACCATCCTGTATGTGTCCCATCATGGCCAGTTTGATGTCCTCCACATGAACTCCATTGTTAGTTTCATTTTCAATGCCCATTATGTCATTGAAGACAAAAGGGTAAAACGTGTCTGGTCTGTCTCTTTGGATTTTGTAAGTTCTGTACTGTGAGACAGAGAGGTGTAGTTATTTAGACAATAGTGCCACCTAGTGAACAATGGTCAGAATGCAGTTTGTGTCTTTCTCACTAGTTAAACAAAAAATACTTGTTCAGCACTGCTGCTGAACTGATTTATGTCCTGCCACTGACATTGTGAGTGCATGTAAAAAATGAAATAAATTAAAATACACAGTGAAGGAGTTGTTAAATGGTGTATGTCCTTGGTTAAACCACACCCAAAGGTGACTCTTACTTTTTTGGTGAAGCTCGTCTGAGTGACTGCATCTGATGCCGCTCGGTCAGTCATTCTGCCTTGGAAAACGGAGTCAACAGAGTTGATGAAACTGGACTTGCCGTGACCAGTTGGTCCGTAAAGCAGAATTCTGAGATGCTGGAGCTCCTTATTATGAGGAACATAATCCCTCACAAACTCCAGGTCTGTCTCTTTGTGGCTGTTCAATAAAGATTGGTTATCACAAACAAACATGATTTTAAACATACAGTCTGAAAAAAGAGGTGTGTACACTTTCGGTTTTAAAAACAGTTTAAAGATAATTCAGTCAGACACACCACAAACACACATCACTCACCACCATGGTATGTTCCTCCATGCCTCAGGAAAAGCTGACAAGTAAAGTACACATGTTGATATATGAGTCATACCTTAAAGAAATAACTTCAACACAATTGAAAATGTGTCTGTTAATTTTACCTACATGAGCTTAAACAATGTTCTTTAGAGTATCTTACTTTTAGGAGAGGGTGGACACTCTTTAGAGCTGAACATGTGTCTGAACATAGCTACAAAGATAATAAGACAACATGTAAAGAAGAAACATTTTCCTATATGAACTACATTGTTTGACATTTAAAACCAAACCAAATGCTAGATGAATATTTGAGACATTAAATTTCTCAATATGGGCAACTTATCTCAAATAAAACTGACTTAAAACAATAGTTCACCCAAAAATGAGATTTGACTCAATATCTACTCATTCCTGTGCTGATGTGAGGATGGGTGAAGATCTTCAGATCACAAAACACTTCGGTGAGAGCCTGTGTACCCGCTTCACGCGTGTGCACGCAGATCAGGTCTGAGAGGCTACAGTTAGGCTAAAAACATGGTGGAAATGGCGTCTTTTTTGGGTCAAATTTTAATGTCGTGGCTTACGGATACTTGGATTACACCACACGAGCAGCATGGAGACATTTTGTGTTTTGTTTCTGTTCTTTTTTTACATTTTCAAACTGGTCACCATTCACTTCAATTGTTAGTAAAGTAAAGATTAGTAGTAAAGATTACCACATAATTTAGTAAAGATTACCACAAATACCACAAATCAAATATAAATCAACATATTGGTGCGTTTTTAGTCAGTAGGAGGAGGGAGGGCCGGCCTGCCATTAATGGAGATTATGTCATCTTTTTAACCTCCAAAGAAACAGGGCAAACAAAAGCAAATAAAAATTAATAGGATGTTCATGCTGAATGAAGTGCAATTGAAGACAAATGAATAAATTACTGGGTAGATGTTCTGGCGGGTGGCAGTAAAGCTCTACCTTGCTTCAGTTCCCCCACGAAGCAGAAGCTGCAATTCCAGTAAGGGCACAAAGGCTGTCCTTTCAGACAGCAGTACTTTTTCTAAACATGCACACATATTACGTTGTGCATATTATGCAAGGTGTACAACATAACAATGTTCTAATAGAAGTATCCACATTAGGACACAGCTATAGTCAGTACAGTAGAGAAACTATGGTGGCTGCAATGATTACTATTTTCAGGTTACCATACATTAATGAAAACATACTTATTGATATTATATTCAGTTTCTGCCAATAAATGCCCATAAATCTCACACACTGGATCTTTAATCCTGACATTTCACGTCTTAATAGCAAATTTCACAATTACATTTATAAGTTTATAACAAATAAAAAAATAAAAATAAAAAGATACTCACCTCAGGGGTTGCACCAGAGTTGTGCTGAGGTTCACCTCAAATAATGATTCTGAAATGAAGTCATTAAGTTTTTTATACAGTTCCTTTTTACAAATTACATGTCAATGAAACTTTACAACAGTTTCTTAAGCTGGTAATAATCATCAGTTGACATTCCTAAAGTAGCAATGTGCAAAGTTACTATACCTGTGGACGTTCAGCACTGATGATGTCTGTGTGTGTTTACACTGATGTGTGTTATGATTATTACATTTTAAAATACTTTCACTTTCTTTAACGTCAGGTGATTTGAAAGACTTGTCCCCTCTGGTGGCACACCTGTCACCAGGTATGTGTGAGGTATGGGTGAGGCCAGGTGTGTCATTTCCAGCCTCTCATGACCCAATGAACAGTACTGTTCAGTTTAGAAAAGCTGCAGGAAAATCTCTCCAGAATACCCAGTGCCCATCCAAAAGGTGCAGTGGTCCTTTTGGCACCTATGGGTCTAACAGGGAGCTCTGGAGATGCTGAGGCAGCTGTCTGTTGTGCAGGTGTCTATTGCAGAACATGTCCTGCCTGAACTCTGCAGACAAAGTTGCAAAGTTTTTCTCAGTCAGTATCCCTAAACACCACCCAGTGCCTGAGCCTGGAAAACATCTCACCAGAGAGTATCCTGCCAGGGGTGTTTCTAAAGGGGGCCACCCCTGTGCCACCCCATTATCCTCAAGTATAATTGGTCATCTGTCCAGTGTGAGGCGGGACATTAGTCTCAACCAACTGTCTGATGAGTATTTGTAAATGTGCATTGGTTTCTTCAGTTTGAAATCTGCTTTTAGTTTTTTTTTTTTTCACAAAATTTTTTTTTAATTATAAATCATAAAAATAATTTTTTTTCACAATGCAAAATGTCAAAATGTCTGGAAAGTGCCTGTATCATGAGAGTCCCTCTTTTTTCTTTTCTTTTCTTTTCTTTCCATTTCTCTATTTACATGATTATTAGTTTTGCGTTACTATCATTATCATTAGTATTATTTAAGATTGTTGAGTGCCAAGAGTTGGTGTTTATTGGTTTTGTTGTGTCACTTGTTTCATGTTAATTAACTGTAGTGTGCTATGTCATGTCACACTGCATTGTTTATACAACAGAGAAACTAATAAAAACTGGAGTTACAAAAAAGAAATGTGATTGGCCACATGTGCCACCCCATTATCCTTAAATATAATTGGTCATCTGTCCAGTGTGAGGCAGGACCTCAGTCTGACCTGTTTGATGAGTATTTGAAAATGTGCATTGTTTTCTTTTGTTTGAAGCCGACTTTTAGTTTTTTAACAGTTTAATTTACTTAAATAATAAATCATAAAAATTTAAGTTTTTCATGATGCAGTGTGGAGAACAAACTACCAGATACTGGCTACGCCTCTGTATTATGAGAGTCAAGTGATAGCATCACCCTAACTATTTTCTATTCTTCTACAAACATTCTTTAAATAACAGCTGAACTGGTTTCAGGTGTTACACTTCAGCTGACGCAAAGATGCACTTTAACTGATATCACAACTTTTGAGCAGGTTCATTTTAAACACCCTGTTAACTTCTCTTCACCTTAAAATCTTGTCACATTCAGCTGGAAGTTAATTAAAATCTGTTCTCAACAAGTTTAAAATATGTAAAGATCTATTTTACTTACTTATAACTGTACACAGGCATTCATAAGTTTGTATGGGGGTGAAGCATGATGGGGCATTCCCATTATCCTCAAGTATAATTGGTTGTCTGTCCAGTGTGAGGCGGGACCTTAGTCTGAACTGGCTGTTTGATTAGTATTTTAAATGTGCATCGTTTTCTTTCATTTGTAGCCTGATTTGAAGGTTAATTTACTTAAATAACCTTTTTTTTCATGAGCAGTATGAAGAACAAACAACCCTAGTCAAAACGTCTGGATACGCCCCTGTATTATGAGAGTCAAGTGATAGCATCATGCTAACTATTTTCTATTCTTCTACAAACATTCTTTAAATGACAGCTGAACTGGTTTCAGTTGTTACACTTCAGCTGACACAAAGATGCACTTTGACTGATATCACTACTTTTGAGCAGGTCCATTTTAAACACCCTGTTAACTTCTCTTCACCTTAAAATCTTGTCACATTCAGCTGGGAGTGAATTAAAGTCTCACTTATCACAATCACTTAATGAACAATGAATGAACAATAAACATAAAACATTATTTTAAGCTAAACAGTTTCACCATTATTGGTATAGAGGTAATCCAAAAGTAATGGAAAGTAATCAAGTTACATTACATTAGTACTATAATAATTGTATTAGGTTACTGATTATATTTTTAACATGTAATTACTAACTGTATTGAAATACATTTTTAAAGTAACAAATAAGCAGTGACCCAAACATGGCAGTAACAATAAATGGTGGCAACATACTGTATGTCAGGAAAGACACACACCAAAAAAGTGAAAACAAGCATTTAACATATTTTACCTGTTTTCAAATTGTGCAATAACTTTGTTGAAATAAAAAAAATGCTGCTGATATGTGATTTTTCCTGAAAATCTTTGTATTTTCATTTAAATGTTTGTTAATATAGAAATTACACAAAAGACAAAGAAAATGACATCACTTTCACCTATTCCAGCCATAGGTGGTCATATTGTCCACGCAGAAATTGTTACTGTTATATTGTTACTTTCTACACAGTTTGGACATGCTTCTTAGTCGTTTAACAACTATCATTGTCTCTGTCAATAAAACTTCACAATTTCCAAATGTTAAAACACAAATAATTAATTAGTTTTAATTGGTATTATTTCATTTTTAAAAAGATAAATTAATGGAATAAATGCATTAATCTCTTAGTCTGGTATTTATCATTTATCATGATCTAGTGTTTAATATCACACAAATGATGAAACACTGAAATAGAACTCATTATCCTGTTTTGAAGATAGTTATGATAGTTTGATAGACTGTTGATGAAAAGTTTGCTGAAATATCATACATTCTTTTCCTATAGCCTGTTCCACAATGATACAATGGTATATATATATTTGAGAATTACTTCAAATTATGTTTTCTTTTGTGACAAAAAACTTTTTTTTTCTTTTTTGTCCTTTTTTTTTTTGTTTACTAACTGCCATCATAATTCATACCATAGAGGAATATATGCATAAATAGTATGTAAGGGCAGTGGTGGAAAGAGTTCTGGAAATCTATACTCAAGTACAAGTACTGTTACATAAATAAAATATTACTCAATTACAAGTAAAAGTACTATTGCTAGCTGCTTACGCAAAGGTACAAAGTATTCTTCTAAAGTACTACTCAGAGTATTAATTACTTTTAACCAGTTTAATGCATTATCAGCAACAAGAATTCAATTCAAAGGGATTTCTTTTGTTTTGTTTTCAAATTACTCACAACTCTTGTTCTGTTCTGCTGCTCAGTGATCACACTCACCTCTCCAAGGCTGCAAATTTTGTGAATTTTATTTAACCTGTGAAAAAGCTAACAATTGATTAATCATTAATATTTTTAGATACACATGTGATTTTGTTTTGTTGTTGTTGTTTTTTTTTTCTCATTTTCAGTTTTTTTGGGGGGTCATTTTTAACTTTCCTTGTTTAACAAATGCCTCTGCCAGAGACAACAGTGTTAAATAAGGAGCAATTACTGCCATTTCTAGACTATTGATTAAATATTGATTAATACATTTTTGGTTGGTTTAATTCTTAACAGCAATTAACGGATTAGTGACTAGTCATTAACATCCTCACTCCAAACCTGCTCTGCTGCAGTGTTTTGTTTGCACCCATATGTCATTGTTTTCATTGGCCCATTTGCAATCAGATAAAACTTACTGGCTACAAAAATACAGATGAAAGATGTCGATTTTAATTCAAATGGTACTCAGTACTCAATTATGATTTTAAAAGTAAATAAGTACATTAAATATTGTAATGCATACTTGAGTAGAAGTACAGTCTTGAAAATAATATATAGTACCTAAACAAAGTACTAGAGAAATGTATTTACAGTAATTTGGATATTTATAATTAGTTACTTCCACCCCTTGTGTAAGGGATAATAACTGTACTGTCATGGTGACGAGTCAGATGCAGCAGTGGACAGACTCAAATGCAGACAGGAAGAGTTTAGGGATTTTTTCATGCCAGCAAGTCCATGTTCAGTCAGTAAATAAAATGGGGCTTCAGGAAGTTAAAGGGAAAGTTCACCCAAAAATGAAAATTCAGTTATTATCTACTCGCCTTCATGTCAAAGTTTTTTTAGTCCACAAAAAAAGCTGGAGTTTGACCATTATAAAATCTTCCACACAGTGGAAGTGAATGGTGACCAGTTTTCAAATGTAAAACAAACAACAGAGTTAAAACATAAAATGCCTCCATGCTGCTCATCTGGTGTAATTCAAGTCTCATAAAGCCCCAACATGCCAAGTTAACAAAAAGAAATGTTATGTACACCATGTTTTTAGCTTTTTAGTTTTTTTCTTCACTGTAGATCCTTAACTTAGAGACATGTTTACATGCACATGCACACAGTCTGAAATAGGTGTGTATAGTATGACAATGTGTAAACGGCATGTCGGGACTTGGATTACACCAGCCAAATAGTATGGAGGCATCGTATGTTTTTTTTTTTTCAGTTGTGTTTTTTTTTTTTACATCTGAAAAATGGTCACCATTCACTTGTTTGGGAGATTCTCCAACACCGTTTTCCTGTGAAACTCCAGCAGTGTTTTGCAGACTAATAAAATAAATCCAACCCTCAATTGGCATGAGGGTGAGTAGATAATGACTGAAAATTCATTTTTGGGTGAACTATCCCTTAAAGGGACCTCCTTTTAACTTGCATGGCTGGGAATAAACTGATAAACAAAAGTGAAAGAAAGAGGAGACAGTATATAAACACTGCCACTCCTAATATTGCAACATCACTCTGTCCAGAGCCACACCAGTGAAGGTAAGGACTTTTTATTATGTCTCTAACCATCAGTAACCATAACCACCAGTGATATGATTCAAATATGCTACTGTGAAAACAAAATGCCTTTTCTTTATCTTGGGTAATGATTGACTGAATTTATTTCTTTGGTATAATTCAATGTCTGTCTCTTTATGATGTTTACATGATACAAGAGGAACACTTTTATGAAGTGGAAAGGACACTGTCCTTATAAATTCCAGACTAAATTTTGCATTCTTAATTCAGTTTGTGAATACAGTTATTTAGTTGTCTTTTTAAATTGCATTTTCTACTAGATTTTTATATTCCATTTTGAATTAATGAATACTTACTATAACTCATTTGTATTGCTCATTAAAAAATAAAACAGTGAATTACTTTGTAATTTAAACTGTTTGTAATTTAAACTGTTTATTAAATTAGAACCGCCATGAGGTCATTTTGACCTCTCTCGCCTATTAAAATGCATGTAACCGAATAAAAACCCTATGACTCTCAGTCAATGACTTTTCTTAAGTGTGTTATACATCATCCTCTGCATTTTGGGGATTCTGGAATAAAAGAGAAAGAAAAAAAGAGTAATTTTATTGTTATTTTTCATTAGTCAGTTATTCAGTCAGTCAGTCAGTTAGTTAAGAGAAAATGGATTGGAGGAAATGCTCTATGACTGTCAGTCAGGCTTTGACAATGCTACAGGACATAGATGATGGAGTGTCAGATGGACAATGCAGTTAATACAGTTAAAGATGCAATTGTCATGGTCTGTTGTCATTTTAAGCTTGACAGTGTAATATACTGACAATAAGATAAGAGTCTCCAAGTTATGTTAACATTTGACGCATGTAAGAGTAAATCAGTGGTGGAAGTAACTAAGGAAATTTACTGAAACACTGAACTTACCTCGAATTGTACTTTACTTAAATATTTAAATTCTATACTACTTTAGGCTGCAGTCACACGCCACTTGTATAAATTCATGAATATTTACATGTAAATGTCTTCATTTACAGCTATGGGGGGTAAGTCCTGACCTGTCACACGGTCACATGTGTAAAATGCTCCAAATATTACAAAAATTATTCAAATTTTTCCACAGAAAATCATGCATGTTTTATTTGCATGAAATTTTACAACTTTATCTCATATGTGTAATTTGCCCTTCAGCATCCTCTAGCCTCTTCAGGGAGCCATGGAGGCATATGCTAAAGTGAGTATGAGTAAACATAAAGTCATGGTGGTGTCATTGTTTCCTTTCTGTGTGGCTCTGCTCCTCAATGACAGATAACTTAAGTTTCTTGTTTTTTGAGTGTGTGTGTGTGAGGGAGAGAGAGAGAGAGAGAGAGAGAGAGAGAGAGAGAGAGAGAGAGAGCACAGCAACAATCCCAATGTGCTCACTGTACATCCAATAATAAAAATAATTCAGTATTTAAACCACATTTTTTACTTCCATAAACAGGGACAAGGAAAATCTACATTTTGTGAACTCTTATCAACCTCGAAACAGTCAAGTCAAGCATCTCAGAATTCTGCTTCATGGACCAGTCGGTGCCGGCAAATCCAGTTTCATCAACTCTGTTAGGAGTGTTCTACAAGGCAAAGTTACAATTGGAACGCCGGCTGATACAGCCACTGCAAAAAGCTTTACCAACAAAGTAGGAATGACTTTTTCGATTTTTGCACATCACCTATAGAACAGTGTTTTATAACCCAGAAGTATTTTCTGAATCAAGTTTCTCAAATCATAATACAAATGTAGACTGCTACTCACACACACACAGAGGCCATGAAGTGTCCATCAGCATCAGCCACAGCCTCAGGCAGATACCTGGAATGAGACACCACACTATAATGAGTCTTTACAATACCTTAACACATTTTGTTTGTTTGTTTGTTTGTTTGTTTTTTCACCTGGTAACCTATCTTAATTCAGCAACATCCATCCATCCACCTTCAACTGCTTATCTAAGGTTGTGTTGCGGAGGTAGCAGTCCCAGTAGAGGACTCCAGACTTTCCTTTCCCCAGCCACATTAATCAGCTCTGACAGGGGGATCCCAATGTGTTCCCAAGCCAGGGTGGAGAAATAATCCCTCCACCTAGTTCTCGGTCTGCCCCATAGCCTCCCCATGGACGTACCTGGAACACCTCCCAAGAGAGGCAACCATGTGGCATCCTTACAAGATGCCTAAACCACTTCAACTGGCTCATTTCTATGCAAAGGAGCAGCAGCTCTACTCTGACTCCCTCACAAATGATTGAGCTTCTCACCCAATTCGTAAGGGAGATGCCAGCCACTCTTCTGAGAAAACCCATTTCAGTCACTTGTATCCGCAATCTCATTCTTTTGGTCATGACCCACCCTTTATGACCATAGGTGAGAGTAACAACAAAGATTGACCGGTAGATCTGTTCTCTTCTGGACTGATGTGTTGATGTAGGTGGTCTTGGCCAGGGAGAGGACAATCAATTAGAAAATGCACTGAAGAAGATTTTCATCTTGACACACAGCAGGTAGCTGATGTTGAACTGGTCTATCAGGGTGGAGTTTTCTTCCTTTGGGATCCACACCCCTTCTGCCACTCCCCACTGATCTGGAATCTTCCCCCTCCTCCAGGAGACTTGCATGATCTTCCACAGATGCAGCAGGAGTTTGGGAAAGTTTTTGTAGACTTTATACAAGGTCTTGGTTGGTCCTGGAGCAGAACTTGCCGTTGCTTTGTGGATGACGATTTCGGATGTCTTTCAGGGTCACTGTATTTCTGTTTCAGGTGACAATCTATGTCTTCCTGCAAGCAGACCACACCCAGCAGCAGTGGACCCACTGTACATCTGCTCCAGCAGCTCCTTGGGTTTGGCAATGCAAATTTTGGGCCCTGTCTCCTTTCAAAGGATGCTCATCAGCTTGGCAAAGCCAGTATGCTCCTCTTCTCGCTTCTTGTACTGGTACTTAAGCACCTTCATCTCTTGCCTGATGTTATAGATCCTCAACACTCTTTGGTTCTACAAGTAAGGTGAGCCTTTCTTCTTCTTCTCTCAAAACCATTTGGCTACAATGCTGACAGCAGTTGCTGTCATGGATTGTAGATTTCTTTCGTCTTCTCCATTCTCTGTTTCTTCCAAAATTTTGTTGTATCTTCCTCAAATTGCTTCCATAGTGCGGTCATGTTGCCTGTGTGTCATTTGATCTGCATCCTCTTGGATTTGGTGTTAGATTAATGTTTGCACCACTTGGAGGTTCTGGATACTGTGGGGTAACTCCAGGCCTGGGCCTTCTTGAATCTCACAAGTACAAGGACATTAGTGCGTTGTGCTTCAAGCTGCAGTCGTTCTTGCTGCCACATGCACATTGCTTGCTCATTGTATTTTGTTCGTAGTCTGGGTCTGATGTATTCATATCTACCATGAAGTTGTGTTCTCTGCATGCTCTGTGAAGCTCTGAATGAAAGAGAACTTTATGGAAAGGGAAGAGAAAATTAATTACTTTGCAGCTGGGACAATGTAACCCAAACAGCTGTTCAGCTATGAATGAACCCCTTCCAACCATTTTGACCAAACATGAGCAACCCAGCAACAAGTTTACAGTACCCCAAACAACCCAGCATCATCAAGCCAGCAATGTTTTTACAGAAACAGCCCAGCACTTTTTTTAGTGTACTAACTAACTAACTAACTAACTAACTAACAACTAATATGGTTATTTCCTAACCATAACCAGATTATTATTGCAACCACATTTTAAGCAGATTTTGGGAGGAAACTGTCTTGGAGGTTCACAATATAATGTTAGAGCGATTGTTCAGATAGAGCCTGTTTTATCCTCCCTCATACACTCACATCCTGTGGGACACTTGTTAAGCATGAGGAGACTGACAGATCTAATTAGTTTGAGGGAGCTGGGCAAAGTGTATTTAGGAATATTTTTATTTGGGATTTGATGATGATTTAAATAATTACAATTTCTTCTTTACAGTATAAAACTTACAGTATCTCCAGAGGTGCCGGAGTTTATTCTGTCATTTTCAATGATATTATGGGCTTTGAGAAAAGTCATGAAAGTGGAGTTCACGTGGAAGATGTCAAACTGGCCCTGAAGGGACATGTGAAAGACAATTACCAGGTACAATCGTTTGAACTCTCATCATCATGTCGTGGCCACTTTCCTGAACCACATGTATATTAAAATATATCCTCTTGCCCCTCAGTATTAAATGAATGAATGAATGAATGAATTAATTAATTAATAAATAAATAGATAAATAAATAAGTGAAGGGAGTCTGTGAAGTTTTCTGATAAACAAACAAAAGTTTACCCACTAGAATGCATTCTGTCTATACTTGATACATGTAAAACATATTGTTTACATCCATGTTTTAAACTGCAGTGAGTAGTCTTTCCTTTGTATTGCTGTATTTCTAGTGCATGGCCACCACATGTAGATCAGCGGAATAGTATAAAACCATTGGCTCAAACGTGTATCATGTCGCCCACATACTGTACATATGTGTACAGGGAACAAAACAGGACCCCTAAAACTGCTCTACGGCACTACAGCGGTCAAAAGCTTCACAGGCTATCAGCTATTTTTTTACTGATCTGAACACATTTGAGCGTTGTTCAATAAAAAAAATGCTGAAAGATGTTATTTGTCTTCCAGTTCAAGCCTGAACACCAAATGACCATGAATGATCCATATTATGAGCCATCTCCCACTCTGGAGGACAGAGTTCATGTTTTGGTTTCTGTCCTTGCTGCTGACTCATTATCTCTAACGAGTGATGAAGTTGTGGAGAAGATGAGAGAAGTCAGGCTGGCAGCCAGTGAAATGGGTAAGAACAGACATCACAATGGTTATACTGGACACATATAGGATTTTATGAATCCAAAGCAAAGTGAACGCTTAAAATACTGATTTGGTTTGTGTATCTGCAGATATTCCCCATCTAGTTATTCTCACCAAAATTGATAAAGCCTGTCCTGCCACACAAGAAAACATAAAAGATGCTTACAGGAGCAAGAAACTGAAGCAACAGGTACATTTCTATTGGCGATCTGAGTGTTTTTAGATTTGCATGTTCTTAGAAGGTAATTCAAGTTAAATTTTCAGTCTGATAACACAAAAATCTCCTTTAGTCACCATTTTGCAATTGCTGATCAACTAAAATTTTATCTAAAAACCTAGGTCGACATATGCAGCAACACGCTGGGCGTTCCAGTCAACTGCATCTTTCTTGTGAAGAACTATGAATGGGAAAACACCATGAATGATGACATTGATGTGCTCATACTGACCGCACTGAGACAGATGATCAACTTTGGAGAAGACCACCTCAACGACCTGTAGAATTCAACCTAGTGCCTGTCTCACTAATTAGGGCTTGAGCACCAAATGGTACAAGGACCTATTGGATTTGCTTAGATTCTTCTTCTGCCTTCTTACTTTCCTTTTTCTTCGCTACCATCAATTGCATTTTTGAAGGGCTAAACATGCTCAATAGCCCCTGAAACTTGGCACAAAATTCAATCATGAGTAAAATTTACATGCTGTATGTTTTTTGGCGATGGGTGTGGCGGTTGGCCATGCCTCCCAAAATCAGCCTCGGCAGCTTGTTTCACCAACATGCACGAAAATCAGTACACAAATGTATTATGGCCACACAAACAAAAAAGTCTCTTGGATCCATCACCTAAACCCAACAGGAAGCCATTTTGAATTTCATGTTCAATTTTTGCGATTCCCAGGCATTGTATTTTCACAAACTCCTCCAACAGAATTCATCATAACAACTTGAAAATCAGTGTGTGCCATCTAGACTACTTTTAATTAGAAATTATTAAAAGATTTAGCCAGAATTGAAGGGCGCGGCCATGGCGTGACGTCAAATTTAGGTGTCTTGCCATGGAACAGGAAATTGTTGTAACTGAATTATAAATGGTCAAATCACCTAACTTGTATGCAAATATGTAAACTTCACATGAAAGAGTCCCAGCCTGAACACATCTACATGACAATATTCAGTTAGCGTCATAGCACCACCTGCTGGCAACAGTAAATAACATGTTTTAAACATGATCCTTCGAACAGACTGACTATATCCGAGTCAAATCTGGTCAGAAAAGCCTTAAAATCTTGGTAATGTCGTATGTAATTTAGGGTCTTCAGTGCATAATAGTAAGAAATTTAAAGTATAAGAAATACAATTTAATCCAAACTTAGAATAATGTCATCTACATTTTTGTACACTTTCCTTGTTAGGTTTGAATTGGTTGTGTTTGGGCTCTGAGATTTATTACAAAACTTATACAATTAATTCCACAAACGAATCATAAAAAAAAAAAAAATCAGTTCAATGTCTAGTCAGTTGTCAGTTGCTACTTGAGTGCAACAAAACGTCTCTGCTCCTGTTGCAGCTGACCTCTGAGACTGAGCCAACTCAACAACGTTATATCACTCCTTTAACACAAACAGTGATTTAACCTGCTACACAGATCAATATCAGTTTAAAATTACCCTACATTTAGAGCATTTTCCCTGCTTTACTTTGCTGTTAGATAGCCTTTACCAAACTGAAGCTGCTCTCACAGCCACATTCCTGCATTCCTCT
Source organism: Lutjanus erythropterus (assembly GCF_056507025.1). Lineage (NCBI taxonomy): Eukaryota > Metazoa > Chordata > Actinopteri > Lutjaniformes > Lutjanidae > Lutjanus > Lutjanus erythropterus. Next base: position 28,566,947 of record NC_139335.1, read on the forward strand.
CCTCATTTTCCTTCACAGGACACAAAAGTTGCTGGTCTACAGCTGCCTTGACCAACAGTACATAATGTTAGCTCAGACTTAATCAAATGTGTTACTAATTAGAGAGAGAGAGAGAGAGAGAGAGAGAGATGGCGGCTTCAGTTCCACATTTGAAAACGCTGCCTGACGACAAAATAAAGCAGTGAACATGTTCTAAATATAACTTACACTTAAACCCATATTGATTTTTTTATGTGGTCCTTTGCTCAGGTGCTAAAATACATTTTGCAGCTGCCTTTGTCTACAGCAGTCCACAGGGGGACATTATATAGCTTCAGTGTTGGGACACCTGAGACGGCTGTCAATCAAATGTGAGCTGACATGCCCACACACTCTTGAAAAATTACAAAATAAGTTTTTGAACCAGATGTTCTAATACTTATGAACATTTGCTTTCACTCAGATCTCTGTGGATGCTTAATGCAAACCTTTACTCTGATATCATATATGCATTTTTACTCTTTCAAGCCAAAGTTCCAGAGACTTATAATGAAATGGTGGCATTTTGGTAACTACGACCACTTGGCCAGGGTTACCCTTGCTAGAAATGGCTCTATGATTTGTGACGCTTCCTAACATTTACTGACATCTAGCAGCTAGATGCCTTCAGTGTGTAGATAACAAAATGCTGTTTTGTTATTTGCACGCTTGAAACAAGGATGCCTAAATTCTTTGCCAGCATTTGTGAGCCACATATAATGTGGACAGATTCTGCCTGTGGCCATTGAGTCTGAGACATGTAATTTCAACCTGCAGTATAATGAGACAAAAGGAATCTGCTCGGTACTTAATTGTGATTTTTATTATTATGTAATTCAAGGAGTATTCAAGAGTTGCGAAAATTTATCAATTATTAATCAATTAATAACTTAATCACCAACTATTTTAATAATCGATTAATCAGTTTTTGATTTTTTCTGATGCCAGCTCCTTAGATGTGAATATTTTTTTTTTTTACTCCTTTATGACTATAAACTGAATATAATAATATTGGTTTGTGGACAAAACAAGACATTTGAGGACATCATGTTAGGCTGTGGGAAACACTGATTTTTTTGAACAATTTCTGACATTTTATACATCAAATAACTAATCAATTAATGAAGAAAATGATCAACAGATTAATCACCAACAATCAAAATATATATCTTATCACTTGTAATTTAACTTTAATGGATAAAGTATGGTACAGGTTGTAACCTGTAGGTCTGACCTTGAAGTGCAAAAATGATGCTTGCTTGTATGGAAAATGAAAATGTGCACCATTAAAAAGGACATTGTGAAATATATAATCTTATGAACAAACACAGAATATGTACAATTATACAACCGTGAAATAAAATTCTGGTAAAACCTGCCAGTTTTTATCCCTTTATTTCACAATAATTTAACTGGAGCTCACAGGGATGTAAAAGGGGTGTGAAATGTATGTTTTCAGTCAGGAGGATTAAGGTTAATAAAGCATGCACTTTCCCACACAGTGCAGCTTTCAATAAGGAAATGAAACATGACACAAGGCACCACATACCAATGGCACATACCCAACTGTGGTGGCAGAATTAGAAAGTACAGATATTTTTGTTCAAATAGAGAGAGTAAAAGTAAAAAATAATCAGAAAAATAAATACTCAAGTAAAGTACAGTAACAAGTAGAGTAACAGTATTTCTACTTAGTTACTTCCAACCCCTAACTGTTTATAAACTGCTTAAACAGTCACAATTGAAGTAGCAGTTAAATTACTGAAAGAAGATAAAGGTGGATGCGCTGAAAAAAGCTGGAAACTCAGTTAAAGTGTCTCCCTGTGTGAGTTCATTTTCAGTGTTAAAAGAAAGTTAAAGAACACAAAATGAAAGCAGTAAAACTGAAGTGTAACAACTCAAACTCTCAAGAAAAGAGATGAAGGTGAGTTGGAATGCTTGTGGGTCCTCACCACTATCAGCCCCACCTTTATAAACTTTTTTTCTGATAAGCCTCCAGCTGTGATAGCTGCAACCCACCAAAAATCAACAGCAACTATGACAAGATCAAGACCACCAGCAGGTGCTTTACTCACTGGTGAGGTGTTTCCCAAACTCACCTGCTGGGCGAAGTTATGGCAGGCAGAGGTGGGCAGAGTAACCATTAAAGAAAAAAGAAGAAAAAAAGAAGTCATCAAAATAACTATTTGCATCAGAGTACAACAATCTACTGAAAAAAAAGCTTGAGTAATGAGAAACTTGAGTAGCAAGAAGAAACACTGACACACTTTGGTCTTTAGTGTTTAATTTCATATGAATATAAGTGGAATTATTTCAACCAGAGTCTTCCTCAGCTAAAGGTAAAGAAGAGAACATGTATTTATTGGTGATTAAATGACAGATAACCTGCCACGTTTACATAGTCAGTGTGATCACACAAAGTTACATAAATATTACTGGCTACTATATTAAAACTAGAAATGCCAGAATTTCATAACCATCAGAGGCCATAAGCGATCATTTTGACTTTTGACATAAAGTCTTGATAAATACCCGATTAGGATTAATGCATTTATTCTGTTAGTTAATCTAAAAATGAAATGACACCATAATGTAAATTTTGTAAAAATCCATCCATCCATCCATTATCTTCCGCTCATCCAGGGCCGGGTCACGGGGGCAGCAGTCTGAGCAGGGATGCCCAGACTTCCCTCTCCCTGGACCCTTCCTCCAGGTCTTCCAGGAGGATCCCAAGGCGTTCCCAGGCCAGCTGAGTGACATAGTCACTCCAGCGTGTCCTGGGTCTTCCCCGGGGCCTCCTCCCAGTGGGGCATGCCCGGAACACCTCCCCAGGGAGGTGTCCAGGAGGCATCCGATGTAGATGCCCAAGCCACCTCAGCTGGCTCCTCTCGATGTGGAGGAGCAGTACTCCGAGCTCCTCCCGGGTGACAGGGCTCCTCACCCTATCTCTAAGGGAGCGCCCCGCCACCCTGCGGAGGAAACTCATTTCAGCCGCTTGTATCCGAGATCTTGTTCTTTCGGTCATGACCCAAAGTTCATGACCATAGGTGAGGGTAGGAACGTAGATTGACCAGAAAATCGAGAGCTTCGCCTTTCGGCTCAGCTCCTTCTTTCCCACAACATACTAGTGCAATGACCACATTACTGTGGCTGCTGCACCGATCCGTCTGTCAATCTCACGCTCCGTCCTCCCTTCACTCATGAACAAGACCCCAAGATACTTAAACTCCTCCACTTGAGGCAGGAACTCTCCTCCAACCCGGAGAGAGCAAGCCACCTTTTTCCGGTCGAGAACCATGGCCTCGGACTTGGAGGTGCTGATCCTCATCCCAGCCGCTTCGCACTCGGCTGCAAACCGCCCCAGTACATGCTGAAGGTCCTTTGCTATTTGTAATAAGTAACAATACTTTGCTTCCTAATTTGACAACTTCAACACACATTTTCAGTGAGTTATAGGTGCTGAGAAAATAAGTGTTTCAACTGTTCCTGGTCTCCCCTATTTTAATGTTAATTGAGCCTAATTATTAATTAATTGTATTTTAATGTTGGGACATCAGTAAACAAGACCACTAGTGAAGTTTTACTGACAGGGGCAGTCATAATTGGCAAGCAACCATGATGCATTTCCAGCTGTAAAAAAACACACTATGGCTACTACTATGGTTACTATGGCTGAAATATGTAAAAATGATATGACATTTTCTTTGTCTTTTTTTGTAATTTATATTAAAAAAATATATATAAAAAAATAAATGAAAATACAGAGACTTTTAGGAACAGTCAGGTACCAGCAGCACTGTACATACATACAACTTTGTCCTGGACCCATGGGTGACCAACAGCCACTGAACCTTTAGGGTGGCTGCTAGGCATTGTGGGGAGATTTTCCAGCAGCAACAGCAACAACTTTGGTCATGAGATGCTGCATTCAGTGTGTGACACAAAAGGTTCACACACACCCTGAACATCTGAGAGCTGAATTCTTTTAAATCACATGACACAAAAGAAAGTGAGAAAGGTGAGGTAAGTGAATATTTCCCCTTAGTGTGGGAATAAATTTCCTCAAACTGTGTTGGCTTGGTATAACTTTTTTTAACAACTGGCCTCCTAATTCATACCAGAGAGGTATATATATGTAAGAGCAGTGGTGGAAAGAGTACTGCAAATCTGTACTCAAGTACAAGTACAGTTACATTAATAGAACATTACTCAGGTACAGGCAAAAGCACTGCTGCTGGAAAACTGCTTGAGTAAAAGTACAAAGTATTCTAATACTCCTCAGAGTATTAGTTACTTTTAACCAGTTAAATGCATTATCAAAGACAAAAGAATTCAATCAAAAAGGATTTATTTTTGTTCAAATCTAAATCAGAGCTCTTGTTCTGTTCTGTTGCTCAGTGATCACTCTCACCTCTCCAAGGCTGCAAACTTTGTGTGTTTTACTTAACCAGTGAAAAAGCTAACTATTGATTAATCATTAATATTTTTTTTAAATACAAAATACATGATTTATTTTTCTTTTTGTTTTTTCTCATTTTTGATTTTGTTGGGTTCAATCACACAGGTGTCATTCCGCTGGCGTATCACTAAACCTGTTAAAAAGGTATACTGACACTGTGACAGTTAACAAAAAGTAGTGCCTTTTTACAGTATGTAAGTATGTCTTTCCTTGAATACATAACAAATATTGATATTATATTAAATTCAATTATTGTAATTCTTAACATTAATGGATTAATGATTAATCATTAACATTCTTACTTCAAACCTGCTCTGCTGCAGTGTTTTGTTTAACGTCCATATGTCATTGTTTTCATTGGCCCGTTTGTGATCAGATGAACCTGATTGGCTACAAAAATGCAGATGAAAGGTTTGGATATTAATTCAAATTGTACTCAGTACTCAATTACGATTTGAAGAGTAACTAAGTACTTTACATACTTAAGTATGAGTAAAAATACAGACTTGAAAATCTACTCTTAAAAGTAGAAGTACCCCCCAAAAAAACATTCTTAATTACAATAGTTTGAATATTTGTAATTAGTTACTTCCACCCCTGTGTAAGGGATAATGGACGAGTCAGATGCAGCAGTGGATGGACTCAAATGCTGGCATGAAGAGTTAAGGGAATTGTTGATGCCAGCAAGTCTCTCCTCTTTTAAGTCACATGGTTGAGAATAAACTGAACTGAAAAATAAAAGTGACACAAACAGGAGACCCTATAAAAACTCTTTCTTCCTCAGTCATCAGCGTCACTCTGCACAGAGCCACACAGGTGAAGGTAAGGACTTTTTATTCTGTCTCCCCTCAGATATGGGAGTAAAATAAGCTCCTGTGATTGTGAAAACAAAATGTCATTTGTTAATTTTGGGTTACACTGAACAAAAGCACTTTTATGAGTAATGTTGTTTTCTGAGCTGCAGAGCTGAGCCTCTTATTTTTCTGACTATTTACTAGACTTGAAAGTGAATACTGACTTGACTTTTATTTAAGTATAATATGCTTTGACATAACTTTGACATAGTTAAGCAATATTTTTGTGTTTTAGGTAAAGGAATGCTGTGCAGGATTTCTCTAAAAAAAACTATGTATACACTCATTAAAAAATGATACCCCATCAGTCATCACTTATAATGAGAGCCACACATAAAATGTCACAGAAAGGTTACATTGAGAGGCTAAAAGGAGAAGCCAGACGACTCAGCACATGGAATGACTAATTGGAAAAAGAAAAGCAGCAGGGATGTGAAAAAAACAGGCTAAAATCTAAATTCTCTCTTCTTCTTCAGTTTAGGAATCCAATTATTTAGTTCTGTTTTCCAATTGCATTTTCAAATAGATTTTAACAAATTTTAATTGACCTTTTTGTGTTGTTTTTGTAAACCTATTTTTAATTTTTATTTTTTTTCCTAGATTAATATTTCATTTGTAAATTCTAGGGGTGTGTATCTCACTAACTGAGACAAATGTGATACGTATCTAGATACATGTTCAACAATACAATATCTTAAAATTTATAAATGGACAATGATTAGGTTCAATTCATTTCAGCTCTGTCATGATATGATACGATACGAAGCAATACAAGACAATGCAATTAATGCTACATTTGTAGAGTGCTGTTAGTTGCAAAAAAAAAATCCTGATAGTTTTACTACATATAGTAACAGTATAGACAGAGAGGAGGAGACATTACAGTGATGTTAACATCTTATTATGAGTCTCATGTATAAATGAGATACTGTAGCTTAAATGAGAATCTGTGAACAAACTTTAAAACTGTTTAAAATATTAATATTTTTGTAGTAAGACAATCTACTGCTGTGTTTCATATTGTGCTGATGGTTTTGATCAGTGTGGAGGAACAGTGATGCTCTGTGTTACCTGCTCTCACAGTGACATGACGTCTCTGTGCCTCAGACTCGTGTCTCTGTACTCGACACGTTTTGCATAAATGATCTGCAGCAACATTTTTTATCTTCCTTATAAAACCCAAACTCAATCCACACTTGCGCATTATGAAAGTTTGGCGGTGCGACGTGATGCAATGTCACTTCTGTCGCTGTTTTCTGTGCCGTCTGTTTTGAGGAAATGAAGAGGAGACACAGGAGAGACAGGTGTCTGAGAGCGGTGCAGGCAGAGGCAGGAGGAGAGAGAGAAAACGGAGGACGGTTACAGCGGCTACACGCGTGTCCTAATGAGATGTATCAATACAATGGTGCTGCATTGATTTGCTTCCAATTCATGTTCAGCTTTTTACTGATACAGGCAATTTGAACCAATGCACTTGTATCTTAGCCATTAAAGTCTGATGTATCAGATGCATGAGTGAATCGTTACACCCCTAGTAAATTCTTAATATAATTTCTTTTTCTTGCCAATTAAAATATGAAATAATGAACTGCTTTATAAATTAGTTTGTTTTTGGATGGATGACTTAATGTCTAAACATATTTATTAACACCTATTTTTTTATTATACAATTAGTTATTTATGAATGAAAGGCTTTATAATTATTTTATTGACACTTGTGATCCTTCATATAAGACTAGGACTAAGAAACAAAGAACAAGAGAAGAACAAAGAAGCTTGTTTTTGCCTTTAATGATAGGACAGCTGAAGATATGACAGGAAAGGGAAGGAAAGACATGCAGCAAAGGGCTGTAGGGGGGAGTCAAACCCACAGCTGCTGCAGAGGACTCACAGCTTCACTACATGGAGTGAACACTTTACCAACTGAACCACCAGGTCACCAAGAAGAAGCGTTTTAATCATTGCATCATCACTTGTCCCACTGATAATACAGTAAAAGATGTTACTGTCATGTTCTGTTGTCATTTTAAGCTTACAGTGTAATATACTGACAATAAGATGAGAGTCTCCAAGTTGTTAACATTTGACGCCTATAAGAGTAAATCAGTGGTGGAAGTAATTAAGTACATTTACTCAAGTACTGAACTTACCTAGAATTGTAGTTTACATGAGTAAAGTAAATACTTAAGTAAATACTTCAGTGTTATGCTACTTTTGGTCGCAGTCACACACAATTCATGAATATTTACTCGTAAATGTCTTCATTTACAGCTATGGGGCTAATCGACTTCGTCCAAAGCATATTCTCCTCACCACTGCTTGGTGAGTAAAATGCTATAAATACAATTTCTCCAAACAAAATACTGCATATTCTGTTTGCATGAACTTTTATGACTTTATCTAACTATTTGTGGACTATATGTGTAATTTGCCCCTCAGACAAGCCCTGGAGGGAAATGCGAGAGTGAGTATAAGTAAACATTAAGGGCCCTATCTTACACCCAGTGCAAAGCTGATGAACTGGTACTTGTACCTAGTCTGTGTGGCTGTGGACGAGAGGTCTAAAGTTGAGGGCAAAAGCCAGGCGTGTTTGCTTTCTTGCTTTCCAGAAACCACTTGTGATAGCAAGCTTGCATCAACACCTTCTTTTTTTTTTCATGGCAAAGGAATATGGATGAGTAAAGTGTCCTTTGGAAGTAATTTCAATTTCGAAATATTGAAGTTAACAGTGTGTGTGTGTGTCACGCTGGGCTGAGGTGCACACAGTCACAAAACACCTGTCATTTATGTTGAATAGCCATGTGCATGTCAGAAATTATTTGTATTACTAATGAATAAGGAAATATTATTACAATTATCAGGCCTAATAAATCTCAACAGATCTGCAAAGTGTGCACAGGATGGGATCACAGCTGTCACATCATCTTTAACAGATGAGTCAGCATGACAGCTGCAGTGTTTGTGTCTGCATGTTTATTGGGATCCAGAAAAACTAGGATTGAACAATTGTGATCTATAACATACACAAAGAACAAGACGTTATGGGTGACCATGAGACCAGCCAGACCTGGGGAGTACAAGGTGTGTGTACTTTTGTCAGAGCCTGATGCTGGTTAGAAATATCTTCATCTTTCGTAATCCGTGCATAATTTTGTGCATGGGTTATTAAACTTCAGAAACATTTTCTGATTCTGTAAATATTAATGAATTACAGAGAATGAATGAATGGCTGCATAATTCAAGGTCCTTCAGTGTGAAACAGTTACATGTCTGCAGGATATTTACGGTTCATCTATTGTATAATTTTGTGCAGATGTTAATGTAAAATAAATTATTTACGCATTAAGCTGCACTTTCACTTCTTCAACCAGGAGATCTGTCTCCTTCCTTGAAAATCTTTTCTCTTTGTTTCTTCCGCCATCATGCTGCCACTGCTTGCACTCATGGTGCACCTGCTTCTTAAAGGTGATGAGAGCTGAATTTCTGATTATCATTGCATGTTTGGCCTAAACTCATCCATGACTTAATCAAGGGACTTGGGCACAGCTGATAGGTGTATCCAGCTGTGTGTGTGATGTTCCTGTGCCCCTGGCACAAGACAGCAAAGGTGAATTTGGACACACCTTCAATAAATTAAATCGATTGCTCCTTGCGCTTTCAGCTTGCACTTCAGATCATTGTAAGATAGGGCCCAAAGTCATTGTGATGTCACTGTGTCCTTTCACTGTGGTTCTGCTCTTTAATAAGACATAACTCCATAGCATCCAATAATAAAAATAATTCAGTGTTTTAATCAAATGTTTTTTCTTCAATAAACAGTGAGAAGGACAATTTATATTTTGTGAAATATTACCATCGCCTTTACAATGAAGTGAAGCATCTTAGAGTTCTGCTTCATGGACCAGTTGGTGCCGGCAAGTCCAGTTTCATCAACTCTGTGGAGAGTGTTTTACAAGGCAGAGTTACATGTCGAGCTTTGACTGCTGCAACCACAGGCACCAGCTTTACTCAAAAGGTATGAATAACTGTTGTCTGTTTTTGTTTTGTTTTTTTCAAATAGAGCCTGTTTTATCTTCTCTCACACACTCACATCCTGTTCACTACTCTGTAAGCATGAAGACACTGACACATTTATTTTGGGAAAACCAGACAAAGGATGAATTACAATAATAAGTGTATTTATCAAAAAATTGTTGTAAAATTACATCCTTTTTTTAGAAAGAAGATAACAGGCAAAAAAAAAAGGCGCATTTTCTCACTGCAGGTGCAAAATTAAGCAATTGTATACATTTGTGTTGGTTTAAGAACTGCATATATATATGGGATTTGATAATATGATGTAAATCATTATACCCTCTTTTTTTCAGTATAAAACTTACAAACTCCACAGAGAAAAGGTTGGAATTTTTTCTGTCATTTTCAATGACATCATGGGCTTTGAGAAAAGTACTAACAGTGGAGTTCTTGTGGAAGATGTCAAACTGGCCCTGAAGGGTCATGTGAAAGACGGTTACCAGGTACGATCATTTAAACTCTTAAGACTATGTAAAGTAAGCTCGAGTAAAGAGGCCACCTTCCTGAGCCATATGTAATAACTTAATAAATAAATGGAGCGTGTGGAGTTTTCTTGTAAACAAGCAAAAATGATACTTGGTGTCACTCACCAGAATGCATTGTGTGTATACTTGTTGTTGACCAAATGTGATAAAACACTTGATTTTTCATACAAGGTGTTTAAACCCATGTTTGGTGCTGCAGTGAGCTTCTTCTTCTTCTTCTTCTTCTTCTTCTTTTTCTTCTTCTTCTTCTTCTTCTTCTTCTTCTTCTTCTTCTTCTTCTTCTTCTTTTTTGCATTGCTACATTTCTGGTGGTTTACTGCCACTTAGATCAGTGAAATAGAATATAAACATTAGCTGGAGCATGTATCACATCACACACACACACACACACACACGTGCATTATCTACATCAAAAACAAAACAGGGACCATAAAACTGCTCTACAGCACTGTAGTGGCAAAAAACTCCACAGGCTACCTGCTGTTTCTTTTCTATTTTGATTTAAACACATTTGAACAATGTTCAGTTTAATTAATCATTATTCGATTGTATATTATTGTTTTCCAGTTCAACCCTAAACACCAAATGACCGAGAATGATCCATATTATGAACCATCTCCCACTCTGGATGACAGAGTTCATGTTCTGGTTTCTGTTGTTGCTGCTGACTCGTTATCTATAATGAGTGATGAAGTTGTGAAGAAGATGAGAGAAGTCAGACTGGCAGCCAGTGACATGAGTAAGAACAGACATCACAATGGTTATATTCTGTCTGGACACATTTATGAATCAAAAGCAAAGTGAATGCTTAAAATTGGTTTGTGCATCTGCAGATATTCCTCAACTGGTTATTCTCACCAAAATTGACGAGGCCTGTCCTGACACACAAAAAAACATAAAAGACGCTTACAGGAGCAAGAAACTGAAGGAACTGGTACGTTTCTATTGGTGATCTGAGTGTTTTTAGATTTACATGTTCTTAGAATATAATTCAAGTTAAGTTTTCAGTGTGTCAACACAAAAATCTCCTTTGGTCACCATTTTACAATTACTGATCAACTGAAATCTGATCTTAAAACCTAGGTCGAGACATGCCACAAAATCCTGGGCATTCCAGTGAACTGCATCTTTCTCTTGAGAACCTACGAAACCGAAATCATCATGAAAGATGACATGAATGTGCTGATACTGAGCGCACTGAGACAGATGATCCACTTTGGAGAAGACTACCTCAAGGACCTGTAGACTTCAAAGCAGTATCGCTCTCACTAATTTTTATATTTGTATTTGCATGTGGTGTAAAGTGCTTTGAGTGGACAAAAGAATAGAAAGACGTTACAAAAATGTGGTCCATTTACTAAATGTAGTCCATTTAGAGGAGAGATGTTAAAATCATTTTCATCCTAGGCCACATCATCAGTATGATTACTCTCTATATCTATATTAAGACTAAATAAATGAATCAACTTAATATCTTTGTCTCTGTGTTTGATCATTGTTAGTTTTAATAATAACTTAATAATTAAAGATTAAATGACAGCAAACAGACGTTCAGCTGTATGAAATATTCAAAGCAGTATTTGTAATAAAGTCGAAATAACAATAAGGGTTGTTTCTGTTTCATTGAAGGTTTCAAATCCAAATATATTTGCTTAAAGCCACTGTAAACTATAATCCACAAGTCTTCTAATGATGTGATTTAGAGTCTTAATAGTCAGCATTTAAAAGTATTAGAAATCAGGTTTAATCCAAATTCAAAATAATGTCCTTTACATTTTTGTACACTTCTCTGTATTGAGTCTGAAGTGGTGTGTTTGTGCTCTTAGGTTTATTATGAAAATTACACAATTAATTCCACAAACATTCATAAAAAAAAAAAAAATCCACATCATGCGAGTGCAACAAAACATCTCTTCTCCCACTGCTGCAGCTGATCTCTGAGTCTGACCAACATTATATCACTCCTTTAACACAAATACTGATTCAACCTGTCGTCCAGATCAATATCAGTTTAATATTACACTATATTTAGAACATGTTACCTGCTTTACTTTGCTGTTAGATATCCTTTACCTTTCTCTGACTTGAGACAACAACAAAAAACAACAACAAAAAACAACAACAACAAAAAATCTGATTGGACAACTCTGTTTTGCTGTTTTCAGGACAGTAACCCTTTCATTGCCGAAGCAAAATTGATAGAAAATGAGGTTGGAACCGGAATGAGGTGAGAATAGCATAATAATTTAATTAATTACATCAAATTTAATATATTTAAATACAACATTTGAAATACTGACATGTTAAGTCTTCTCTGGAGGCCTAGAAGACCCTCAGGGTTCCCTTCTGTAAAGTAAGGATGCCTAAATTCTTTACAAACTCTTGTGAGCAACATAAAATGTGGCACTGCTGCAACCATTAATCAATTATTAATCCATTATTAACTTAATCACCAACTATTTTACTAATCAATTAATCAGTTTGAGCATTTCTTTCTGATTCCAGCTCACTGATTTCTGACATGTCATGAACCAAACAACTTACCAATTAATCAAGAAAATAATCAACAGATTGATCAACAGTGAAAACAATTGTTAGTTGCAGCTCAGAGTATTCACTGTTTGACACGATTCTCAATTTCATCCCCTATTGAATTAGGAATGTTGTCAAAATATATATATCTTCTTGCATGTTATTTCACTTTGATGGATAAAATATTGTATTAGTAACCTGTAGGTCTGACCTGGAACTGCAAAAATGATGCTGTTTGTATGGAAATGAAAGTATGCACCATTAGAAAAAGACATTGTGATTGTGAAATATATAATCTTATGAATGTGGACACAATATGAACAACCATGAAATAAAAATGTGGTAAAACCTGTGTGTTTTTATGCCTTTATTTCACATTAATTCACAGACATGTAGATTGTAAAAAGAGGTGTGAAATGTGTGATTTCAGTCCAGAGTCAGTCCTGACCTTCATGGGGCCCTAAGTAAAATTCTGCTGAGGGGCTCCTCTAACTGACCAGAGAGCCGTAAACCATCTGCCACACAGTCACACCTCACAGCCCAGTGCTCCCACTACAATCCTCCCTAACTGAGCTATAGGGGAACCCCTTAACTTCAATATTTAATCAATCATTGTCACTGTCAGTCTGTTAATTTACATCTTGCATTAGTTCAGAGTTATAATTAGTGTTAGGACAGTAAATAAGTAGATTAACATCCAGCACTGTACTTATTTTGTACTTTGCTTGAGTTTCATTTTATCTAACTTTATGCTTCTTCACTACATCCCAGAGGTGAATACTGAACTTTTTAAACCACAGAGCTGAGAAAAGGCTGTTTTCTGACTTTTTAGAGATACATGGTTCTCACAGGACAGTCATGCTACAGACATTAGACGATCTTCTAGACCATGATGCATTGCTGTAAATTAAATTAGCCAACAACAGTAGATAGAGTAGTAGCAGTAGTAGTCAACCTTACACATCTACAGCAGTAAACAGCAGAAACATTAATGCAATAATATTAATCCAGAAACATCTGACATAAACACTGACAGGGAACATTTTACTGCAACGTGAATACTTTTAATTTAAGTACGTTTATCTGATAATATTTCCATACTTTTACTTCAGTGAGGTTTTGTGAATGCATTATTTTTATTTTATTTTCATTTTAACATTATATTTTTGGGCATTTTTTTTTAACGTGATGTGCTTCAGGCGTGTTAATATGGACAGGTTTTTTTCCCGAAATGAAGCCAAAACACTCATCTGGATAGAGATTTAGTTTTAAAATGCTGTTTTTAAAAATACTTGTGTATGTGTGGACTAGGCCTCAAATAGATTAACAGATTCTCTTTCGGAGACTTAGCCTCATTTATATTATAATATTAGAAAGGTAAAATTATTATGGCAACACTGATATTACAATATTATTTATTTGCCTTTATCAGTGACAATACATGGTGTCAGAAGTAAACAATGGAGCAACTAAAGCCATCAAAGAATTTTTGGAAATCTAGTGGAAAACTGGTGTTTGTGGATCCAGAAGTTTGAGCTGTAGCTGGTAGCTAGCAGCATCTGAGAAAAACTGGAAAAGGCAAAGTGCACTACTTTTCTACTTGTGTCCAGAGATGAAGACATAAAGGTATATAATACCATGGAGTTTGATGATGATGTGGACGACTTGGAAGAATTGAAGGAGAAATTTCGGCAGGTATTGTGGAAGGAGGAACATAACATATCTGAAGTGCGTGTTTTTCACAGGGGTCCAAGGAAAGAGTGAGTCTATTGATGCCTACATGACTGACCTGAAAAATCAAGCTGAGGAGTGCGAGTTCGAGCAGCTCACAGAGTCGCTGATAAGGGGCTGCGTCGTGAGTGGAGTCGCAAAACAACCAGGTTAGAGCAAGACTACTCAGAGAACCTGACTTGTCATTGAGCAAAGCTGTTGGTATCTGCAGCACAAAACCACATGAAAGCTTCACATGAGGAAAACAAAGTGACAGTGAACAATTTAAGTAAAATGAAGCTAATAAAAAAGCCAAATGACAGCAGTGCCAATGATGCTCTGACCTGTGTGTGTCCTGCCTATGGCCAGGTTGGACTAATGCAACTTCACAGAAACACCACTTTGGTCTCATGTGCCAAACAAAGAAGTTAAAGGAACATTCCAGGAAAATGGAGAGAAGTGTAAATGAAATTGAAAAGGAAGAAAGTGAAAAGAGGGCGGCACGGTGGTGCAGTGGTTAGCACTGCCGCCTCACAGCAAGAAGGTTGAGTTTGATCGCCCAGCTCCCCAGCTGAGCCAGGGCCTTCCTGTGTGGAGTCTGCATGTTCTCCCCGTGTCTGCGTGGGTTCTCTCTGGGTTCTCCAGCTTCCTCCCACAGTCCAAAGACATGCATGCTAGGTTAATTGATGACTCTAAATTGCCCGTAGGTGTGAATGTGAGTGTGAGTGATTGTCTGTCTATGTGTCAGCCCTGCGATGAACTGGCGACTTGTCCAGGGTGAACCCCGCCTCTCGCCCAATGTCAGCTGGGATAGATTCCAGCAGCCCGTGACCGTTATGGAATAAGCGGTTACAGAAAATGGATAGATGGAAAGTGAAAAGTTCATTGGAACTATTGATACAAAAGAAAGAGGAAAAACAAAAATGTTACAAAAAAAGTTACAACAAAACAGAAAAAAACAGACTGAAGTACTCAAAGTGAATGGCCATAAGCACAAATTCAGACTGGATACAGGTGCAGACTGCAATGACCTACCCCTGAAAACATTTCAAAAAGTCACAGGAAACATGGGCCTTTGATGAAGTCCAGCTTCAATTTAGTGGCTTATTCCCACCACCAGATGGTGTCATTGGATGTGGCAAAGCTTAGACGTGAGTACAAGTCTGAAGTGTATGAGCTGGAATTCCAGAGAATAAAAGCCAACTTATCAGATATTTTAGGAGGAGATTCCTGCACAGAAATGGGACTAATAAAAAGAGTATAAAGAGGACAAAATAAATATAAAGAGAAAACAGACATCCTGAAGTCGTACAAAGATGTGGTCACAGGGCTTGGGTGTGTATCTAAACTGCATCACATTCACGTTGATCCAACAGTAACTTCAGTTGTTCTTCCACTCAGAAAGGTACCTGTAGCACTGAAAGGCAAAATAAAATGTGAAGTGGAAAGAATGGAAAAACTTGGTGTGGTTGAAAAACAGACAGAACTGACCGACTGGATGAACAGCATGGTCACTGTCCAAAAACAAGTACAAAAAGACTCTGCAGTGACCCACAAGACCTCAACAAAGACATATTCAACACACCATTCTGTCGAAATCAATTTTACTGAATACAATTTTGGCATTATTTCATTTTAAAAAACATAAACTAACAGAATAAATGCCTTCAATCTCCTTGTCTGGTATTTATCATTTATCATAATCTAGTGTTAAATGTAACACAAATGATCAAATACTGAAATGTGACTTATTATCTTGAATTTTGAAGAGAGTTATAACAGTTTGGTTTGATAGATTGCTGTTGAAAAGTTTCATTCATTCCTATAGGCTGTTCCACAATGGTTCAATGTTGCCTGAGTGTAACGTTCACACAAACAAACTTATCCAGTGTCAAATGGCAGAAATCTTAAACTGTGAACTGAATATTTTCCATCACTATTGTAATAAATTTTATGCAAATTTTAAACATGAAGTCTCTCATTTCTTACCATAATGGCACGGTGCCTTAAAAAAAGTGTACCTAAAATAATTATATATATATATATATATATATATATATATATATATATATATATATATATATATATATATATTACAAATAATACACACCATAGAGGCATTTATGTAAGGGTGGTGGTGGAAAGAGTTACATTAATAAAATATTACTCATTTACAAGCAAAAGCTGCTAGAAAAATACTGAATCAAAATTACAAAGTACTCTTCTAATATACTGCTCAGAGTATTAGTTACTTTTAAACGAGTTTAATGCATTATCAATAACAAGAATTTAATTAAAAGGGATTTTTTTTTTGTTCAAATCTTATATTTATATATCTATTATATTTTTTCAGCCTATATTTTTTTTCAGGTGGGTGTCATTTTTGAAGTTTGTTTCCTGCTCAAACAAATGGCTCTGCCAGAGAAAACAATGTTAAATGAGATGCAGTTACTGCCATTTCTTGACCATTGATTAAATATTGATTATTGCATTTCTAATTGGTTTAATTCTTAACAGCAATTAACAGATTAATGAGTAATAATTAATATCCTCAGTCCAAACTTGCGCTGCTGCAGTGTTTTGTTTTATCGTCCATATGTCACTGTTTTCATTGGCCCATTTGTGATCAGATAAATCTTATTGGCTACTAAAATGCAGACACAAGGTTTGGATATTAATTCAAATTGTACTCAGTACTCAGTTATGATTTTAAAAGTACATTTTATATTGTAATGCATACTTAAGGATGAACAAAAGTACAGACTTGAAAATCTACTTATAAAAGTAAAAGTACCCCCCAGAAAACTACTTAATTACAGTAATTTGAATATTTGTTTTTAGTTTCTTCCACTCCTGTTTAAGGGATAATACCTGATGATGAGTCCAGTATCAGGAATGAATGGATGATGTTAATGCCAGAACCGTCCAGTGGTTTTCCTGTCAGAGAAGACTGTCTGACAGCAAGTTAAAGCAGCAAAATATACAGTTGAATAGATTTTGACATTGTGTAAGTTATTGTGCTGCTGTCTCTGTCCACAGCACTACATTACATATCTTTCATGCTGATACTCTTACCTGCTTCTCCAGACTGGGGTCGTGCCGATGATGCAATCCAATAATTGTCATTTCACCTCTCCTGGTGCGCCTGGTGTGACAAGGCTGCATCCTCATTCTCAATACTGGAGGTGTTTTTGCAATAGTAAAGAAAAATGAATGAATGACATGAGTCACCTCATTAAGTTCATCCACAGAAAATAGAGAAAATCACCTGCTGGTTTCATGTTTTTTTCCAGGTTGTTCTGTCATGGAGAAGAGTCAGACGCAGCAGTGGACAGACTCAAATACTTACAGGAAGAGTTTGGGAAATATTCATGGCAACAAGTCCATGTTCAGTTAGTGAGTAAAATGGGGCTGGGGGAAAAGAAACTTATGGAACTTCTTGTAAGTCACATGGTTGGGAATAAACTGAGACTGAAAAACAAAAGTGAAACAAAGAGGAGACTCTCTGCCGCCCTCAATACTACAGTATCACTCTGTCCAGAGCCACACAGGTGAAGGTAAGGACTTTTTATTTTGTCTCTTTTCACATACAGGAGTAAAATATGCTCCTGTGATTGTGAAAAGAAAATGTCATTTGTTAATTTTGGGTAATGTTTGACTTCTTTGGTTTGATTTAATATCTCTTTATGGTGTTTACATTATACAGAAGCACACTTTTGTGAACAATGTGCTTCATGAGCTGCAGAGCTGAGTCTGTTTTATTCTTTTAATTATTAACTGGACTTGAAAGTGTGGTGGAAAATCTGAAAATAAAGACAGACACAATGACCTAACTTGTCTTTGTGGTGTTTTAATAAGACTTTGCAAAGGATCAGTGCATAGTGACACACAGAGTGTCAAAGTAAGCTGATAACAAGTCAAGAATGTGTATCTGTTTTATTAGATATAGGGATAAAGGAGGTTGAGTCAAGTTGTATTTTAGGTGTTATCAGATATTGTGTTGTTCAAGGACGAGTCACTGATCAGTCCCTATCAGACAACATTTGATGAGAAACAATCATGATGAACAACAAAGTTTAACATAATTTTCCCACTAAAAAAGTGAACACTGACTTTTACTGACCGACCTTTACTTAAATGTACTATGCTTTAACACAACTTTGACAATGTTGAACAATGTTTTTTTGTGTGTGTTAGATGAAGGTATATTGTGCAGGGAAAAAAAAACTATGTATAGACTCATACAAAAAATAATACCACATCAGTCATCACTTATGATGAGAGTCACACCTGAAGTGTCACAGAAAGGCTGAATGGAGACACTTGACAACTCAGCAAATCAAATAACTATCAGGAAAAAAAGCAGCGGGGAAGTGGAAAGAACACTGTTCTTATCAATTCCAGACTAAAATCTGTTTTCTCAATTTAATTTGTGAATCCAGTTATTTAGTTCTCTTTTTAAACTGTATTTTCAAAGACCTTTTTTTTTATTCCATTATGTATTCATGAATTCATGAATGTATTTTTAAATAATGTACTTATTGTCCTTTTACATTGGTTTTGTAAAACCTTTTTGATTTGAACTATTTCATTTGTATAGATTTAATATAATTCTTTTTATTGCCCATTAAAATATGAAATAGCAAATTACTTCATAATTTAAACAGTTCATTTATAGATTAATTAATTTCTAAGCAAATTCATTAAGGTCTTTTTTATTGTACAATGAGTTATGAATTAATTAAATGCTTTCTAGCTAATTTATTGTCATTTTTAAAATTAGGATTATATACTGATATAAGTTACTATAACCTATTTAATTGTTGTATCATCACTTGTGCCACTGATATACAGTAAATGATGCAATTGTCATGCTCTGTTGTCATTTTAAGCTTACGGTGTAATATACTGACAATAAGATAAGAGTCTCCAAGTTATGTTAACATTTGATGCCTATAAGAGTAAATCAGAGTTGTAAATACCTAAGTATATTTACTCAAATACTGAATTTACCTAGAATTGTACTTAAATCTTTCAGTTTTA
The DNA here is from genome assembly GCF_056507025.1 of Lutjanus erythropterus. Classification (NCBI taxonomy): domain Eukaryota; kingdom Metazoa; phylum Chordata; class Actinopteri; order Lutjaniformes; family Lutjanidae; genus Lutjanus; species Lutjanus erythropterus. The sequence goes on from NC_139335.1 coordinate 28,586,122, forward strand.
TGCTACTTTAGGCTGCAGTCACACACCACTTGTATAAATTGAATGAATATTTCCATGTAAATGTTTTCATTTACAGCTATGGAGGAAGAAGACTCAAGACCATTTAGTGAGTAAGATGCTCCAAATATTACAAATATTATTCCAATTTTTCCATAGAAAATAATGCATATTTTATTAGCATGAAGTTTTACAATTTTATCTCACTGTGTATCAACATGTGTAATTTGCTCTTCAGGGCTCTTTAGCCAACCATGGAGGCCTATGCCAGAGTGAGTATGAGTAAATACGATGTCATTGGTCTTGTTTTGGCCTGTGTGTGTGTGTGTGTGTGTGTGTGTGTGTGTGTTTGAGAGAGAGAGAGAGAGAGAGAGAGAGAGAGAAACCAGAGCAATAATCCCAACGTGCTTATTGCACATCCAATAATAAAAAAATACTTCAGTATTTTAATTGCATTTTCTTTACTTCAATAAACAGGGACAACACAGAAAATCTAGACTTTGTGAAATCTTACCAACCTCAAAACAATGAAGTCACCCATCTCAGAATTCTGCTTCATGGACCAGTCGGTGCCGGCAGATCCAGTTTCATCAACTCTGTTGACAGTGTTCTACAAGGCAGAGTTACAGGTCGAGCTTTGACTGATGCACCCATTGGAACAGTCTTTACCAAAAAAGTATGAATAATTGTTTCCATTTTTTCACATTTGTTCAGACTACATAACAGTGTTTTACAGCCCAAAATCATTTTATAATCAGATTTTTCAAAAATAATGCAAATGTAGGCTACCACTCCACACAGACACAGACAGACCAACAAGCTTCAGTTTTCTTCTGAAAAGTGTCCATCAGCATCAGCCGCAGCCTCAGGCAGATACCTGGATGGAGACACCACAATATGCTGAGTTTTTTCAGTGCCTTAACATTTTTTTTTTAATTCTCATTTCGGGTTTTGTAGATATTGTAGATTTTAAAAAAAATAGGTTATTTGGGTTTTTTTTTTTGCCTTTATTTAGATAGTGACAGCTGAAGATATGACAGGAAAGGGGGCAGAGAGAGGGAGGAGTGACATGCAGCAAATGGGCCACAGGCAGGAATCAAACCAGCAACCGCTGCAGAAGACCAACAGCCTCAATACATGGGGCAAACGCTCTACCAACTGAGCTATGGAAGCACCCCGATATTGTAGATATTTTTATTGGTTTCAGAATTGCACATACACCTGGGATTCAATCAAATGATGTAAATAATTACACTTTCTTCTTTACAGTTCAAAACTTACAGAATCACCAAGGATCCAGAGGGAGTTTCTTCTATCATTTTCAATGACATCATGGGCTTTGAGCCAAGCACTAACCATGGAGTTCTTGTGGAAGACGTCAAACTGGCCCTGAAGGGTCATGTGAAAGATGGATACCAGGTACGATCATCTCAACTCTTGACACTATGTAAAGTAAGCTCAAGTAAAGAGGCCACCTTCTTGGACCACATGTTAATTAAAATATATGCTCTTGTACCTCAGTCGTAAATAAATAAATAAATAAAGGGAGTCTGCAGAGTTTTCTTGTAAACAAGCAAACTATATATTTGCCCACCAGAGTGCATTCAGTGTATAATTGATACTTGTAAAACATTTGATTTTTCCTAAAGTTAGGATCCTACATTATTTACACCCATGTTTTGTACTGCAGTGAGCAGTCTTTCCTTTGCATTTCTATATTTCTAGTGCATGACCACCACATATAGATCAGTGGAATGGTATATAACCTTTGGCTGGAACATGTATCACATCACACACAAATGTATTTTTGTGTCTTCAGCACAAACAAAACAGGGACCCTAAAGCTGCTCTACAGCACTAGAGTGGTCAAAAATATTTTGATTTAAACACATTTTAACATTGTTTACTTTAAATAATCATTATTTGACTGTATCTTATTGTTTTCCAGTTCAAGCCTGATCAACAAATGACCGAGAATGATCCATATTATGAACCATCTCCCACTCTGACTGACAGAGTTCATGTTCTGGTTTCTGTCCTTGATGCTGTCTATTTATCTCTAATGAGTGATAAAATTGTGAAGAAGATGAGAGAAGTCAGACTGGCAGCCAGTGAAATGGGTAAGAACAGACATCACAATGGTTATACTCTGTCTGGACACATATTTTATGAATCAAAAGTGAATACTTAAAATTCTGATTTGGTTTGTGTATCTGCAGATATTCCCCAACTGGTTATTCTCACCCAAATTGATAAAGCCTGTCCTGCCACACAAGAAAACATAAAAAATGCTTACAGGAGCATTTACCTGAAGGAACTGGTATGTTTCTATCAGTGATCTGAGTGTTTTGAGATTTATGTGCTCTTAGAATGTAATTCAAGTTAAGTTTTCAGTATGTCAACACAAAAACCTCCTTTGGTCACCACTTTGCAATTACTGATCAACTTATCTTATAACCTAGGTCGAGAGGTGCAACTACATGCTGGGTGTTCCTGTGAACTGCATCTTTCTCATGAAGAACTACGAAACAGAAATCACCATAAATGATGACATTAGTGTGCTGACACTGACTGCACTGAGACAGATGATCCACTTTGGAGAAGACTACCTCAATGACCAGCAGACTTCAGCCCAGTTGCATGTGGTGTAAAGTGCTTTGAGTGGACAAAAGAATAGAATCAAAATGTAGTCCATTTAGAAGAGGAATGTTAAATTCAGTTTCATCCCAGGCCACATCACCAATGTGGTTATTCTCAAATTTATATTCAGACTATATACATGTATCAACTGTCTTTGGTCTTACTATCTTTAATTTAGCTCTGAAAGCAGAAGTCCAGGAAAAGTAAAGGCAAGCAGACATTCAAATGTACAACTATTATAAACTATTCAAAGTAGTATAACTAATAAAGTCAAAATAACAATAAGAATCATTTCAGTTTCACTGAAGGTTTCAAAGCCAAGTATATTTCCTTAAAGCTACTATTAACTATAATCCACAATAGTCTTCTAACTATGTAATTTAGGGTCTTAAGTAGAAAATAGTGAGCATTTAAATGTATTAGAAATAAGTCAAAGTAATGTTATTTACATTTTTGTACACTTTCCTGTATTGGGTTTGAAGTGGGTGTGTTTGTGCTCTTAGATTTATTTTGTATGCTTCAGTGTGAAACATGGGAACATATCTGTATAATATTTACAGTTCATTTATTGTATTACTTTGTGCAGATGTTAATGTAAAATAAAGTATTTACGCATGAAGCTGCACTTTCACTTGATATGATTCTCCATTTCACCCCTTGTTGAATTACAAGTTTTGTCAAAATATATATCTTCTTGCATGTTATTTAACCTTACTGGATAAAGTATTGTATGAGTAGCCTGTAGGCCTGATGTGGAAGTGCAAAAATGATGCTTGATGATGCTCATACATTAAACTGGGGAAATGTAATAACTATGCAAGTGAAAAAAAAAAAACATTTATCATTTGTATTCAGAGGATGGAAGTACAGGCCTGTTTTGAAAATCTAAGACGTAGAAAGTACAAATATTTGTGTTCAAATGTATGGACCACAAGTAAAAAGTTCTCAGAAAAATAAATAGTCAAGTACAGATAAAGTAGCAAAGTATTTGCACGTAGTCACTTCCGACCCCTGACTTTATCTGAACTGCTTAAACAGTTAAAGTGGCAGTTTAATTACTGAAAAAAGATAAAAAAAAAAATAAAAAAAAATCAGCTAAAGTGTCTCCCTGTGTGATTTCATCTGCAGCGTTAGAAGAAAGTTAAAGAACACAAAATGAAAGCAGTGAAACTGAAGTGTAAAAACTCAGACTCTCAAGAACAGAGATGAAGGTGAGTTGTAGTGGTTGTGGGTCCTCACCACTATTAGCCCCACCTTTATAAACTTTTTGGAAGTCTCTCTTGATGCTTAGAGATGTGGTGGTTTATGCTGCACACATTAAAAAAAAACACTGTGATAGTTGCAACCAACCATAAACCAACAGCACCTATGACAAGATCAAGACCACCAGCAGGTGCTTTACTCACTGGTGAGGTGTTTCCCAAGCTCAGCCGCTGGGTGAAGTTATGAGAGGTAGAGGTGGGCAGAGTAACCATTAAAGAAAAAAGAACAAAAAAAGAAGTCATCAGAATAACTACTTTAATCAGAGTACAACAGCGTCTACTGAAAAAAAAAGCTTGAGTAATGAGAAACTTGAGTAGCAAGAAGAAACACTGACACACTTTGGTCTTTAGTGTTTAATTTGATATGAATATAAGTGGAATTATTTCAACCAGAGAGTCTTCCTCAGCTAAAGGTAAAGAAGAGAACATGTATTTATTTTTGATTAAATGACAGATAACCTGTCACATTTACATAGTCAGTGTGACCACACAATGTTACTGCTACAATATGTGTCAAAGTGAAACTGGATAGTGGTGGAGGCAGAGTTCAAGTGCATTTAATCAAGCAAACAAATGATCAACAGCTTACGTAAATGATGAAGGTCAAAACCAGAGTCTGGAAGAAAAACAAAAGAATTCACAAAGGCAAAACGCAAAAATTCCAAGAAATGAGAACAGGTCCAACAAACGACAGGATGACACACTGAGGACTAAATAGACACAACCACATTAGACACAGATGGACAGATAGGTGAAACCAATGACAATCAAAAAGAGTAGGAAAAGAACAAAGACAGGAAGTAAAGACAAAACACATGAGGGAGGACCAGGACTACAAAACTAAAACAGGAAATGACCTACAAAAAAGAATTTCATAACCATCACAATGTCCATAAACAATCATTTTGACTTTTGACTTAAACTCATGATAAATACCAGATTAGGATTAATACATGTATTGTGTTAGTTAATCTAAAAATGAAATGACACCATGATGTAAATTTTTTGAGGGGCCTTCTTCATGTTTTGAGAAAGTGAGGTTGTCCCTTTGGGTATAATATACTTGGGGGTCCCTTTAATGAATACCATATGTGTGGGGTTGTTTTTGTGGAACAATGGACAATCAAATGTATATAAACCAAGTTACATGACTTGTGGGCAAACAGATTTGTATTGGGCTTCGAATCTTCTCACAGGCAAACCATGGTGCCTGATCGATGCTGAACTTTTTTGTAATAAACTTTTTATTATATAAGTCGGTGTCAGCGGATGTTTCCTCATCATCTTCACATCATCGCTACTCAATAAACAACAATATTTATCAATATGCATGCCATCATGTGTGAAAAACTGTAATGATTGTATATTCACAGCGATAGTTATCAAATTTTAGGTTAATCTAGAATTATTCAGAGCAAGAAACAGTTAAATGTATTTTACAAGATTATAAACATGTTATTTTAACATTAATAATAGTACATTTCTACTGAGAACAACACAAAAAATAATCATAACCGAAAGGAAAAGGCTGAAAAAAATTAAATAAAATAATATGTAAAAATAAATTCAAAAAAAGTTGGAAGCATTGCTATTTGTAATAAGTAACAATACTTTGTTTCCTAATTTCAGAACTTCAACACACATTTTCAGTGAGTTATAGGTGTTGAGACAAAAGTGTTACAACTGTCCCTGGTCTCCCCTACTTTAATGTTAATTTAGCCTAATTAATTCATTGATTGTATTTTAATGTTGGGACATCAGAAAACAAGACCACTAGTTAAGTTTTATTGACAGAGACAGTTATAATTGCTAAGCAACCATGATGCATTTCCAGCTGTGAAAAAACTAAATGAAAGTGGCAATTTCTGTGTTGTTACTATGGCTGAAATATGTAAAAATGATATGACATTTTCTTTGTCTTTTTTGTAATTTATATATATAAAAACTTTAAGGAAAAGTCAGGTACCAGGAGGGGTGTACATACATTTCAGCATGTCCAGAGGCTGCAATTCAACGTGTGACACAGAAGGGTGCAGCCCTTAGCTAACACACACACACACACACACACACACCCTGACCAGACCTGACCATCTGAGAGGAGATTTCTTTTAAATCACATGACACAAAAGAAAGTGAACGGATGTTGAACTACTGTCATGACCTCACAAAATACACACCAGTGTAGATAAGATCAACCAGACATCTACAGCTGCCACTCAACAGTTTAAAGTTAACTTACCACGTCTTTGAAATCCTCATGTTCAGTGAGGTCAACTCATGGTATTAACTGTTTTAATTTGTTCAAAAGAAACTGTGGTAAAGTTTTATAGTAGTTTACTATTGTATAGTAAACTTCTTAATTAAAGTAATTTGAATATTTGTAATTAGTTACTTCCACCCCTGTGTAAGGGATAATAACTGTACTGTCATGGTGACGAGTCAGATGCAGCAGTGGATGGACTCAAATGCAGACAGGAAGAGTTTGGGGAATTCTTCATGCCAGCAAGTCCCTCCTCTTTTAAGTCACGTGATTGGGAAGAAAATGAAACTGAAAAATGAAAGTGACACAAAGAGATAACTCTATATAAACACTGCCCCTCTCAATATTGCAGCGTCACTCTGCACAGAGGCACACAGGTGAAGGTAAGGACTTTTTATTCTGTCTCTCCTCAGATATGGGAGTAAAATATGCTCCTATGATTGTAAAAACAACAACAACAACAACAACAACAACATTTGTTAATTTTGGGTAATGATTTTATTTCCCTTGTTTGATTTAATGTCTGTCTCTTTATGATGTTTATACTCATCAAAGGTACTTTTATGAGAAATATGTTTTCTGAGCTGCAGAACTGAGCCTCTTATTATTCTGACTATTTACTGGACTTGAAAGTGAAAACTAACTTGACTTTTATTTAAATATAGTCCACTGAAATTATTCTAAAATTCTACTCGATAGTAAAAATATATATATGCTGCATTAAACTACTGACACATACAATTTCTCAAAAAACTTGTTCACATGTGATGCAGTAAATGTAGCACATTATACCCACCGCTGATGGCAGGTGATTGTGGGGAGATTTTCCAGCAACAGTTGCGTTACTTTGCTCACAAGAGGCTTCAATTCAATGTGTGACACAGAAGGCTGCACCCTTAGCTCACACACACACACACACACCCTGATCAAACCTGATCATCTGAGAGGAGATTTCTTTTAAATCAAACGACACAAAAGAAACAATGTTGAACTGCTGTCATGACCTCACACAATACACACCAGTGTAGATAAGATCATCTGCAGCTGCCACTCAACACTTAAGAATATTATATTTTTAAGGGTTATGTGACACTGAAGATCTTTCTATATACAGTACCTCCTTTTTAGTTGTTTGCTGTTGCAGCACCCTTTCACCAATTTTACCTGCCAAGTCAGCAGTGGTGGACAATAGTGAAGTACATTTACTTGAGTACTGTACTTAAGTACAATTTTTGAGTATCTGTACTTTACTTGAGTATTTGTTTTTTTGGAAATGTCATCCAGGCGCACTCTGTAACAAGAACAAGCAAGCTCTCCCTCTTTCATTCAAACAAAAAGTGCTAATGGTGACAGCAGGAGAAAGACAAAATGTTGTTTTTATCGGGGTGAAAAATACCACATACTTCATGTATATATACTGCCTCTGAGGACAGAAAGAAATCTGTTATTTAACAGACTTGGAGAACTCCTACAGTCAGCTTCAATCTAATGTTATGATGTGATTTTAATAAAGTTACATCAGAAAATGACAACAGCTGTCCTTTTAGTTTTTGATTGTATTTCTATGCTGAAGTTTTTATAGGTATTTCTATAGACTTTGTGTAGCACAGTGGTTCTACAAGAAGATCAGTGCATCATTAGATGGTTTCATAGATTTACAAGCTTCAGTAAATGCATCATGAAAACAATACAGCATGTATTGATATTAGAACATGTACTTTGTAATTTGTACTTTTGAATACTTAAGTATTTTTAAAAGCAAGAACTCTAGTACTTTAACTTAAGTAAAATTTTTGACTGAGCAACTTTCACTTGTAGTTTGACTTGTAGTAATATTAATATAGAAAGAGATTAGAAAAGAAAAGGGGAAGAAAAAAAAGAATTTGATCAAAGAAAACAAACAAGGCAATGAAATAAAAGGCAATAAAATGGTTGATTGCAAACCAGACTTCTTCCACAGTGATAAATGTTTGTCAAATATTAAAGTACAAGGTGCTAAGTGTTACAGATGCCAATTCAAGTGCTGATGTTATTGCATACTGCACGATTTCATATGATCTTAAAGTGCTTAGTGCTTAGTGGAGTTGTAGAGCTGAGCCTCTTTTATTCTTCTGTTTACTGCTGAAATTATTCTAAAATTCTTCTCACAATATTAAAAAATATGCTGCATTAAAACTACTCTGACACGTACAATTTCTCAAAATATGGAAAAAAAAAATATGGGTGACCAACAGCCACTGAACCTCTAGGGTGGCAGCTGGGCATTGTGGGGAGATTTTCCAGCAGAAACAACAACAACGCTGGTCATGAGATGCTGCAATTCCGTGTGTGACACACAAGGTTCACACACACACCCTGAACAGACTATCATCTGACAGGGGAAATCTCTTAGATCACATGATACAAAAGAAAGTGAATAGATGGTGAGGTAACATTACTGCGGGAATCAATTCCTTCAAACTGTGTTGGCTCGGTATAACAGAAAGTTCATCCATCCATTTTCTGTAACTTGCCCAATGTCAGCTGGGATAACGGAAAGTCTGGACCAGCTAAAAGGAGAAGCCAGATGACTCAGCACATGAAATAACTAATAGGAAAAATAAAACCCACAGCTGCTGCAGAGGACTCACAGCTTCACTACATGGAGTGATCACTTTACCAACTGAGCCACCAGGTCACCAAGAAGAAGCTTTTTAATCGTTTCATCTTCACTTGTCCCACTGATAATACAGTAAAAGATGTAACTGTCATGTTCTGTTGTCATTTTAAGCTTACAGTGTAATATACTGACAATAAGATGAGAGTCTCCAAGTTGTTAACATTTGACAGCATATAAGAGTAAGTCAGCGGTAGTAAGCAGGGGTGAAAGTAATTAATTACAAATACTCAAATTACTGTAATTAAGTAGTTTTTTGGGGTACTTGTACTTTTATGAGTAGATTTTCAAGTCTATACTTTTACTTGTACTTAAGTATTCATTATGCCATGTAATCTATTTAGTTATTTTAAAATCATAGTTGAGTGCTGAGTACAACTTGAATTCATATCCAGACCTTTTATCTGCATTTTTGTAGCCAATAAAGTGATTTGGTAGCAAAAAAGCCAGTGGAAACCAGGACATATGGACAAAAAACAAAACAAAACAAAAGTATGTTAATGATTGATCTTTAATTGATTTTTTATTAAGACTTTAACCAGTTACAAATGTATTCATGGATATTTAATCAATAGTTGTGGTAGTAACTGCACCTCATCTAGCTTTGTTTTGTCTGCTGGAGACATTTGCTGAATAAGGAAATAAAACCTTGAAATGAGAGGGAAAAAAACACACACAAAAAAAACAGCCAATCAAAATGAGGGGGGAAAAACACTTATTTTGTATCAAATCAATTATTAATGATTAATTGATTGTTAGTGTTTTAACTATTGGTAAAGCAAAACACAGAACATTTAGAGCCTCTGGAGAGGTGATGGTGACATCATCGGTTTAAAGTAATAATAATAATTAGTAAAACTAATAATCTGAGTAGTTTTTTTGACAAATACTTTGTACTTTTACTTTAAGTATTTTTCTAACACTAGTACTTTTACTTGTAATTGAGTAATATTATAGTAATGTAATAGTACTTGTACTTGAGTACAGATTTTCAGTACTCTTTCCACCACTGGTAGTAAGTAACTAAGTACATTGATTCAAATACTTAACTTCCTAGAATTGTACTTTACTTACTAAGTATTTCAGTTTTATGCTTTTTTTAGGTCACAGTCACATACCGCTGGTATAAATTCAAGAATATGGGGGGAGGTGACTCAAGACTGCTTGGTGAGTAAAATGCTACAAACATTACAAATATTATTCCAGTTTTTACAAAGAAAATATTGCATATTCTGTTTGCATGAAGTTTTATAACTTTTTCTCATTATTTGTGTGTATTTTGCCCCTCAGATAAGCCCTGGAGGGAAATGCCAGAGTGAGTATGAGTAAACATATAGGGCCCTATCTTACACCCAGTGCAAGGTGCTGCTTGCTTATATCAGCACAGTTGCCATTTTTTGCAAGATAGCAAATGAACTTGTACCCAGTCTGTGTGGCCGTGGACAAGAGTCTAAAGATGAGGGCAGAAGCCAGGCGCGTTTGCTTTCTTGTTTGCCACAAACCACTTGCAATAACAACTGGTGCATTTGACCAGAGCTTGCATGTGCATCTCAACAAATGCAAAACACCTTCATTTATTTATTTTTCATGGCGCAGGAATATTGATGAGTAAAGTGTCTTTTGAAAGTAATTTCAATTTTGAAAATCAAGTGTAAATATTGAAATTAACAGTGTGTGTGTGTGTGTGTGTGTGTGTGTGTGTGTGTGTGTGTGTGTGTGTGTGTGTGTCTCACGCTTGGCTGAGGTGCACACACACATCTCCACAAACACAAAACACCTGTCATTTATGTTAAACAGCCATGTGCATGTGTCTAAAATTATTCTAATGAATAATTAATAAGGAAATATTATTACAATTATCAAGCCTAATAAATCTCAACAGACCTGCAAAGTGTGACACAGCTGTCAGATCATCTTTAACAGATGAGTCAGCATGACAGCTGGAGTGTTTGTGTCTGATAGATATACCCATTTGATAACCTATGTAAATTTTGCACAGGGGTTATCAAACTTCAGAAACACGTTTTGATTCTGTTTCCTGAGCGGGACAGAGGAGGGAGAGTGGGAGGAGGAAGAGAGGATAAGGAGAAAGAGGAAGAGGAGATGCAGAATGGGCAGCCGAGAAGCTGCACTTTAATCCAGCTGAACTCCCTCATGGGCCTGATTGAGGTCTGGGTCGACTCGCTACTTTCAACAGCACCATCTCTCTCTTCCACTCCTCACTCCTCTCTCCTCCTCCTGCCCACTGGCTCCTTCCTCAGGAGCTTCAGCCAGCAGAGCCACATAACAATGTTGATGATATTAATGATTGACAGAGAATGAATCAGTGACAGTGTAATTCAAGGTGCTCCAGTGGAAAACATAGTTACATATCTGCAGCATATTTACAGTTCAGTTATTGTACTACTTTGTGCAGATGTTAATGGAAAATAAACTATTTATGCATGAAGCTGTACTTTCACCTCTTCAACCAGGAGATCTGTCTCCTCGCTTGAAAATCTTTTCTCTTTGTTTTCTCTCGGTTAGTCCACCATCATGCTGCCACTATTTGCACTCGTGGTGAATCTTAAAGGAGATGAGAGCTGACTTTCTGATTGGTTTATTGCATGTTTGGCCTAAATAAATGAATTAATCAAGGAACTTGAAACTTGAACTTGAAAGGCACAGCTGACAGGTGTATCCAGCTGTGTGCTGCTGGTGCAAGGAGCAGGATTCCCCTGTGACCGTGGCGTAAGACAGCAAAGGTGAATTTGGACACACCTTCAATAAATTAAATCCACTGCTTCTTGCGCTTTCAACTTGCATTTCAGATCATTGTAAGATAGGGCCCAAAGTCATTGTGATGTCACTGTGTCCTTTCTGTGTGGTTCTGCTCTTTAATAAGACATAACTCCATAGCATCCAATAATAAAAATAATTCAGTGTTTTAATCTAATGGTTTTTACTTCAATAAACAGGGTGAAGGAAAATCTAGACTTTGTGAAACGTTACAAACCTCAAAATGATGAAGTCACACGTCTCAGAATTCTGCTTCATGGACAAGTTGGTGCTGGCAAGTCCAGTTTCATCAACTCTGTGGAGAGTGTTTTACAAGGCAGAGTTACAGGTCGAGCTTTGACTGACGCACCCACAGACACCAGCTTTACCAAAAAGGTATGAATAACTGTTTATTTTGTTGATTCTAAGTTTACAAAAAGTTTCATCTGATCTAATCTGACGCTGATTCATAAAATGATGTAAATAATTACACTCTCTTCTTTTACAGTACAAAACTTACAAAATCCAGAAATCAGGGGGCTTTTATTCCGTCATTTTCAATGACATCATGGGCTTTGAGCAAAGCACTAACTGTGGGGTTCTTGTGGAAGACGTCAAACTGGCCCTGAAGGGACATGTGAAAGACGGTTACCAGGTACGATCATTTGAACTCTTGACATTGACATAAATAAGCTCGAGCAAAGTGGCCACCTTCCTGAACCACATAAAACTAGATGCTCTTGAGCCTCAGCTATTGATTAATTAATTAATTATTTTATTAATTAAAGGGAGCTTGTAGAGTTTTCTTGTAAACAAGCAAAAATGATACTTGGTGTCACTCACCAGAATGCATTGTGTGTATACTTGATGTTGACCAAATGTGATAAAACACTTGATTTTTCATACAAGGTGTTTAAACCCATGTTTGGTGCTGCAGTGAGCTTCTTCTTCTTCTTCTTCTTCTTCTTCTTCTTCTTCTTCTTCTTCTTGTCTTTGCATTGCTACATTTCTGGTGGTTTACTGCCACTTAGATCAGTGGAATAGAATATAAACATTAGCTGGAACATGTATCACATCACACACACACACACACACACACACACACACACACACACACACACACACACACACACACACACACACACACACACGTGCTCCCTAAAACTGCTCTACAGCACTATAGTGATCAAAAACTCCACAGGCTACATGCTATTTCTTTTCTATTTTGATTTAAACACATAACATTGTTCAGTTTAAATAATCATTATTTGATTGTATGTTATTGTTTTCCAGTTCAAGCCTGAAAAACAAATCACCATGAATGATCCATATTATGAACCATCTCCCACTCTGGATGACAGAGTTCATGTTCTGGTTTCTGTTGTTCCTGCTGACTCATTATCTATAATGAGTGATGAAGTTGTGAAGAAGATGAGAGAAGCCAGACTGGCAGCCAGTGAAATGAGTAAGAACAGACATCACAATGGTTATATTCTGTCTGGACACATTTATGAATCAAAAGTGAATACTTAAAATACTGATTTGGTTTGTGTATCTGCAGATATTCCCCAACTGGCTATTCTCACCAAAATTGATAAAGCCTGTTCTGCCACACAAGAAAACATAAAAAATGCTTACAAGAGCATTTACCTGAAGGAACTGGTACGTTTCTATCGGTGATTTGAGTGTTTTGAGATTTACACGCTCTTAGAATGTAATTCAAGTTAAGTTTTCAGTGTGTCACCATTTTACAATTACTGATCACCTGAAATCTGATCTTAAAATCTAGGTCGAGAAATGCCACAACATGCTGGGCGTTCCAGTGAACTGCATCTTTCTCATCAAGAACTACGAAACAGAAATCACTATAAATGATGACATTAGTGTGCTGACACTGACTGCACTGAGACAGATGATCAACTTTGGAGAAGACTACCTCAACAACCTGTAGACTTCAACCCAGTATCTCTCTTACTAATTTATATTTGTATTTGCAGGTGGTGTAAAGCACTTTGATTGAAAAAGAGAATAGAAAGATCTTACATAGTCCACATGTAGTCCATTTAGAGAAGGGATGTTAAACTCAACTTCATCCCGGGCCACATCACCAATATGGTTGCTCTCAAATCTAGATTATATATATATATATTATATATGTAAGTCTATATAAATGGATCAACTTAATATCTTTGCTACTACATTCAATTATTGTTGGTTTTAATAATAACTTAATAATTAATAATTTATCTCTGAAAGCAGAAGTCCAGACAAAGGAAAGGCAAGCAGACATTTAAATGTGCAACTATTATGAAATATTCAAAATAGTATAAATAATAAAGTCAAAATAACAATAAGGATTGTTTCAGTTTCACTGAAGGTTTTTCAAAGCCAAGTATATTTTCTTAACACTTGGTGTACCCTCAAAATTATTCATGTTAAACTCCCTCATACACATTTTTGTGTATATTTATATGAATATGAATAAACAAACTCATGAAAAACATTTCCATAATCATTTTCAGGGTTTTAACCCTTTAAATGTTTACATTTCTTTTTTCTTTTTTTTATTGAACAGTTAAAAACAGTTAACACATAATCGGTACATAGTGTTGATGTTTTCATGTATAAAAATACTAAAATAAAATGTATTAACAACAATAATAATAATAGCAGTAAAAAACAATAAAAGGAAACAAAATTAAATTAAATAAACCCAGTCATCAGGTAGGTACGTCTGTCTTCAACCATTTTCTGTTGATCAGTTTTTTGCTTGAAATCAACATTATCCTAAACATGTTTATCTCCAAATCTTGTAAATGCTATATCCAATTGTATATATCCAATACCTCAAATGTAAGCAGAAGTTCTACGTTCATATTTTATCCATACATTTCTTAAGCTCCCGCCAATATCTGCTTATAAGTGGACAATCTTGTGTGTATCTTGATATTTTTCTACCCGTGTTCTCTCCATGTCAATAAACAAGTTGTTTTCCACTGTCTTTCATTAACCTCTTCAAATTCATCCACTGTTGATGTAATATTTGCTTTGCTCTCTCACCTCTATTCTTTATCTACTGTATCATTTCCTTTGACATTTTCCACTCCAAGTCCTTTTTTTCTTTTTGCGGTTTTTGATTTTGTTGAACAAGTTTCCTTCTTCAACAAATGGCTCTGCCAGAGAAAACAATGTTAATCACTGCTATACACTGTTGATTAAATATTGTTATTTTCTTGGCTTACATGAAAAGCAATAAATTGATGAGCTGAACCACGAGATATAGTTTACATGACTTTACTGTTCAATCACACAGGTGTCATTCCACTGGCATATCACTAAACCTGTTAAAAACGTATACTGACACTGTGACAATTAACAAAAAGTAGTGCCTTTTTAAAGTATGTAAGTATGTGTTATGGTTGGTTGTTTAGGACCCAAAATGCAGTCTACTCAGGCGAACCAGTTCAAGAAAGTTTAATAAAAAGAACAAACCAAACATAGGCTTACGAAAACACAGGAGTGTAAAAAAAATCAAAGGTCCAAAGAAAAAAAAGAATCCACAAAAAAAGGCAAACACAAAAACAGTCCAGGGGAAAAATAACACAATGTTCAAACACAGGAGGGAAACACATTAGACACAGGTGGACAGACAGGTGAAACAATCAAAAAGAGTCAGAAAAGAACAAAGACAGGAAGTAAAGACAAGACACATGAGGGAGGACCAGGACTACCAAAATAAAACAAGAAATGACCAACAAAAAACAAAACCATGACAGTATGTTTTTCCTCGAATACATAACAAATATTGATATTGATATTATATTAAATTATTTTCATTCTTAAAAGCAATTAATGGATTAATGATTAATCATTAACATTCTCACTCCAAACCTGCTCTGCTGCAGTGTTTTGTTTAACTTCCATATCTCATTGTTTTCATTGGCCCATTTGTGATCAGATGAACCTGATTGGCTACGAAAAAGCAGATGAAAGGTTTGGATGTTAATTAAAATTTTACTCAGTACTCAGTTACAATTTTAAAGTACTTTACATACTGTAATCCATACTTAAGGATGAGTTAAAAAACAGACTTGAAAATCTACTCATAAAAGTATAAGTATCCCAAAACACTGCTGAATTTTAAGTAATTAGAATATTTGTAATTAGTTACTTCCACCCCTGTGTAAGGGATAATAACTGTACTGTCATTGTGAAGAGTCAGATGCAGTAGTGGACAGATTCAAATGCAGACAGGAAGAGTTTAGGGAAGTATTCATGCCAGCAAGTCCTTCTTCTTTTACGTCATGGTGGAAATAAACTGAAACTGAAAAACGAAAGTGACACAAAGAGGTAACTACTGCCGCTCTCAATATTGCAGTTTGCAATTTGTGAAGAATTCATTTTCCACACAAAAAATGGAATTACAGTGTTAGTAGGACAGTAATAATTTTAATTAGTGATTAGTAATAGTTTGTTACAGATCACAAGAATGGCTGATGTACAATTATACAACCATGTCATAAAAATGTGTTGTGTTTTATTTGTTGATTTCACATTAATTTAGCAGCAGCAGACAGAAGCTTGATGATTTCAGAGTGAAGTCAGAGTCAGTCAAATATGATGAGTAAATTCTTTAAATACAGGATATGAGTCTCTTTTGTCTTCATCCACATCAGATAAAATCATTTCATCTTTGACTGCATTTCCAAGACAAAGCTATTTAACTTATGAACAAGACAAGTAGTGTGACTCCAGTTTGTGTTTAATAAAGTGTACTGTGCTCTGTCACTAGTATCCCCACATAAACACTGTGACTTTTTAAGAATGAAATGACACAAGAAGTCACTGTTGTGGCAGTCATACATTAGACTGGAGAAATGCAACAGCAGGCAAAAAAAACAACAAAAACAAACAAACAAGCATTTTATCATTTGTATTCAACTTATTCACAAAAAGTGTGTAATGGAGTCTTTATACTTTTAAGGTGGATGTTGAAAGATATGGTCATCACAGTTACACCTGTTATTAAAATGTGTTTTAAAAAAAGGTAAAATAAGATAGAATGATATATAAGTATGTAACAGAGAGTTGCTAAAAAGGTGCAGGGCTGTCCTTTATATGTGTCATATCGTTAGCCTAATACCATAATTGCCTAAGTCATATTTTGACGTTTTCGGAAAATAAGAAAAAACACATTTTTCAGCAAACCGGTAAAGATTTTTTAGTAATACTGTAATAGTAAGGTCAACTAGATGTGTGAACACGTATACAAAAAAAAGAAAGACACAACAACGATTGCATAACAGATAAGAGTGACTTAGGCAAATCTTGCAGATAATATGCCATGACTTAGGCATTTTTTTCTCTTACATACATACATGCAAACATAACCAAAGTTGTTTTATTTGCCTAAATTCAGCAACTATATTATCTCAAAACAAAATATTAAATGATATCAAACAAAACAAACTGTATAGTTCACAGTGACAACATTACCTGACTGCTGAAACTGATAAAAAACTGAGAAAAATGTACAACAGTTTAATTTCTTTGTTTGAACATGGTAAAGCCTCAATAATAAAATCAAACCTACTGCTTTTTGTCACAGAAGGCAAGGCTTGTGTCTGCCTTGCATTTAGTCAATTCAATATCATGTTCCAAAGTTGTTTTACTTTGCTAAACATAACCAAGTTGTCTTACTTGTCTAATCTAAACTCAAGTCCCACTCAGGTGCTGTGTGAGCTAATTTTCACACTGTCTATTGATGAGGGAGGTTGTCATAGTACTGGTAGGCTGCTCTCCAATGCCTGCAAGTCATTGAATTTCCTGAGAGTAATTGGTAACTGGACAGGAAAGAGCTGGACCCAGTGGAACGGTTCTTTGGGAATGCTGACTCGCTGAGGCAGGTCCTCCCAGTCAGATTCAAACTCTAACTTGTACCCAGGGGTGAAAGTAATTAATTATAAATACTCAAATTACTAGAATTAAGTAGTTTATTGGAGTACTTGTACTTTTATGGGTAGATTTTCAAGTCTGTACTTTTACGTGTACTTAAGTATTCATTGCCATGTAATCTACTTAGTTATTAGTCATAGTTGAGTACTGAGAACAATTTGAATTCATATCCAGACCTTTTATCTGCATTTTTGTAGCCAATAAAGTGATTTGGTAGCAAAAAAGTTAATAGAAACCAGGACATATGGACAAAAAGCAAAAAAAGTATATTTAATAACTGATCTTTAATTGATTTTTCATTAAGAATTTAACCAGTTAAAAATGTATTCATGGATATTTAATCAATAGTTGTGGTAGTAACTGCACCTCATCTAGCTTTGTTTTGTCTGCTGGAGACATTTGCTGAATAAGGAAATAAAAACTTGAAATGAGAGAAAAAAAGACAGCCAATCAAAATGAGGGGAAAAACAATGGTTTTGTATCAAATCAATTATTAATGATTAATTGACTGTTAGTGTTTTAACTATTGGTAAAGCAAAATACAGAAAATTTAGAGACCTAGTCTGGAGAGGTGATGGTGACATCATCGGTTAAAAGTAACTAATACCCTGAGTAGTTTTTTTTTGACAAATACTTTGTACTTAAGTATTTATTCTAACACTAGTACTTTTACTTGTAATTGAGTAATATTTTAGCAATGTAATAGTACTTGTACTTGAGTACAGATTTTCAGTACTCTTTCCACCACTGTTTGTACTGAATTCTACCATCTGCCAAGTACTGGAGAGCCCAAAGGTCACTGACTGTGGGGTCGCCAACTTTTCTATTTGGTTGGATGTTGGTGACATAGGCCCCAGATAACTTCATGAAATTGTTGTGGTCAGGGGCACCGCCAGAAATCTTGGGCCCCCTGAAACCTAAAAAAACCTACGATAGATAATACTATTAAAATAATATTGATAGCCCTCAAAGGGCCCCCTGTCAGGCCCGGGCCCTTAGAATCGTCCTAACTTTTCCCCCCCTGGCGGCGCCCCTGGTCGTGGTATACCTGGGTGACCTCGAATGGGGATGGATGCAAACATGCAGTCTCAAAGATGATAATGTAATCATGTGGAGTGTGAATTTCTTTCATGGTACCACGTTCAATGAGGCTATGCATGGAGTCCTCCACTCCATTTGTGTGTGCCCTACAACCAGATATTTTTGCTCTATGGTTACACCATGCTTTATGGCCAGATCTAGGTCTGACCAGTCTTCTTTCTCAGGTCTATAGTCCTTCTCTAACTCCTTCTCTAAGTCCTTCTCTAAATCGGTATCATTAAGTTCATTTCCTGACCCTGAAGCAGAAGAAAAGAGGGGTAAGGTAACACTTTATGATTCCCCCATAGGAGAAATTCAATTTGTTACAGCAGCATAAGAATTTTAAATGAAAATAAAGTGCACTGACATCAATACAACAATAAATACAATGCTACACCTTAGACAAGTAAAACAACTTTGGTCATGTTTAAGAAAGTAAAACAACTTAAGTTATGTTTAGGCAAGTAAAGAAAGTGCTGCTGAGTGTTTTAACACAATAAACCCTGTTAAATGAAGGTCAGCTCTTTACAATAGCAACAGCACTACATCATACTTTGTCACGGAAATGTGATTAAAAGTTTAAACACACAGTTCATAATTCCTATGATCGACTGAAAGTACATTTACTGTATAGAAGGTTGAGGAAATGTGAACCAGCTTACCTGATGAATCAAAGAGAAGAGGTAATGCTTCACTTGCAGACAGCTGAGCCCTGTTTTTCATCAGGGCTGCCATCTTTGTATGTAGTGTCAAAAATGCCTAAGTCAAAGACATGACTTAGGCAGTAGCTCAGAAATGCCTAAGTCAAAGAGATGACTTAAGCAGATAGTGATTTTGGAGTGTAACAAGCATTCTGATAGGCTTAGGACATAGGCGATAAGGCAGGGTGATGCAGCAGTGTCAGGAGAGTAGAGTTAGGCAGATATCTCAATTTGGCCAAAAAATGACTTGGGCTAACGATATTCTCCTATGATGCACAGTGCTGTAATAAAGTTTGGATTGCATTATGCATGAAACTAAACTGTTCACTTGTGTTGCAGGAGCTGGGGAGTGGAAGTGTTGTGACAAGGCCGCCCCCAAGAAATCATATTTTATGTGCTATAAATTGTATTATACATTATCAAACAATTGTTAAGGTATACAGGTTCAATGTCACCACAGCAGGAGACGTGTTCAGTTAAAAGAATGATTTTATTTCACAAAAAACAATAACCAAATATTATAATCAGGGCAAAGCCACCAGGGTTTAAGGTCGAGGACAGGTACAACTTCGGTCAAGAAATTAAGAGCTCTTCTTTTCTTTGGGAATAAACTGAGACTGAAAAACAAAAGTGAAACAAAGAGACCGTTTAAAAAGTCTCCCTCAGTGTTTCAGTGTCACTCTGCACAGAGCCACACAAGTGAAGGTAAGGACTTTTTATTATGTCTCTCCTCAGATATGGGAGTAAAATATGCTCCTGTGATTGTGAAAACAAAATGACCTTTCTTAATGCTGGGTAATGTTTGACTCATTCTGTTTCTTTTGTTTGATTTAATGTCTGTCTTTTTGTGATTTTACACTAAACAAAAGCACTTTTATGAAAAATGATGAGAAATTTTATTCTTCTGACTATTTAGTGGACTTGAAAGTGAATACTGACTTGACTTTTAAAATCAAAAGAGAGGGAAGGAGAGAGCGTGTTAACCTGGACTGATGTGCCATAAATGTTTTTTTTATCATCAATCATAATGTCACCATACACCTCTGTTGAGATTTTGTTACTCCAAGTCTGATTTGTGTACTTTTAAATACTTAATTGCTTCATCCTGATTAATTAGTCCCTCAGCAGAATTTTACTTAGGGCCCCATGAAGGTCAGGACTGACTCTGGACTGAAATCACACACCTCTGTTTACAATCTACATGTCTGTGAGCTTCTTTCAGCTGCAGCTGAATTAATGTGAAATAAAGGCATAAAAACACACAGGTTTTACCACATTTTTATTTCATGGTTGTATAATTGTTCATATTGTGTCCACGTTCATAAGATTATATATTTCACTGTCTTTTTCATTTCCATACAAACAAGCATCATTTTTGCACTTCCAGGTCAGACCTACAGATTACTAATACAATATTTTATCCATCAAAGTAAAATAACATGCAAGAAGATATATAAATTTTGACAACATTCCTAATTCAATAAGTGATGCAATGGAGAATCATATCAAACAGTGAATACTCTGGGCTGCAGCTAACAATTGTTTTCACTGTTGATTAATCTCTTGATTATTTTCTTGATTAATTGATTAGTTTTATTTCATAACATGTCAGAAATCAGTGAGCTGTAGTCAGAAAAAACAAAAGCTCAAACTGATTAATCGATTAGTAAAATAGTTGGTGATTAAGTTAATAATTGATTAATAATTGATTAATGGTCGCAGCACTCGGATGCTCCCTGAATTACATAATAATAAAAATTACAATTAAGTATTGAGCAGAGTCCTGTTCTGGCCCAGTGCCACATTTTATGTTGCTCACAAGAGCTTGTAAGTAATTTAAGCATCCTTATTTTACAGAAAGGAACCCTGAGGGTCTTCTAGGCCTCTAGAGAAGACTTAACA
This sequence comes from Lutjanus erythropterus, assembly GCF_056507025.1. Classification (NCBI taxonomy): domain Eukaryota; kingdom Metazoa; phylum Chordata; class Actinopteri; order Lutjaniformes; family Lutjanidae; genus Lutjanus; species Lutjanus erythropterus. Next base: position 28,607,332 of record NC_139335.1, read on the forward strand.
TGTCAGTATTTCAAATGCAAAGCACATTTAAATATATTAAATTTGATTCATTTCATTTAATTATTATGCTATTCTCACCTCATTCCAGTTCCACCCTCATTTTCTACCAACTTTGCTTCAGCAATGAAAGGGTTACTGTCCTGAAAACAGGACTAATTACACTAAATATAGTGTAATATTAAACTGATATTGATGTTTGTGTTAAAGGAGTGATATAACGTTGCTCAGACCCAGAGAGCAGCTGCAGCAGTGGGAGAAGAGAAGTTTTTTTGTGCTCACATTGAAAGTATGCAGGTCCTTGAGGTAGTCTTCTCCAAAGTGGATCATCTGCCTCAGTGCGCTCAGTATCAGCACATTTATGTCATCGTTCATGGTGATTTCTGATTCGTAGTTCTTCACGAGAAAGATGCAGTTCACTGGAACGCCCAGCGTGTTGTTCCATTTCCCGACCTAGGTTTTTAGATAAGATTTCAGCTGATCAGTAATTGCATTGGTGGCTGAAGGAGATTTTTGTGTTGACACACTGAAAACTTAACTGGAATTACATTCTAAGAGCATGCAAATCTAAAAACACTCAGATCACCAATAGAAACGTACCAGTTCCTTCAGTGTCTTGCTCCTGTAAGCATTTTTTACATTTTCTTGTGTAGCAGGACAGGCTTTATCAACTCTGGTGAGAATAGCCAGTTGGGGAATATCTGCAGATACACAAACCAAATCAGAATTTTCAGCATTCACTTTGCTTTTGATTCATAAAATATGTGTCCAGACAGAATATAACCATTGTGATGTCTGTTCTTACCCATTTCACTGGCTGCCAGTCTGACTTCTTTCATCTTCTTCACAACTTCATCACTCATTATAGATAACGAGTCAGCAGGAAGGACAGAAACCAGAACATGAACTCTGTCATCCATAGTGGGAGATGGTTCATAATATGGATCATTCTCGGTCATTTGGTGTTCAGGGTTGAACTGGAAAACAATAACATACAGTCAAATAATGATTTTTTAAAATTTAACAATGTTCAAATGTGTTTAAATCAAAATAGTAAAAAATATTTTCTGGTCCCTGTTTTGTTTGTACCACAGACACAAAGATGCACGTGTGTGTGGGTGATGTGATACGTGTTCCTTCCAATGGTTTTATACTATTCCACTGATCTATATGTGGTGGTCATGCACTAGAAATATAGAAATGCAAAGGAAAAACCACTCACTGCAGTACAAAACATGGGTGTAAACAATGCAGGATTCTAACTTTATGAAAAGTACAAGTGTCAAGTACGAACAGAATGCAGTCTGATGGGCAAATACAACTTTTGTTTCTTTTCCACAAAACTCCACAGACTCCCTTTATTTATTTATTTCTATTCATAGCTTAGGGACAAGGGCATATATTTTAAAGAACATGTGGTTTAGGATGATGGCCACTTTGCTCGGGCTTACTTTACATGGTGTCAATAGTTCAGATGATCGTACCTCGTAACCATCTTTCACATGACCCTTCAGGACCAGTTTGACATCTTCTATGAGAACTCCACTCTTGGTACTTTTCTCAAAGCCCATGATGTCATTGAAAATGAAAACTTCTCGATCATTGGGGATTTTGTATGTTTTGTACTGTAAAGAGGAAAGTGTAATTATTTACATCATTTGATCAAATCCCAGATATGCAACTCTTAAACCAACACATATATCTACAACATCTCCACAAGTCTGAGAACTGAGACAGAAATAGTTTTGAGAAATACACTTCATGTGATGCATGCTTTGCTCAGCTCCCCAAAACTAGATCTGTCAGTTTCTTCATACTTAGTAGAGAGTATCCCACAGGCAGTGAGTGTGTGAGGGAGGATAAAACAGGCTCTATCTGAAAGACCGCTTTATTGTTAGAGTGTGTTCCACAGCCATAAAATCTCCAAGACTATTTCTGGTGTTTTTTTCTTTGTCTGAAGATTAAGTAGTTGAAGCATTTAGCTAGTTTACACCAGCAGGGACTTACTGGAAAGCAGCTGGCTGTGATCTACAGGTGCTATCTGAGGTTGTTTCAGTTTCACATGGACTTAAATGGAATTTTTTACATTCAATACATCAGCCCCACTTATGAACAAAAATCAATGACCAAGCAGTGTGCATGTGGCAAAATCTGTGAGAGTGACTGCAGCTTGAATTGACTGTCGCCTGAAGCAAAAATAAAAAACCCTGAAAGACATCAGAAGTTGGGAGAGTGCAGGATCCTAATAAACCCCTCTGAACTGGAAGTACAGCTCGACATATCAGAGCTACAACTGCAGGAAGTCAGAGAGGTCATCCATAAAGCAGGGGCTGCAAAACTTTCCCAAACTCCTGCTGCAACTGTGGAAGATCATTCAAGTCTCCTGGAGGAGGGGGAAGATCCCAGAACAGTGGGGAATGGTAGAAGGGGTGGGGAAGGAAGAAATCTCTACCCTGAGAGACCAGCTCATCATCTCCCTGCTGTGCGTCAAGGTGAAAATCATCAGTTTCTAATTGATTGTGTCCCTACCTGGCCAAGAACACCTACATCAACACATCAGTCCAGAAGAGAATGATAGCAATAGCTCTGTAAACCCCAATGGAGGGCCGTCCCCAGTTTGGGAACCACTACATTAAGGCATTAATGGATGACCTCACAGTCACAACAGAATCTGTGCCAGGTTGCCAATTTATTCTGGAGGGCCTCGAAAAGCTGGTGAAGTGGGCCTGAATGAGCTTCAAACCAGCCAAATCAAAATCTATGGTTCTGAGAAAAGGGAATGTGGAGGACAAGTTCTGGTTCTAGTTTGCAGACAGAGCCATCCCAACCATCACAGAGAAACCAGTCAATACTTTAAGCAGGTTTCTGACAGCTCTATGTGGAACATAACATTTATCCAGTTGACCTGTACTGAGTTGGAAGGCTGGATAAATTCTGTGGACAAGTCTGGCCTACCAGGAAAATTAAAAAATTTATCACTATGGCATTCTTCTGTGGCCCTCCTACTCATCTATGCACTTTGGTACGGTCTTGTAAGTCGAGATTCAAGAGAGGAGGGTCAGCAATCACTTCAGAATGTGTCTTGGGCTGTCAAAAAGCCTGAGCGGCATTGCACTCTACGGACGCCAGAACAAACTGCAACTGCCCCTCAAATCCTTGGAGGAGGAAGACAAGGTAGCAGGTGCTAAAGAAGAAGTACAGTACAGAGAATCATGTGATCCAAAGATGGATGTGGCAGGGACTCAAGTGAGGACTGGCAGGAAGTGGAGGGCAGAAGAAGCTATTCAGGAAGCAGAGGCAAGGCTGCATCACAAGAGGCTGGTGAGAGTGGTCATACAAGCCCGAGACCTAGGATCCTTTCCAACTCCCCAAATGAATACCATTATAGGGAAGGAAGGGGGCAGCCTAGTTTGGAGAAAGTAAGAGCAGGAGTGGAAGAAACAAGAACGTTCAAGTCAGTGGGAGAAAAGCAACAAGGAGCTTGGCAGCTAAAGTTCTCCAACTCCACATTGCAACCACCACCCTGTGACAAGACATTCTTCTCTATCTTAATCCACCAAGCGGGCTGTGCTGCTGAAATGGGAAGACCATTTGGAAGAGACCTTTGAAAGGAAGCTCTACAAGTATGCAGGGCTGATCAATTGTTGTTAGCAGGGTGAATGGAGAGTGAAGTGTCTGTCAGTGAAAGTTGGATGCAGGTGTTTCTCAGTCCACTCTTTTGCCAGAATCTTCACTATTTTGGGTATCTAGGCAGAGAAGAAGAGGAGAGTCATCTGCAGTACCACCTATGTGACAGAGAGGGCCTCAGGCTGGCTGTGTTTCAAAAGAGGAAAGCCATGGTGTCATCGGTAGCTTGTCATCTGGACACAAGCTGGGGTCTGATCAGCCCCAGCTGGGTCACCTTGCCATGGGTGTATAATGTTTGAAAGACCCGAAACACACTAAGATTCCAGGAGTACCAGGATTCCTGGATAGGGGTTGGGTTCTTTTGTTCTCTGGAGTTTACTAGTGTGTGAGGTCTCACGCAGGGAGGTTGCTCATAAGCCCCCAGCTGACTGCTGCTATGTTGGAGTGCACCCCGGCGGACAAGCACCTGAGGTTTATGGGAAGGAAAACTGACTGTTGTCTGTGCCAATGCACTGAAGAGCAATTCAGAGTATTAAGCCTTCTTGAGGACCCTGAATGGAGTCCTGCATGGGGCACTTCATAATCCTGATGGGAGGCATGTGTTTTGTGGATTTGGAGGCATAAGACCGGGTTCCTTGGGAGATATTGTGGGAGGTGCTGAGGGAATAAGAACTGTGCCTGGGTTTTGTAAGTCGGACTCCTAACCCAGTGAGGGTCAGCCTTTGTCAGAGCAGCACCTTATCACCTTATCATCATTGATCCTATTTGTGACATTCATGGACAGGATCTTGAGGCATAATCGTGAAAGGGAGGGGTTGCAGTTCAGTGGGTTGAGGACTGCATCATTGCTTTTTGCAGATGATGTGGTCCTGATAGCATCATTACCCTATCCAGTACCTCTGGCACTCATTGGATCACTTTGCCTCCTAGTGTGTAGTGGCTGGGATGAGAATCAGCACCTCTAAATCTGAGGCCATGGTTCTCAGAGGGAGTGGATTGTCTACTCCAACTAGGGAATGAGTCCGTACCCCAAGTGAGGGACTTCAAGTATCTCGGGGTCTTGTTCATGAGTGAGGGGACAATGGAGTGTGAGAATCAAAGCAAAGGGGTGGTATTGTGTTCACTTTACTGCACCACTGTAATGAAAAGAAAGCTGAACCAGAAGATAAAGTTCTTGATCTACTGGTCAATCTTTGTTCCAACTCTCACCTATGATCATGAAGGATGGGTCATGACCAAACGCATGAGATTGCAAATACAAGAAAATAGGTTTTCTCAGGAGGGTGGCTGACATCTCCCTTTGGAATAGGGTGAGAAGCTCAGTCGTCTATGAGGGAGCCGGAGTAGAGCTGCTGCTCCTTTGCAGAAAGGAGTCAGTTGAAGTGGTTTGGCCATCACGTAAGGATACCACCTGGTTGATTTCCTAGGGAGGTGTTCCAGGCAAGTTCAGCTGGGAGGAGGCCATGAGGTAGACTGTGGACTGGGAATACCCCTGGATCCCCCAGGCAGAGGTGATTAATGTCACTGGGGAAAGGGACATCTGGGGTCCCCTGCAGAACTGCTACATCTGCAACCCAACTTTGGATAAGCAGTTTAAGATGGATGGATGGATGTTGCTGAATTAAGATAGGTTACCATATGAAAAATAAATGAAAAAATGTTAAGGCATTGTAAAAACTCAGCACACTGTGGTGTCTCATTCCAGGTATCTGTGGCTGACACTGATGGACACTTTGTAAGAGAGAAGAAAACTGAAGGGCAACTTTGACGGCCTGTGTGCATGTCTGTGTGGAGTGCTAGCCTTTTTTGTATGATGATTATAATGATTGAAAAACCTTATTCCTAAAATGTTTTTGGGCTGTAAAACACTGTTCTATAGTTTGAAGAAATGTAAAAAAATGTGAACACAAATGTATTCCTACTTTTTTGGTAAAGCTGTCCCCAGTAGGTGCATCAGTCAAAGCTCGACCTGTAACTCTGCCTTGTAGAACGCTGTCAACAGAGTTGATGAAACTGGACTTGCCGGCACCGACTGGTCCATGAAGCAAAATTCTGACACGTTTGACTTCATTGTTTCGAGGTCGGTAAGAAAAATGTAGATTTTTCTTGTTGTCCCTGTTTATTAAAGAAAAAACATGATTGATTAAAACACTGAATTTTTTTTCTTATTGGATGCTATTGGATGTGTATTGGATGTGGATGTGACATCACAATGACTTTGGGCCCTATCTTACAATGTTCTAAAGCACAAGTTGAAAGCACAAGGAGCAATCGATTTCATTTGTTAAAGGTCTGTCCAAATCCACCTTTGCCATCTTGCACCAAGGGCACAGGGGAATCCTGCCCTGTCCTGTCCCCTGTGCCAGCAGTGCACAGCTGGATACGCCTATGAGCTGTGCCCAAGTCCTTTGATTAATTCATGGGTGAGCTTAGGCCAAACATGCAATGAACCAATCAGAAAGTAATACAATAACTGAACTGTAAATATGCTGCAAATATGTAACTATGTTTTACACTGGAGCACCTTGAATTACACTGTCATTAATTCATTTTCTGTCAATCATTAATATCATCAACATTGTTATGCAGCTCTGCTGGCTGAAGCTCCTGAGGAAGGAACCAGTGGGCAGGAGGAGGGGAGAGGAGTGAGGAGTGGAAGAGAGAGATGGTGCTGTTGAAAGTAGCGAGTCGACCCAGACCTCAATCAGGCCCATGAGGGAGTTCAGCTGGATTAAAGTGCAGCTTCTCGGCTGCCCATTCTGCATCTCCTCTTCCTCTTTCTCCTCATCCTCATTTACTCATGAAAATTATTAGGCCATATAATTATATTAATAAGTTCTTATTCGTTATTAATGAGAACAGAGAGAGATTTTTGACACGGACTTATGTATGCGGTTGTTTCACATAAATGAAGGTGTTTTGTGTTTGTTGAGACATGTATGTGTGCTTTGGCCAAATGTGCTAGTTGCCATCTTGTGCAGACAGAACACCGATTTAGCGCTTTACTCAGGTTTTTGCAGATCTAAGGCACAAGTGGTTTTGACTCCAGTGTGCCGTGCATAAGATAACAAATGCACATGGCCATGCCTTCGTTTTGCCCTCATTTTTAGACCTCCCACATAGACTAGGTACAAGTTCATTTGCTATCTTGCAGATGTTGCAAAAATGGCAAAGGCGCTGGTGTAAGCTAGCAATGCCACCTGTGCCACCGGTGCATCTGCTTTGCACTGGGTGTAAGATAGGGCCCTTTATGTTTACTCATACTCACTCTGGCATTTCCCTCCAGGGATTGTCTGAGGGGCAAATTACACATGTTGACAAATAGTGAGATGAAGTTATAAAACTTCATGCAAATAACATATGCAATATTTTCTTTGGAAAAATTTGAATAATATTTGTAATATTTGTAACATCTTACTCACCAAGTAGTCGTGAGTCACCTCCCCCCATAGCTGTAAACAAAGACATTTTGTAGCATAAGCAGCAAAAGTAGCATAAAACTGAAATACTCAAGTAAACTACAATTCTAGGAAGTTGGAATGCGCACAGAGGAGGGGGCAGAGACGTGTACCTGCTGTGAATTTTCATGGCCAAACCTTAACAAGTTCATGTTCACGTCCAACACAAATTTAAGGACACACATTCAGGTATTTCCCGAAATTAACAATCACTAGCTAAGCTAATCATCACAACTCAGTCAGCAAACACCAACAGCTAACATGGCACTAGCTAGCAACATATCCTTTGGCAGCAAAAGAATAAAACTGTGTGTGTGTGTGTGTGTGTGTGTGTGTGTGTGTGTGTGTGTGTGTGTGTGTGTGTGTGTGTGCATGTGTGTGAAGGGAATTTAGGCAGGAAGAGGTAGGAAAAATGAGAGGACAGGAGAAGCTGAAAAGTTATGTTACTGAGAAATATTACTAGTGTTTTTTTTTTTTTTACACACTTCTCTACAAAACCAAATTGTGATCAATTTAAATAAATAACAAAACATTTTTTGTCCGTTTGAGTAACTGCTAATAGTATATGTTCCAGTTTTATGTGGAGGACCACAGGTAAATAAAATAGTTACAGCGCATTTCATTAATTAAGTGATTGTACAATAAAAAATAGGAATTCATTCATTCATCTCTAAAAAACAGACTCAGTTACAAAATAATTAATTATTTCATGTTTTAATGGGCAATAAAAAGGAGTCATATTAAGAATTTACAAACGAAAGATTAATCCAGCAAAAAATAACAAAAATAAAATAACAGTAACAAATTAATAACAAACAACAAAATTAACAAAAACAACACAAAACAGTCAATAAGTATATTTTTTTAAAACACATAAATTAATTCATAAAAACATAACATTCAAAAGTTGAAAATGCAATTTTAAAACAGAAGAAGAAGAAAGAATACAAATTTTAGTCTGGAATTTAAAAGGACAGTGTCTTTTCCACGTCCCTGCTGCTTTTTTTCCCCTATTAATTATTCCATGTGCTGAGTCATCTGGATTCTCCTTTTAGCTGCTCCATTTCCTTTCCGTGACATTTGAGGTGTAGCTCTCATCATAAGTGATGACTGATGGGGTATTCTTTTTTTTATCTAGTCTATATATAGTTTTTTTTTTAGAGAAATCCTGCAGACCTTAACCTAAAACACAAAAATGTTGTTCAACAAAGTTATGTCAAAGTATACTATATTTACATAAAAGTCAAGTCAGTATTCATTTTCAATTCCAGTAAAAAGTTAGAAGAATAAAAGAGGCTCAGCTCTGCAGCTCAGAAAACAACATTTCTGTGCTTTTGTTCAGTGTAAACATCATAAAGAAACCGACATTAAATCAAACCAGAGAAATAAAATGAGTCCAACATTACCCAAAATTAACAAATGGCATTTTGTTTTCACAATCATAGTAGCATATTTTACTCCCATATCTGAGGAGAGACAGAATAAAAAGTCCTTACCTTCACTTCTGTGGCTCTGGACAGAGTGATGCTGCAATATGGAGAGGGGCAGGGTTTATATACTGTCTCCTCTTTGTTTTACTTTTGAGTTTCAGTTTATTCCCAACCATGTGACTTCCAAGAAGATCCCTTAATTTCTTGACCAAAGCCCCATTTTACTTCCTGACTTACTTCACTGGCATGAAAAATTCCCCAAACTCTTCCTGTCTGCATTTGAGTCTGTCCACTGCTGCATCTGACTCGTCACCATGACAGTACAGTTATTATCCCTTACACAGGGGTGGAAGAAACTAATTACAAATATTCAAATTACTGTAAATAAATATATTTTGGGGGGTACGTATACTGTTATGATCAGATTTTCAAGTTTGTACTTACTTTTAAAGTTATAATTGAGAACTGAGTACAATTTGAATTAAAATCCAAATCTTCCAACTGCATTTTTGTGGCCAATAAGGTGATCTGATCGCAAATTGGCCAGTGCAAACAATGAGATATCGAGAAATTTATGCCATTTGAAATAGAAAAAGATTAAACATGAACTATTTTCAGAAGTTTGTTTGTGTGGATGTTACACTCAGTCAACATTGTACCATTGTGGAACAGCCTATAGGAATGAATGTGTTAAAGAGTTTACAAAACTTTCACCAAACTTTACATCAACAATCTATCAAACCCAACTATCATAATCCTCATAACTCCTTATAATCAGTGTAAAAAGTATTCAGATCCTTTACTCAAGCAAAAATACTAATATCACACTGTAAAAATACTTCACTACAAGTCCTGATCCAAAATGGCTAACAAGTTATATGAAAGTAAACCAGTATATCAACACATCAGTGCAAAAGGAGGTGTTCCTGTATTCTCATACCAGAGAGTACCAGTGTCATTACACAGCTCATCAGTGAAGCGAAGAGGTGAAAGAAAGATCTGTGTTTTTGCTGGACCTGGCAAACACATATGGCACCATTCCTGGAAGCCTTGAAGTACTACTATATGTATGAGTACATCAGGGATATTGGCAAGCTGCTACAAGCTTCATGGCCAGCACCTTTACATCCTCACAGCAAAGGCCTTATTTGTGACTGGAATGAACCTAATCATAAAAGACAGTGAAAGAGAGACCAGACGGCTGCAAAACCAAACAAGACAGCCACAATGCAGAGGATTCATGGATGATCTAAGTATCACAACCACAACACACATCCCAAAGACATCATTGGGCTTGTATGCCAAAGCAGACAGGGACTTGGGAGCACACAACACCAGTCCTGAAAAGAGGCCAGCCCTGCTGGAAGAAGAACCCTCCTGCAGAGAGAGATCAGAGCAAGGAAATAGGAGCTGCAGCATTCCACAGGAGTAAGGCTGGGTGTCAAGGGTGCATGGAAGAGATTACAGACCAAAAACCTTAACATGGACTGATATCTGGAGTTATCCACCTTTGCAGTTTTTTCAAATTCAATTTTTTTACCAACTGGCATCATAATTCATACCATAGAGGCATATATGTAAGGGTGGTGGTGGAAAGAGGTCTGGAAATCTGTCCTCAAGTACAAGTATTGTTACATTAATAAAATATTACTCAGTTACAAGCAAAAGCACTGCTGCTGGAAAAATACTTAAGCAAAACTACAAAGTATTCTTCTAAAATACTACTCAGAGTATTTGTTACTTTTTAACCAGTTCAATTTGTGTATTTTCCTTAGCAGGTGAAAAAGCTAACAATTGATTAATCATTAATATTTTTTTAGATGACCCTGCCTGCCTCTGACCTGCCTGCTTTGCCTGTCTCCTGGTAAGCTCACCAGTCTTCTGTCCCCAACCATGAGTTCTGCCTCAGCGTCTCTGGTTTCTGTCTCCTCACCTTGTTTATCATCCATACGTTTTCATTGGCCCATTTGCGATCAGATGACTTTATTGGCTACAAAAATGCAAATGAAAGATTTGATCCTTAAGTGAAATTGTACTTAGTAGTCAATTATGATTTAAGTAAGATTTAAATAAAAAAAAGTACATTAAATATTGTAATGCATACTTAAAGCGATAGTACACCAAAAAATAAATTTTCCCTCAATATCTACTCACCCCTGTGCTGATGTGAGGATGGGTGAAGATCTCCAGTTCACAAAACACTCCTGGAGCTTCAGAGGAAAACAGTGTTGCAGCCAAATCCAGTACAATTGAAGTGAATGGTGACCAGTTTTAAGATGTAAAAAAAGAACACAAAAAAAGCACAAAACATCTCCATACTGCTCGTGTGGTGTAATCCAAGTGTCTGTAAGCCGTGACATTAAAATTTGACCCAAAAATACGCCATTTACACCATGTTTTTAGTCTAAATATCAACTGTAGCCTCTCAAACTTGATCCTCGTGCACACGCCTGAAGCAGGTACACAAGCTCTCGCCCAAGCAGCATTACTTGAGATATACGAGATCTCGTGATACCTTCACCTCTGTGTTTACATGCTACCTGGAAGTGACAGAGAGAGCGATCTGCTCAGAAATAGTGACTTGTTACGCACACAGTTGACTTCGCAAACTCAACAAAGAAGAAAATATCAGAGGACTTCAACATAGAAGAGGAACATCATTTCTTTGCTGCAGTCGCGCTGCTTGAGCAAGAGCCTGTGTACCCGCTTCAGGCATGTGCACGGAGATCAGGTCTGAGAGACTACAGTTGACATTTAGGCTAAAAACATGGTGTAAATGGTGTCTTTTTGGGTCAAATTTTAATGTCACACCTTACGGACACTTGGATTACACCACACGAGCAGTATGGAGACATTTTGTGGGTTTTTTGTGTTCTTTTTTACATTTTAAAACTGGTCACCGTTCACTTCACTGCAACGCTGTTTTCTGCTGAAGCTCTGGGAGTGTTTTGTGAACTGGAGATCAGATGAAGTAAGTCAGGAAGTAAAGTGGGGCTTTGGTCAAGAAATTAAGGCATCTTCTTGTAAGTCACATGGTTGGGAATAAACTGAAACTCAAAAGGGAAACAAAGAGGAGACAGTATAAAAGCACTGCCCCTCTCAGTATTGCAGCATCACTCTGTCCAGAGCCATACAAGTGAAGGTAAGGAGTTTGTATCATGTCTCTCCTCAGATATGGGAGTAAAATATGCTACTATGATTGTGAAAACAAAATGCCATTTGTTAATTTTGGGTAATGTTTGACTCATTTTATTTGTTTAGTTTGATTTAATGTTTAATATTTGATTTAATATTGACTTGACTTTTATTTCAATATAGTATACTTTGACATAACTTTGACATAGTTAAACAATATTTTTGTGTTTTAGGTGAAGGTATGCTGTGCAGGATTTCTGAACAACACTGTATAGAATGGAGAAGCTAAAATGAGAATCCAGATGACTCAGCACATGAAATAATCAATAGGAAAAAGAAAAGCAGCAGGGATGTGGAAAAAACAGTGTCCTTTTAAATTCCACTCTAAAATCTGTATTATCTCTTCTTCTTCAGTTTAGGAATCCAGTTATTTAGTTCTCTTTTAAAATTGCATTTTCAAATAGACTTGAATTTTCTTTTCTTATCTTAAATAATGTACTAATTGACTGTTTTGTGTTCTTTATGTAAACCTAATTTTAATTTTTTGCTAGATTCCTATTTCATTTGTAAATTCTTAATGTCTTAATTTCTATTTCTTGCTCATTAAAATATGAAATAATGAATTACTTTATAATTTAGTCTGTTTTTTTATAAATTAATTAATTAATGTCTAAACATATTAATATTTTTTATTCTATTTTTATTTTACAATCATTAATTAATTAATGAATTGAATTATAACTATTTTATTGACACTTGTGATCCTCCATGTAAAATTAGGACTACATACAGTTAGCAGTTTATTCAAAAAAGAAAATATTTTATTCTTGTTTTGGTATTAAAGAAGTACGTAAAGAAGAAGCTTTTTAGGCCTTTAATAGATGTGCAGCAAAGGGCCATAGGCAGGAGTTGAACCCACAGCTGCTGCAGAGGACTCACACCTTCACTACATGGAGTGAACACTTTACCAACTGAACCACCAGGTCACCAAGAAGAAGCTTTTTAATCGTTTCATCATCACTTGTCCCACTGATAATACAGTAAAAGATGTAATTGTCATGTTCTGTTGTCATTTTAAGCTTACAGTGTAATATACTGACAATAAGATGAGAGTCTCCAAGTTGTTAACATTTGACAGCATATAAAAGTAAGTCAGTGGTGGAAGTAACTAAGTACATTTACTCAAGTACTGAAGTTACCTAGAATCATACTTTAGTCAAGTATTTCAATTTTATGCTATTTTAGGCCACAGTCACACCACTGGGATAAATTCATGAATATTTACATGTAAATATCTTAATTTACAGCTATGGGAGGAAACACTTCAAAACCAGTTGGTGAGTAAGATGCTACAAATATTACAAATATTATTCCAATTCTTCCATTTGCATGAAGGTTTACAACTTTATCTCACTGTGTGTAAAATATGTAATTTGCTTTTCAGTGATACCCAAGAGGGAAATGCCAGAGTGAGTATGAGTAAACATTAAAGGCCCTATCTTACACCCAACGCAAAGCGAATGCACAGGTGGCACAGGCGGTATTGCTAGCTTACACTGGTGCAATTGCCATTTTTGTATTTGTGCAAGATAGCAAGTGAACTTGCACCTAGTCTGTGCAGTCAGGCACTTTTGCTATCTTGTGCACAACATATTCTGCTTCATGGACCAGTCGGTGCTGGCAAGTCCAGTTTCATCAACTCTGTGGAGTGTTTTACACAGAAGAGTTACAGGTCGAGCTTTGACTGATGCAGCCAATGACACCAGCTTTACCAAAAAGTTTGAATAACTGTTCTAATCTGAAGCCATCATCGATCTATTATGGACTGAAAGATGGCACACACTCACTGGAGTGAATATGGTTCACAGAGTGCACAAGCTGAAAATGGTTCTGAGCTTCCCAGTTTCCTTCCACATTGTGTGGCCAAGTACATTGAATCTGCATGGATTTGTAACAAAGGCAGCTCTACGTTTGGCTCTCATCCATTGTGCCTCTCTTTGCTTTCGACAAGGTGTTCCTCCTTACCCATAGGATGGCTTTGAGTTTGTTTAATTCAGCCTTCTCATTCTCACTGGCTACTCTGGCTTCTCTGCTCTTCCCCTGCTGGTCAGCATGTGTGGGCTTGCTTTTGGTGGTGCCAGATCTCTCCCTACCAAGGGTATACACCATAGATGTTAAGGTCCCAAGTTCCCTTTCTGCAGAGTGTGGTCTCTAGTATCTTACTGACATTCCTGTCAAAGGATTTCCAACTTGTCTCCACTGCTGATGACCATTTCACTCTGGCTTGCCTAGCTGGTGGTAGGTGATTTGCATTTGTCTGTGGTTTTAATGTGTACCATCAGAAAACATGTTTATTTTTGAAACAGTGTTTCAGTGTCATTACAACATTCTTAATATAAGCTGTTCTGGAGGGCATGGACGAACTATGTATTTTCTCATTTAGTTTGGTGGACTGTCTGGCATAGTTATACTGGCGCTGGTTATTAGTAAATTTTAGGGATTTCATTTACCCACAAAACCATAGCAGTATGGACTAACACAACCCATTCCAACATATGAAATTTCCATCAACAATATATTTTCTGTAGTTTAAAGCAGATTTTGGAAGGAAACCATCTTGGAATTTCTATGGCTGAGGAACACACTAACAGTAGGGGGATCTTTCAGATAGAGCCTTCCTTAACATTATGGTATGGCATCTGAGAGTGTACCCTAAAATAATTATTTTTTGAAAATTCCTTCAAACTATGTTTGCTTGGTATATTTTGTGACAAAAAACATTACATTTTTTTTACCAACTGGCATTATAATACATGGCATAGAGGCATGTCTGTAAAGGCAGTGATGAAAAGATGAATAGAAATCTGTACTCAAGTACAAGTACTGTTATATTAATAAAATATTACTCAATTACAAACAACAGCAAGCAAGCAAAATTGGTTTGGCAGTAGCTCAGTCTGTAAAGAAAGGACTTGGCTTCAGAACTGAAGGATTGCCAGTTCAAGTCCCACATGGCCCAAAGTACAGAGTGTGGACTGGTAGCTGGAGAGGTGCCAGTTCACCTCGTGGGTGCTGCTGAGGTGCCCTTGAGCAAGACACTGAACCCCTTTACTGCTCGGGGCACATGACTGTATGTATGTGTGCAGCTCCCTCGCTCTGACACCTCTGTCAGATGCATGTCTATAGGTCCTGTTTGTGTATGTATGTGTAGTTTGGGCCCGTGTATGTAAGAAAAGTGAAAAGAATGTAATTTTATTCTACTTAAGGTTGCAGTCACACACCTCTGGGATAAATTCATGAATATTTACATGTAAATGTCTTCATTTACAGCCAAGGGGGAGGACCTGTCAAACTGCCACGTGTGTAAAATGCTCCAGATATTACAAAAATTATTCCACATTTCCATAGAAAATAATGCAGATTTGATTTGCATGGAATTTTACACCTTTATCTCACTGTGTCAACATGTGTAATTTGCTCTTCAGCACTCTTTAGCCAGCCATGGAGGCCTATGCCAAAGTGAGTATGAGTAAACATAAAGTCATTGTGGTGTTATTGTGTTCTTTCTGTGTGACCCTGCTCCTCAGTAACAGATAACTCAAATGGTTTGTTCTTGTTTTTGCCAGTGTGCGTATGTGTGTCTCTGTGAGAGAGAGAGAGTAAACAGAGCAATAATCCCAATGTGCTTATTGTGCTTCCAATAATAAAAATACTGCAGTATCTTAATTGCATTTTCTTTACTTCAATAAACAGGGACAACACAGAAAATCTAGATTTTGTGAAATCGTATCAACCTCGAAACAATGATGTCAAACATCTGAGAATTTTGCTTCATGGACCAGTCGGTGCCGGCAAATCCAGTTTCATCAACTCTGTTGACAGTGTTCTACAAGGCAGAGTTACAGGTCGAGCTTTGACTGATGCATCCACTGGGAAAACCTTCACTAAAACAGTAGGAATAACTGTTTACTTCTTTCACATTTATTCAGATTATAGAACAGTGTTTTACAGCCCATAAACATTTTATGAATCAAGTTTTTCAAGTCATCACAAAAATAATACGTGTGTAGGCAACCACTACACACAGACACACACACAGGCCATTAAGCTGCCCTTCAGTTTTCTTCTCTCTTACAAAGTGTCCATCAGCCGCAGACTCAGACAGATACCTGGAATGAGACACCCACAGTGTGCTGAGTTTTTACAATGTCTTAACATTTTTTCATTCATTTTTCACATGGCAGCCTATCTTAATTTAGCAACATTACATAGCATATGCTAAATATGTCAGGATAGCTAGTGTTACGTCTGTACTGTGGATGCTCTCCTCTTCCTCCCCCCTAGATACCAAAAATAGTGTGACAGTTTCTAGCTAAAGAGCAGATTGAGAAATCCCTGTATCCAACTTCTACAGAGAGACACTTCACTCTCCATTCAGCCTGCTAACAGGTACTGAAGAGTCCTGTCCTGCATACTTGGAGAGCTTCCTTTCAAAGGTCTCTTCCAAACATTCTTCCCATGGGACTGTCAATTCCAGCAGCACAGCCCACTTGGTGGATTTGGATTGAGGACACAGAAATGAAGTAGCCTCTCCATCTCCAATGCCTGATCTCAGTTCTGTTTGCACCAATTGGATAACGTGCAATGTATCGATCCATTGCCAACCTATCGCCAACTTTGAAATGGAGCACATGAACCCACCCTCTGGTAAACCATGTCCCTGCTATGGGCTGATGCTTCTCAGATGCATTTACAGACGTCAGGAGTAGAGCAGGGAGATGATGTGGAACTGATTTATCAGGGTGGAGTTTTCTTCCTTTGGGATCCACACCTCTTCCACCACTCTCCGCTGTTCTGGGATCTTCCCCCTCCTCCAGGAGACTCGCAGGATCTTCTACAGATGCAGCAGGAGTTTGGGACAGTTTTTATACACTTTATATGAGGTGTTGCTAGGTGCTGGAGCAGAGCTTGCCCTTGCTTTGAGGATGACCTCTTTGACTTAATGCAGTTGTAGCTCTGACATGTACTTCCAGTTCAGGGCATTTATTAGGATATTGCACTCTCCCAACTCCTGCTGCATGTCAGGGTCACTGCATTTTCTGCTTCAGATGATGGTCTGTCTTTCCACTGCACTTCTGCTCCAGCAGCTCTTCTATTTTGGGCCCTCTCATGACGTTGCCTCCTATGCCGCTCTGCCCAGCGGAGGATCCTGATCTGCTTTCGAAGGACACTCATCAGCTCGGCCAAGCCAGTGTGCTCCTCTTCTCTTGCCTCCTTGTATGGGGCTTAAGAACCTTCATCTCCTGCCTGATGTTATGGGTCCTCACCGCTCTTTGGTTCTTCAAATACAGTAAGCCTTTCTTCGCCTCTTCTCAAAACCATTTGGCTATAATGCTGACAACATTTGTTGTCATGGTTTGTAGCTTCCTTTTGTCCTGTCCATTCTCTGTTGCTCCCAGAAATTTGTTGACATCTTCATCAAACTGCTTCCCTGGTGCGGTTAAGTTAGCTGCAGACCATTTGATATGCATCCTTTGCACCACGTGGAGGTTCTGGATACTGTGGGGTTACACCAGGCCTGGCCCTTCCTGAATCTCACAACGTTGGACACCAGTACATTGTGCTGCTCCTGCTTCCACCAGACACTTCATCCTTACTTGCTGGGCCAGAATAACTCAAACAGCTGTTTAGTTGTGAATGAACCCCTTACAACAACTTTGACCCAACATGAGTAACCCAACAATGTGTTTACATCACTCCAAACAACCCAGAATTATGATCCAGCATCAAAAACCCATTTTTTCTTTTTTTTTTCAGAAACACTGTGCAGTCAAAAACAGTCACCTTTTTTTTTTAACCATGACTGTGGTTATTCCCAAGCCATAACCAAGTCATGATTGTTAGTGTGATTTCAGCAGATTTTGGAAGGAAGAAATTGTCTTTTTGTGAAATTGTTTGTTTAGCAAGAAGATAATAGGTGGTTTCAGAATTGCACATACACCTGGGATTTGATCAAATAATGTCAATAATAACACTTTCTTCTTTACAGTACAAAACATACAGAATCTCCAAAGATCCAGGAGTTTATCCCATCATTTTCAATGATGTCATGGGCTTTGAGAAAATTACTAATAGTGGAATTCACGTGGAAGACATCAAACTGGCCCTGAAGGGACATGTGAAAGACGGTTACCAGGTAAAATCGTTTGATCTCTTGACACTATATAAAGAAAGCCAAGCAAAGTGACCGCCTTCCTGAATGAATGAATGAATGAATGAATGAATGAATGAATAAAAGAAGTCTGTGGAGTTTTCTGGTAAACAAACAAAAGTTATATTCTTCCACTAGACTACATTCTGATCATACTTGATACTTGTAAAACACTTGATTTTTCATAAAGTTAGAATCCTGCATTGTTTACACCCATGTTTTGTACTGCAGTGAGCAGTCTTTCCTTTGCATTTCTATATTTCTATTGCATGACCACCACATATAGATCTACACACACAC
Organism: Lutjanus erythropterus; assembly: GCF_056507025.1. Lineage (NCBI taxonomy): Eukaryota > Metazoa > Chordata > Actinopteri > Lutjaniformes > Lutjanidae > Lutjanus > Lutjanus erythropterus. The sequence continues at coordinate 28,625,490 of NC_139335.1, forward strand.
ACGTGTATCTTTGTGTCTATGGTACAAACAAAATAGGGACCCTAAAACTGCTCTACAGCACTACAGCGGTCAAAACTACAGTCTATCAGTTTTTTTCCTACTTTGATTTGACATTTGAACATTGTTCAGTGTCATTATTGACATTGCATTACTTGATTGAATGTTATTGTTTTCCAGTTCAACCCTGAGCAACAAATCACCATGAATGATCCATATTATGAACCATCTCCCACTCTGGAGGACAGAGTTCATGTTCTGGTTTCTGTCGTTCCTGTTGACTCATTATCTGTAATGAGTGATGAAGTTGTGAAGAAGATGAGAGAAGTCAGACTGGCAGCCAGTGAAATGGGTAAGAACAGACATCACAATGGTTATACTCTGTCTGGACACATTAATGAATCAAAAGCAAAGTGAATGCTTGAAATTGGTCTGTGTATCTGCAGATATTCCTCAACTGGCTATTCTCACCAAAATTGATAAAGCCTGTCCTGCTACACAAGAAAATATAAAAGACGCTTACAGGAGCAGGTACCTAAAGGAACAGGTGCATTTATATTGGTGGTCTGAGTGTTTTTAGATTTGCAGAATATAATAGAATATAATTCAAGTTAAGTTTTCAGTATGTCAACACAAAAATCTCCTTTAGTCACCAATTACTGATCACCTGAAATCTTATCTTAAAACCTAGGTGGAGAAATGCAACAACACGCTGGGCATGCCAGTGAACTGCATCTTTCTCATCAAGAACTATGAATCAGAAATCAACATGAATGATGACATTAATGCTCTGATACTGAGCGCACTGAGACAGATGATCAACTTTGGAGAAGACTACCTCAACAACCTGTAGACTTTGTCCCAGCACCTCTCTTACTAATTTTTATTTGTATTTGCATGTGGTGTAAAGTGCTTTGAGTGGACAAAAGAATAGAAAGATGTTACATAGACCATTTACCACATGTAGTCCATTTAGAGGAGGGATGTTAAATTCAAAATATGTTGTTAGCTGCAGCCCAGAGTATTCACTGTTTGATATGATTCTCCGTTTCATCCCTTATTGAATTAGGAATGTTCTCAAAATATATATCTTCTTGCATGTTATTTCACTTTGATGGATAAAATATTGTATTAGTAACCTGTAGGTCTGACCTGGAAGTGCAAAAATGATGCTTGTTTGTATGGAAATGAAAAAGACAGTGAAATATATAATCTTATGAATGTGGACACAATATGAACAATTATACAACCATGAAATAAAAATGTGGTAAAATCTGTGTGTTTTTATGCCTTTATTTCACATTAATTCAACTGCAGCTGACAGAAGCTCACAGACATGTAGATTGTAAAAAGAGGTATGAAATGTGTGATTTCAGTCCAGAGTGTGATTTGTTTTGGATGGTGTTTTATTTTGGTAGTTCTGGTCCTCCCTCATGTGTCTGCTTTTTACTTCCTGTCTTTGTCTGTTTTCCCACCCTTTGTGATCAGTAATTATTTTCACCTGTCTTTGGCTCCCCTCACCTGTGTCTTGTTTTCCTCTCCCCCTCCCTAGTGTATTTAATCCCGTCTTGTCCTCCTGAGTTTGTTGGTTCATACTCGTCTGGTCCCGTCTTTGTTGGTGTTTCCTGGAGTTCAGTTCGCTTGTGCCTTTGATTCCCCTTGAATGGATTTTTGGATTCCCTCTTCCCTGCCCGGACATAGGACTCTCCCCTTGTGTTTCATGTAAGCTTTTGTTGGTTTGTTGGTTAATTAAATATCATTTGCACTCTCCCCTCTGCCTCCTGTTTTCTGCATTTGAGTCCTCCTCCTAGTTAAACTGCAACACAGAGTCAGTCCTGACCTTCATGGGGCCCTAAGTAAAATTCTGCTGAGGGGCTCCTCTAACTGACCAGAGAGCCGTAAACCATCTGCCACACAGTCACACCTCACAGCCCAGTGCTCCCACTACAATCCTCCCTAACTGAGCTATAGGGGCACAACTTAACTTCAATATTTAATCAATCATTGTCACTGTCAGTCTGTTAATTTCCATCTTGCATTAGTAAAGAGTTATAATCAGTGTTAGGACAGTAAATAAGTACATTAACATCCAGCACTGTACTTATTTTGTACTTTGCTTGTTTCATTTTATCTAACTTTATGCTTCCACTGGTGGAAAACTGGTGTTTGTGGATCCAGAAGTTCGAGCTGTAGCTGGTAGCTAGCAGCATCTGAGAAAAACTGGAAAAGGCAAAGTGCGCTACTTTTCTACTAGTGTCCAGAGATGAAGACATAAAGGTATATAATACCATGGAGTTTGACGATAATGTGGATGACTTGAACATATTGAAGGAGAATTTTAGAAGTTATTGTGGAAGGAGGAACATAACATATCTGAAGTGTTTTTCACAGGGGTTCAAGGAAAGAGGGAGTCTATTGATGCCTACATGACTGACCTGAAAAAATAAGTTTGAACAGCTCACAGAGTCGCTGATAAGGGGCCGCGTCATGAGTGGAGTCGCAAAACGACCAGGTTAGAGCAAGACTACTCAGAGAACCTGACTTGTCATTGAGCAAAGCTGTTGGTATCTGCAGCACAAAACCACATGAAAGCTTTACATGAGGAAAACAAAGTGGCAGTGAACAAGTGAAGTAAAATGAAGCTAATAAAAAAGGAAAATAACAGCGGCGTCAATGATGCTCTGACCTGTGTGTGTCCTGCCTATGGCCAGGTTGGACTAATGCAAATTGTGTTCACAGAAACACCACTTTGGTCTCATGTGCCAAACAAAGAAATTAAAGGAACATTCCAGGAAAATGGAGAGAAGTGTAAATGAAATTGAAAAGGCAGAAAGTGAAAAGTTCATTGGAACTATTGATACAAAAGAAAGAGGAAAAACAAAAATGACTCAGGTTGGAAAAATAGAAAAAGTTACAATAAAAAAGAAAAAAACAGACTGAAGTACTCAAAGTGAATGGCCATAAGCACAAATTCAGACTGGATACAGTTGCAGACTGCAGTGACCTAAGTCAGGAAAAGTCACAGGAAACATGGGCCTTTGATGAAGTCCAGCTTCAATTTAGTGGCTTATTCCTGCCACCAGATGGTGTCATTGGATGTGGCAAAGCTTAGACGTGAGTACAAGTCTGAAGTGTATGAGCTGGAATTCCACATAATAAAAGCTAACTTATCAGATATTTTAGGAAGAGATTCCTGCACAGAAATAAAAAGAGTATAAAGAGGACAAAATAAATATAAAGAGAAAACAGACATCCTGAAGTCGTACAAAGATGTGGTCACAGGGCTTGGGTGTGTATCTAAACTGCATCACATTCACGTTGATCCAACAGTAACTTCAGTTGTTCTTCCACTCAGAAAGGTATCTGTAGCACTGAAAGGCAAAATAAAATGTGAAGTGGAAAGAATGGAAAAACTTGGTGTGGTTGAAAAACAGACAGAACTGACCGACTAGAAAAATACTGAATCAAAATTACAAAGTACTCTTCTAATATACTGCTCAGAGCATTAGTTACTTTTAAACAAGTTTAATGCATTATCAATAACAAGAATTCAATTAAAAGGGATTTTTTTTTTGTTCAAATTTTATATTTATATATCTATTATATTTTTTCAGCCTATATTTTTTTCAGGTGGGTGTCATTTTTGAAGTTTGTTTCCTGCTCAAACAAATGGCTCTGCCAGAGAAAACAATGTTAAGTGAGATGCAGTTACTGCCATTTCTAGACCATTGATTAAATATTGATTATTGCATTTCTAATTGGTTTAATTCTTAACAGCAATTAACAGATTAATGAGTAATAATTAATATCCTCAGTCCAAACCTGCGCTGCTGCAGTGTTTTGTTTTATCATCCATATGTCACTGTTTTCATTGGCCCATTTGCGATCAGATAAATCTTATTGGCTACTAAAATGCAGACACAAGGTTTGGATATTAATTCAAATTGTACTCAGTACTCAGTTATGATTTTAAAAGTACATTTTATATTGTAATGCATACTTAAGGATGAACAAAAGTACAGACTTGAAAATCTACTTATAAAAGTAAAAGTACCCCCCAGAATACCCTTGATACAGACTATTACAGTCTGTATCTGTTGTAAATATTATTACTGCACTTTATTTTACGTACTTATTTTTACTATTTATATTACATTATATTATATTTTATGACCAGGACATTGTAGCTGCTACAAGAGATGTGCCAAACGAAATTTCATTGTACCCCTTGCAATGACAATAAAGCTTCTTATCTTCAGAAAACTACTTAATTACGGTAATTTGAATATTTGTTTTTAGTTTCTTCCACTCCTGTTTAAGGGATAATACCTGATGATGAGTCCAGTATCAGGAATGAATGGATGATGTTAATGCCAGAACCGTCCAGTGGTTTTCCTGTCAGAGAAGACTGTCTGACAGCAAGTTAAAGCAGCAAAATATTTTAATTTTAATATACAGTTGAATAGATTTTGACATTGTGTAAGTTATTGTGCTGCTGTCTCTGTCCACAGCACTACATTACATATCTTTCATGCTGATACTCTTACCTGCTTCTCCAGACTGGGGTCGTGCCGATGATGCAATCCAATAATTGTCATTTCACCTCTCCTGGTGCGCCTGGTGTGACAAGGCTGCATCCTCATTCTCAATACTGGAGGTGTTTTTGCAATAGTAAAGAAAAATGAATGAATGAATGAAACCTGCTGGTTTCATGTTTTTTTCCAGGTTGTTCTGTCATGGAGAAGAGTCAGACGCAGCAGTGGACAGACTCAAATACTTACAGGAAGAGTTTGGGAAATATTCATGGCAACAAGTCCATGTTCAGTTAGTGAGTAAAATGGGGCTGGGGGAAAAGAAACTTATGGAACTTCTTGTAAGTCACTTGGTTGGGAATAAACTGAGACTGAAAAACAAAAGTGAAACAAAGAGGAGACTCTCTGCCGCCCTCAATACTACAGTATCACTCTGTCCAGAGACTTTTTATTTTGTCTCTCTTCAGATACAGGAGTAAAATATGCTCCTGTGATTGTGAAAACAAAATGTCATTTGTTAATTTTGGGTAATGTTTGACTTCTTTGGTTTGATTTAATGTCTCTTTATGGTGTTTACACTATACAGATAGTCACACACAGAACATAAAAGTAAGCTGATAACAAGTCAAGAATGTCTATCTGTTTTATTGGGTATAGGGACAAAGGAGATTGGGTCAAGTTGTATTTTAGGTATTATCAGATATTGTGTTGTTCAAGGACGAGTCACTGATCAGTCCCTATCAGACAACATTTGATAAGAAACAATCATGAAGAATAAAAGTACAAAGTTTAACATATAGTTTTCCACTACAAAAGTGAACACTGACTTTAACTGACTGACCTTTACTTAAATGTACTATGCTTTGACAACTTTGACAATGTTGAACAATGTTTTTTGTGTTTTAGATGAAGGTATATTGTGCAGGACTATGTATAGACTCATACAAAAATAATACCACGTCAGTCATCACTTATGATCAGAGTCACACCTAAAGTGTCACAGAAAAACATTACAAATATTATTCCTTTTTTCCAAAGAAAATACTGCACATTCTGTTTGCATGAAGTTTTATAACTTTATCTCACTATTTGTGTGTAATTTGCCCCTCAGATAAGCCCTGGAGGGAAATGCCAGAGTGAGTATGAGTAAACATATAGGGCCCTATCTTACACCCAGTGCAAGGTGCTGCTAGCTTATATCAGCACAGTTGCCATTTTTGCAACGTCTGCAAGATAGCAAATGAACTTGTACCCAGTCTGTGTGGCCGTGGACAAGAGTCTAAAGATGAGGGCAGAAGCCAGGTACGTTTGCTTTCTTGCTTTCCACAAACCACTTGCAATAACAACTGGTGCATTTGACCAAAGCTCTCATGTGCATCTCAACAAATGCAAAACACCTTTATATATTTTTTTTTCATGGCACAGGAATATTGATGAGTAAAGTGCCTTTTGAAAGTAATTTCAATTTAAAAAATAAAGTGTAAATATTAAAGTTAACAGTGTGTGTGTGTGTGTGTGTGTGTGTGTGTGTGCGTGTGTGTGTGTGTGTGTGTGTGTGTGTGTGTGTGTGTGTGTGTGTCTCACGCTTGGCTGAGGTGCACACACACATCTCCACAAACACAAAACACCTGTCATTTATGTTAAACAGCCATGTGCATGTGTCTAAAATTATTCTAATGAATAATTAATAAGGAAATATTATTACAATTATCAAGCCTAATAAATCTCAACAGACCTGCAAAGTGTGACACAGCTGTCAGATCATCTTTAACAGATGAGTCAGCATGACAGCTGGAGTGTTTGTGTCTGATAGATATACCCATTTGATAACCTATGTAAATTTTGCACAGGGGTTATCAAACTTCAGAAACACGTTTTGATTCTGTTTCCTGAGCGGGACAGAGGAGGGAGAGTGGGAGGAGGAAGAGAGGATAAGGAGAAAGAGGAAGAGGAGATGCAGAATGGGCAGCCGAGAAGCTGCACTTTAATCCAGCTGAACTCCCTCATGGGCCTGATTGAGGTCTGGGTCGACTCACTACTTTCAACAGCACCATCTCTCTCTTCCACTCCTCACTCCTCTCTCCTCCTCCTGCCCACTGGTTCCTTCCTCAGGAGCTTCAGCCAGCAGAGCTGCATAACAATGTTGATGATATTAATGATTGACAGAGAATGAATCAGTGACAGTGTAATTCAACGTGCTCCAGTGTAAAACATAGTTACATATCTGCAGCATATTTACAGTTCAGTTATTGTATTACTTTGTGCAGATGTTAATGGAAAATAAACTATTTATGCAAGATAGCAAAGGTGAATTTGGACACACCTTCAATAAATTAAATCCATTGCTCCTTGCACTTTCAGCTTGCGCTTCAGATCATTGTAAGATAGGGCCCAAAGTCATTGTGATGTCTCTGTGTCTGCTCTTTAATAAGACATAACTCCATAGAATCCAATAATAAAAATAATTCAGTGATAATATATATCATAATTCTTTTGTTTTTTTTTTATCTTCTTTCACACACTCAGTACTCTCGTAGATGTTTGTTAGTTTAAGAACTGCATATATATCTGGGATTTGATAACAACATTACCCCCTCTTCTTTTCAGTATAAAACTTACAAACTCCACAGAGAAAAGGGTGGATTTTGTTTCCCAATCATTTTCAATGACATCATGGTCTTTGAGCAAAGTACTAATAGTGGAGTTCTTGTGGAAGACGTCAAACTGGCCCTGAAGGGAAATGTGAAAGACTGTTACCAGGTACAATCATTTAAACTCTTAACACCATGTAAAGTAAGCTCGAGTAAAGAGGCCACCTTCCCGAACCACATGTTAATTTATGTATATGCTCTTGTAGTAGGGCTGGGCGATATGGACCAAAAGTCATATCCTGATATATTTAGGCTATCGATATACGATATATATCCCAATATTTTTTCGGCAAAGTGAGAGCAAATGTTCAGTCAAGGTCAAAGCTAAATATGACATGTCACAAGTAGTTTTATTGAAACCGGCTATTTCAGTAAACAGTAACAAAATCAAATGAATAAATAATAAACAGGTTTCTTCACCTGGTTCATGAAAAAAATGCTCAGTTGTTCAAATAATAAAATTTAAACATAAATACTGTATAACAACAGGAGTACCTTTTTTTAAATTAAAGCTCCATGCACATTTAAATAAAAATATATCTTAAATAACACATCAGTGCATCACTAATTCTTATCCAATAATCTAATAAATATGGTTATGAAATCTACCATTCTGTATTCTAAGTGAGTTTACTTTTAGCACTTTAAGTTTTGTTCCTTATTAATTTATTTAACCTCTATTTAACAATCAGTTTTTCAACGGAGTCCTGGCCAAGACAGCAGCATAAAAAACAAAGTAAAATAAGGAAAATAAGGAAAAACTAACATTTTAATATGTTTTTGTTTAAGGTAAAATATCTGAATACTCCTTACAACACTGCACTCACCAATAGCCAAATGTTGTCTGTGACCGAAGCACTGCATCCTCGGCCACTCGTTCAGCTCAGTCGCTTTAACGATGTTGCTCCCGTTGTCGGTTGTTATAGCAACCAGATGCTTTTCTCGGAGTTTCCAGCTTGCAATTGCGTCCTGCAGGGCCTCAGCTATGTGCTCACCGGTGTGATCCTGGGGGAAATAACTTGTTTGGAGACACACTGTTTTCAGTTCCCAGTCTTGAATGAAGTGAACTGTCACGCTCATGTACGGCTCACACGTCCTGCTTGACCACATGTCGCTGGCTGGTCAACGCAAAACGGGTCACGTTAGCAAGCTGGTCAGCAAGGCTCTGCCTGACTTCAGTGTACATTTGTGGCAGTGCTTCTCGTGCAAAGTAGTTGCGACTGGGAAGCTCATATCTCGGGTCCATAGTTTTCAGTGGCTTTTTGAATCTGACTTGTTCCACAGTTGCAACAGGGACCATATCTTTAGCAATGTGATAGGACACCGCTTTCGTTATAGTACACCACGTGTCACTTTTCTTTTCATAAGGCACACTGCGGGTAAATGAGGCTTGCAGTGGGCTTTGTTTTGGGGCTGGAGCTTTTTCGGGTTGTGGATGGCTTGCGCCTGGGGCTTCTGCAGCGCGCAGCTTCACACACTCTTCGTACTGCAGTTTGTGCCACTGTTTTAGGTGGTGAAAAAGATTTGTAGTGCTTCCACCCCTGGCTGTAACTTGTTTACCACACTCCCTACATATAACGTGATTTTGTTGCTCATCTGATACTTTAAAACCAAACCATCTCCAAATTACTGAGCCACTGCTTTTTCTTTTACAAACCAATTCCTCCTTTGCGCGCTCTGCAGCCATTGTTGCTGCCTCCATGCTTGTTGAAGAGTGCCGGTGTTTCTCTCCTTGCCTCTTCCCCCTCTGTGCATGAAAGAGGAGGGGCGGGGGCGCGCGGAGCAGTGCAGAGAGCTCCGGGTCATCAGCGCAGCAGAGCAAGGATCACAGCGCCAATTTGAACTATATCGATATATACGATATAGTCTAATTCCATATCACATTTAAAAATATATCGATATAATTTTTATATCAATATATCGCCCAGCCCTATCTTGTACCTCAGGTATAAATAAATACATAAATAAGTGAATAAATAAATGGAACCTGTGGAGTCTTCTTGTAAACAAGGAAAAATTATATTAGGTGTCAGTGACTGGATTGTATGCTTGTATGTATACTTGATCTTGACCAAATGTGATAAACACTTGATTTTTCATACAGGGTGTTTAAACCCATGAACAGTCTTCTTCTTCTTCTTCTCTTCTTTGCATTGCTACATTTCTGGTGGTTTAGCACCACTTAGATCAGTGGAATAGTATGAAACCATTGGCTGGAACATGTATCACATCACCCACCCACACACATGTGCATCCTCTGCATCACAAATAAAACAGGGACCCTAAAACTGCTCTACAGCACTATAGTGGTGAAAAACTCCACAGGCTACCTGTTATTTTTCATTATTTTGATTTCAACACATTTGAACATTGTTAAATGAAAAAAAAAATCATCATTTGATTGTATGTTATGTTTTCCAGTTCAAGGATAAAAAACAAATGACCGAGAATGATCCATGTTATAAACCATCTCCCACTCTGGATGGCAGAGTTCATGTTCTGGTTTCTGTTGTTCCTGCTGACTCATTATCTATAATGAGTGATGAAGTTGTGAAGAAGATGAGTGAAGCCGACTGGCAGCCAGTGAAATGAGTAAGAACAGACATCACAATGGTTATACTCTGTCTGGACACATATTGGATTTTATTAATCAAAAGCATGTGTTTTGTGGGGAGACATTGTGGGAGGTGCTGTGCGTGTGTGGGGTCAGGGGGTCACTGGTCAGGGCCATCCAATCTCTATGCCCAAAGCAGGAGCTGTGTCTGGGTCCTCGGTAGTAAATCAGACTCTTTTCCACTGGGCGTTGGCCTCTCTCAGGGCCGTGCCTTATCACCAATTATGTTTGTGACTTTCACAGAAGGACTGTATCTGGAGGGATTGATTGCAACAAAACTGCCCTCTGAGTCTGAGCCTACTCGACAACATTATATCCCTCCTTTAACACAAAGTGATTTAAGCTGGCTCAGATCAGTATCAATTTAAGTTTTCCTGATATTTAGAACATTTGCCCTGCTATACCCTGCTGTTACACAAACTGAAGCTGACATCTGTGCTCTCTTCACTGCCACAAAATTCCATTCCTCTGTTCCACTCCTAATTTTACCCTCACAGGACACAGGAGTCACTGGTCTACAGCTATCTCGATCTACATTACATAATGTTAGCTCAGACTCAAACATGTTAAATCACCAAACGCAAACTGAAGACAAACAATAACACAAACTAACTAACAGAGTCCTACAACTCCCGTGTCCTGCGAGGGAAAATGACTGATTCTATCCCTGGAGTCTGGTGTCTGTAATGTAGACGACAGGTGTTGGTAGGTATGGAATTATGACATAAGGGAAGGAAAGAATATGCCAGACAACGCCACCTGGGGAATTTCACCCCAGGAAATACTTGAAGCACCTCAATTATTGTGTAAAGGGTAATGTAAGGCACACAGGCTCGTTACTGACCACAGGTGGAGATATGTATTCAATTAAAATAGATACTTTTATTGAAAAACAAAATAATCAAAACAATAGCAGGGGCTGGAGCTGCTGAAAAGAAGAAAATTATTAATGAACAAATAGCTAGATAAAAATACTTTATTACAATATGTTAAAGAGGGGCCTTCATATAAATTGTAAAAAAGGTGAACAATACAATAATTAAAAACTCAGCCCAACTTAAGCAAAACTAATTAAACTAAGAAAACTGAGCCGAGGCCACATGGGAGAGGCAGACTACTCAGGAGTGTCTAGGGGTGCTACCACTGATCACCGCAAGTGAGCACAGCAAACACAGCAATCCTCAAACAGAAAATGGTGTAGTCTATGGTGTCCCAGTGCAATTACTCACACACAAATGTGAAGGGACCTCACCACGGGTGCCTAAAATAATTAAGAAAACAACAAATATGTACCTCAGTTGGCAAGTAAAGTAAAAGAAAACCATAGGCAAAACAAAAGAACTGTACACAAAGTAAAGGAAAACCAGGGCAAAGCAAAAGTAACAACAGTAACGTAAAACAGAACAACAGTAGGGCGAAGCAGCAGTGGTAAAAGGGGGGGCACTAGGACTTGAAACAAGGCAGAAAATACAATTAGCCGGGCTCCCACACTTCATATTAAGACTGGTGATGAAACACCCTACTCACCACCTCGAGGTCTGGGCTCTAATACACAGCAGGGCAGGAGGGAAGTCACGGTACCTGGCCAACCAACACATTGCACATGCTAAACAAAACTAAAATGCAAGTACAATTGTACATAAACAGGCTTTTGTGAGCACATACCTGGGGGGTGTACTACGAAGCAAGCTCGACACAGCCAGGCTTTCTTTGCATGATCTGGATCGAAAGCCTAAAACCACAATCAGAGATAACGGGTATCATGATGGTGGTTATCAACTCACTTTGTTAATCCAGGTTTTCGTCTTCAGACTCTGTGCACGCTCACATAAAAGGGGCGTTTGTTGCATCATTTGACTCTTCTTCCGCATGAAATGAAGCGATCGCGAGTCACTTACTTAAGTCAAAATCATCAAGTTGTTATAATTATGAGCTGTGGAAAACATACAAATACATTACGACAAAAAGCAACATTGTTGCTGCAAATAAAGCAGGAGAAGAAGAATGATGTCAGAAAATTACTGATCGACTAAATGTGGTCTTAATGCTGCTGTTTATTCTAACATGAAAACTGCACATCAAACAATAAAACTCCATACAGCAGATTTAAACATGATGAAGTCTGTCTGACACTGTCCTATGATGACAGAGACGTGGACATCACTGAAGTTTTTGACCAAACCAACGTAAAATGAGTGTAACTGATTTAAGATTGTCTGTGATAAATGATGATGAATTTTCTAATCAGTGATCTGAGCTGCAAAATCACCAAGACAAAACAGATAACAGTAAGAAGTATTCAAAGTGTCTGTAGTTGTTTCATCATTATTTTAGTGTGTGGATTATATACCATGTAAATTTAAAGTGTTAATATGATCTGGAGCAAACGGGGAAAATGACTCTGCATCACCAAACGGAGGTTACCGTCATGACAGCACGATGCATACCGATACCGGCATACCGATGCAACATACAGCTCAGCAATTTTTCATTGTTCATTATCCTCCCTCAGTTTAAAAGCTATATCGCTCATAAACAATCTTGTTAGGACAATAAGTAGTTAAAGAACGGTGCTTTTGACAGACGATTTAATCATAAACTCTGAACATAACCTGCTCCCATCCAGGTTATGAGTTTAGCATCAGTTACCATGGTGATCTAGCCAGGTTAAAAGAGAGCCACCTTCGTGACACTGAAAATCCTGGCTTTAGACTCAACATAGCTCGCTAACCCATTAATCTTGCTTCGTAGTTACACCCCTCTGGTGGGAGCAAACGTTCTCAGCCAACAGCAGGGACAGAGCATGAGGCAGGAAAAGAGGCAGAGGAAAGGCCCACAGGTGCCTTATATTCCCTGGCTCTGATTAGGAGGCTGGAACAAAGGAGGAGTCCAGCCCAGGCTGCTTTCAACCCACTCACTGTTCTGCACTGCTGGAGGAGCCCCACCACATAAAGAAAGAGACACCGGCTTTAGTTCCATGTTTGAAAACGCTGCCTGACGACAAAATAAAGCGGCGAACATGTTCTAAATATAACTTAGACTTAAACCCATATTAATTTTTTTAGGTTGTCCTTTGTTCAAGTGCTAAAATACATTTTTCCAGATTTCTTAATACTTATGAATATTTACTTTCACTCAGGTCTCTGTGGATGCTTAATGCAAACCTTTATTCTGATATCATATGGATTTTTACTATCTCAAGCCAAATTTCCAGAGACTTTTAAAATGAAATGGTGGCATTTTGGTGATGACAAACACTTACCCAGAGTTCCCCTGCTGGAAATGGCTATGATTTGAGACACTTCCTAACATTTACTGACATCAAGCAGCTGGACGTCTTCAGTGCGCAGTAAACAAAATCACAGTGGCAAACCGGGACTTCAGTTCAGCCAAACTTAGCCAGATGCACCAAAAATGCAGAACAAGTAACATTTTGTTTTTGAGTTTTCCGTAGTTGAACTTGTACTAAATTAAATCTGTGTTTGATATTAAAAACTGTAATAATCTATGTAGTTTCTTTTTATCGTTCTTCTTTCTCCGTTTCAGTACCACACACACACACGGTTACATGTAGCATAGATTTCTCTCATATTATTTCTAACAATGTTGAGAAGGTCTCTGCACACCTGAAATGTCTGACAGGTGCGTCAGAGAAAAAAATTCAACTTGAAGAAAAAACAGCTCATATTATTTCTACCATCACAGCTCTGTCTGACAGACAGACTACATAATTTTTTCTGATTTCAGCTACTTAAATGTGAATATTTTCTGGTTTCTTTACTCCTTTATGACTGTAAGCTGAATATCTTTGGGTTGTGAACAAAAGACATTTGAGGACATCATGTTAGGCTTTGAGAAATAATGACTGACATTTTTCATTGATTTCTAAACAGTGAAAACTATTGTAGGCTGCATCCTAGAGTATTCCTTTTTTGATATTATTTGCCATTTTATCCCTTGTTGAATCAAGTTGTGACAATATATATCTTTCTGCATGTTATTTAACCTTACTGGATAAAGTATTGTATGAGTAGCCTGTAGGCCTGATGTGGAAGTGCAAAAATGATGCTTGATGATGTTCATACATTAAACTGGGGAAATGTAATAACTATGCAAGTGAAAAAAAAAAACATTTATCATTTGTATTCAGAGGATGGAAATACAGGCCTGTTTTGAAAATCTAAGATGTAGAAAGTACAAATATTTGTGTTCAAATGTATGGACCACAAGGAAAAAGTTCTCAGAAAAATAAATACTCAAGTACAGATAAAGTAGCAAAGTATTTGCACGTAGTCACTTCCAACCCCTGACTTTATCTGAACTGCTTAAACAGTTAAAGTTGAAGTGGCAGTTTAATTACTGAAAGAAGATAAAAAAAAAAAATCAGTTAAAGTGTCTCCCTGTGTGATTTCATCTGCAGCGTTAGAAGAAAGTGAAAGGTCACAGAATGAAAGCAGTAAAACTGAAGTATAACAACTCAAACTCTCAAGAAGAGAGATGAAGGTGAGTTGTAGTGGTTGTGGGTCCTCACCACTATTACCCCCACCTTTATAAACTTTTTGGAAGTCTCTCTTGATGCTTAGAGATGTGGTGGTTTAAGCTGCACACATTAAAAAAAAACACTGTGATAGTTGCAACCCACCATAAACCAACAGCACCTATGACAAGATCAAGATCAGCAGGTGCTTTACTCACTGGTGAGGTGTTTCCCAAACTCACCTGCTGGGCAAAGTTATAAGAGGTAGAGGTGGGCAGAGTAACCATTAAAGAAAAAAGAAGAAAAAAAGAAGTCATCAAAATAACTACTTTAATCAGAGTACAACAGCGTCTACTGAAAAAAAAGCTTGAGTAATGAGAAACTTGAGTAGCAAGAAGAAACACTGACACACTTTGGTCTTTAGTGTTTAATTTGATATGAATATGAGTGGAATTATTTCAACCAGAGTCTTCCTCAGCTAAAGGTAAAGAAGAGAACATGTATTTATTTGTGATTAAATGACAGATAACCTGCCACATTTACATAGTCAGTGTGACCACACAATGTTACTGCTACAATATGTGTCAAAGTGAAACTGGATAGTGGTGGAGGCAGAGTTCAAGTGCATTTAATCAAGCAAATAAATGATCAACAGCTTACGTAAATGAAGAAGGTCAAAACCAGAGTCTGGAAGAAAACAAAAGAATCCACAAAGGCAAAATGCAAAACTCAAAGAAATGAGAACAGGTCCAACAATCAACAGGATGACACAGTGGGGCAACAACGAACTGACACAGAAACAGAGAAAACACAGGGACTAAATAGACAGAACCACATTAGACACAGGTGGGCAGACAGGAACACAGAAAGACAGGATATGACCAACAAAAAACAAAACCATGAAAGTTACATAAATATTACTGGCTACTCTATTAAATCTAGAAATGCCAGAATTTGATAACCATCAGAACATTAATAAACAATCATTTTGACTTTTGACTTAAACTCATGATAAGTACCAAATTAGGATTAATGCATTTATTCTGTTAGTTAATCTAAAAATGAAATGACACCATGATGTAAATTTAGTAAAATTTATTTAGATATTCATCAATATGCATGCCATCGTGTGGTAAACTGTAATGATTGTATATTCACAGCGATAGTTATCAAATTTTAGGTTTATCTAGAATTATTCAGAACTCATGGTATTAACTGTTTTAATTTGTTCAAAATAAACTGTGGTAAAGTTTTATAGTAGTTTACAATTGTATAGTAAACTTCTTAATTAAAGTAATTTGAATATTTGTAATTAGTTACTTCCACCCCTGTGTAAGGGATAATAACTGTACTGTCATGGTGACGAGTCAGATGCAGCAGTGGACAGACTCAAATGCAGACAGGAAGAGTTTGAGGAAGTATTCATGCCAGCAAGTCCCTCTTCTTTTAAGTCACATGGTTGAGAAGAAACTCAAACTGAAAAAAAACAAACAAAAAAACAAAAGTGAAACAAAGAGATAACTCTATATAAACACTGCCCCTCTCAATATTGCAGCATCACTCTGCACAGAGCCACACAAGTGAAGGTAAGGACTTTTTATTATGTCTCTCCTCAGATATGGGAGTAAAATATGCTCCTATGATTGTAAAAACAACAACAACAACAACAACATTTGTTAATTTTGGGTAATGATTTTATTTCCCTTGTTTGATTTAATGTCTGTCTCTTTATGATGTTTATACTCAACAAAGGTACTTTTATGAGAAATATTTTCTGAGCTGCAGAGCTGAGCCTCTTATTATTCTGACTATTTACTGGACTTGAAAGTGAAAACTAACTTGACTTTTATTTAAATATAGTACACTGAAATTATTCTAAAATTCTACTCAATAGAAAAAATATACTGCATTATAACTACTCTGACACGTACAATTTCTCCAAAAACTTGTTTACATGTGATGCAGTAAATGTAGCACGTTAAACCCACCACTGATGGCAGGTGATGGAAAAAATATGCAATATTGTCTGCAGAGTTTTGGTCAGCAGGGGTGCTGCATGTACATTTCAGCATGTCCAGAACTTTGTACTGGACTCACGAGTGGCTGCTGGGCATTGTGGGGAGATTTTCCAGCAAAGGTTGCGTTACTTTGCTTATGAGAGGCTACAATTCAATGTGTGACACATAAGGCTGCACCCTTAGCTCTCACACACACACACCCTGACCAGACCTGATCATCTGAGAGGAGAATTCTTTTAAATCACATGATGCAAAAGAAAGTGAAAGTTGAACTACTGTCATGACCTCACACAATACACACCAGTGTAGATAAGATCAACCAGACATCTGCAGCTGCCACTCAACACTTAAGAATATTATATTTTTAAGGGTTATGTGACACTGAAGATCTTTCTATCTACAGTACCTCCTTTTTAGTCGTTTGCTGTTGCAGCACCCTTTCACCAATTTTACCTGCCAAGTTGGTCATTTTTTCAAACTTCTATGTATCAGACATGGGCCAATAAAGAAGTACTCAGATGCAGGACTCAAAACACATGGTATTTAATGGGAAATGTGGTCGGTACACAGATACATCAGTCAAAAAAAAAAAACACAAGCAGAGGTATCCAAAGGCAGCAGGCAAAAACAGGGTCCAAAATGCAAAAACAGGTCAAAAAACAAGGAGATCGCTAGGAATACAGCTAAAACACACTCATATACAACTGAGACGACGTGGCAACAGACAAACAGTAGCACAAGGACTAAATACACAAGAGAGGAAGGGTAATGAGGGACAGGTGAAACCAGTCAGGGTGGGACAGGCAGTCACACAGGAGGAAAACACACAGGGGAAGGAAGTAAAGTGCCTGAAAGGAGAGACTAGGGTGATTACCAAAGTAAAACAGGAAGCACTGACAAGAACTGAAAACAAGGAAAACATGACCTTAATGGGAACCTCAGGGTTTAACAATATGTGCTGTGTTGAATTAAAAAATACAATGCTGCTGGTACATGACTTTTGCTAAATGTCTCTGTATTTTCATATAAAATGTTTTTTTGTTTTTTTTTTTTCATCACAGTTCCACAACCTATTTACCTATTTCAGTCCAATTTCCTGACATTAAAATACAATTAATTAATTAATTAATTAAACTCAATTAAAAATAAAGTAGGAGAGACCAGGGACAGTTGTAACACTTTTTGTCTCAGCACTTATTACTCACTGAATTTTTGTGTTAAAGCTCTCAGTAGTAGCCTTACTTATTACAAATAGTAATGTTTTGTTGTTGTTGTTGTTGTTGTTGTTTTTGTTTTTTTGTTTTATTTTTGTACTCATTTCCAGGCTTTTCCCAGAGGCTATTATTATTATTATTATTATTATTATTATTATTATTATTATTATTATTATTATTATTATTATTATTATTATTGATAATAATAATCTAAAATTTAAATCAGATCACTGATGGTTATTATCCTACAGAAAATACAGCTGCGAATATTTGCAATCATTACAGTTCACAGGCATATTGATAAATATGTAAATAAGTTCTACAGAATTTAATTGTTGGTGTTATTTCATATTTAAAAAGATAAACTAACAGAATAATTAATCCCTTAGTCTGTATTTATCATGAGAGATAATACAGTTTGAAAGTCAAAGTTCAAAGTGATGTTTCTTATCGTTCTAGTTATGTTCTAGTATTTATGGAATTCCTGCACTAAGTTACTACAAATCTGCATTCACAAATAGAGTTCCACCATTATTGGTGTTTTGACCCCTTCGTGTTCTTACACCAATGTTTAGAGACTCTAAAATAATTTAAAGAATCACTTGGATTTAGTGTCTGCATTACTGAGCCAACAGTGATGCAGACTAGGTCGGAACAAAGGTGATCTCCATAAACCAAGGCTTAGAAAGGGATTATACTCAGACACACATTTTTTATTATTATCATTATTTTTTATTATCTTCTGTGATTCAGAATTCTTGAAAAACTTTCTTAAGGCCCTATGCCAGCGACAGCTGTGGCTGGAGGCATATTCCATATTATTATATATTATTATTATATTCCATATTTCTTGTGAACACAGAAACAACTTTTGAGAATTTCTTCAAACTTGATACAAATTACAGCTTAGAATCAAGAATAAACTGAAACACTTTGAGAGGACAAGATGACCTCCCTAAATACATCTGTGGCCATAACTCAAAATTTCGTACCCTAATTATGACAAAAGCACATACAAATATCTAATAGCATAAAGTGGTGAGGTGATTATATTTTATATCCAAAAGGTCAAAGGTCAGCTTCACTGTGACATCATAATGGTCAGCTCTGTATCAGTCCTCTGTCCTCCTCTGTAAAAAATAGTTTCTACCTGGAAGACAAGTATAGTGAGAACTTCTATTTTACCAAAAAATACACTTAATTCCTTTTATTAAATGAATCATCTGGACAGACATAGATATAAACTGGAACTTGTATTTTTTGACTGCTCTGTTTTATATGACCACTGACAGCTGACTTCTCAGTTTTCTTAACAGCCACTAGGGGCAACAAGTGATTAACATTTGCCTCAGTTTGAAATGCTAACATGGTGAACATGTATGAATACTATTTGAGGCCCAGAAGGTGAAAAAAGGCTAGAAAAGTTTTTTGTCTTTCCTCTTCCATTAATCATTTTATAACCCCCAGATTTAGACGGAGAACCACTAAAGTAACTAAGTGTAACTAAAACTAACCTCCACCTCAAACCACTACAACACTAGAAGACCTCTTTCCATCTAACACTGTCTTATATCTGTCAAATTATTTTTGATTGTGTTCAGTAGATTTTGCTGACAACACTTCTTGAAGATGATTTTCATAGCAGCACTGTTACTTGTAACTGAGTAGTTTTTAAATCACTGTATTGGAATTTTTACTCAACTCAGTACTTGTTCCACCACTGGGGTAAATTCACCATCATTTCAATGTTTGTCTTTACAGCTATGGGGGGTAAGTCTTTTCCTGTCTCACTTTCACCATGAAGATGATTAACAATGATATCATTAACAAAAAATAATGCATGATTTCAATAAAGTTCTTTGCTTTGTCTCACTGTATGTCAACATT
Organism: Lutjanus erythropterus; assembly: GCF_056507025.1. NCBI lineage: Eukaryota > Metazoa > Chordata > Actinopteri > Lutjaniformes > Lutjanidae > Lutjanus > Lutjanus erythropterus. The sequence goes on from NC_139335.1 coordinate 28,644,880, forward strand.
TGCTGTTCAGGTCTTTTTAGTTCACCATGGAGGAGTTTTGAAACGTGAGTATGAGTAAATATATATGAGTCAGTATGTTGTTACTGTGTCCTTTCTGTGTGGTTCTGCTTCTTAATAACTCAAATGGTTTGTTGTTGTTTTGGTTGTTTGGTGTGTGTGACAACAGAGCATCAATAAGATATTGTACATTCAGACAAGACCTTATGTCGTGTGGTTTTTTTTTCTTCAATGTACAGGACCTTCGAGGAGGATCTCGAATTTGTGAAATCTTACCGACCTCGCAACAAGAGAGCCACACATGTCAGAATTCTGCTTCATGGACCAGTCGGTGCCGGCAAGTCCAGTTTCATCAACTCTGTTGACAATGTTCTACAAGGCAGAATAACTGGTCGAGCTTCAGCTGAGGCAATCTCTGGGAAAAGCTTTACCAGAAAAGTATGAATAACTTTTTAATTGTGGTGATTCTAAGCTAAAATGATGCAGTTTAAACTAAGAACTTAACATGTTTTCTACGATGATTATATTTCATTAATCTGATCATCAGCTGTAACAGACCTTTACTATAAAGCATTTGTAAAATATTATTAAAATGACATTTTTTGCTTATGTTTTGAGTATAAAAAATACAAAGAGGAATAAACATATTGGAGGTACAAATTATATTCAGCACAGGCAAAAATAAATTAAATTTATGCAGGAATATCAAATCCAAAGTAAATTTGTCCATTTATTCTTCTTTTTTTCCAGCATAACGTTTAACGAAAATGTACATTAGGGTGTTTCTTTAACTACGAGCACTTTTCACCCTCCCAAATAAAAAGACATCAGCCTCTTGAGATTTTAATGCAGAACATTTGGGGCCGTTTGTTTTTATACATTTGTCCTTAGGACAAAAATGTCATTTCTAGAAACTTGTGAAAATTTTGATCATACACACAAAAGATAATATGTTGCCCTTTATGACAGATATTGCAGTTCTAACCTGTAAATTATCTTTACTGAAGTGTTAAAATTAACAAATAAAATTCATATTAATAATGAAAATAGGAGTAATGGAGGAGTAATGAAAAAGGAGTACTGACATTTTGTGTTGTTAAGAATAGAATGTTAATGCTAAATGCTAATAATGTAACCTACTGTTTACATTAGCTTCACTCAATACTGGACCAAAGAATGGACAACTGGAACTGTTGCAGAAATGATATTTTTGCTAATCTTGCAAATAAATGGCAGCTAGCAAGGTGCCATGTTTTTAAGACACAACACATCAGTATTTCACATGTGTTGTTGAAAGTTTTACAGACTGGTCTGAGATCTGTTTTTTGGATTTTTTTTGTTACAAAACCGTGAGTGAGCACTGAGATAAATTAGCAGTTAGGTCATATCCAGCTCTGTGTTGTTGTGGAGGGTATGGAGAAACTTTGGTGCACTTGTTGGTCTGTTACAGAGGAAACACAAGTCATAATGACAGACTGAGCAGCAGGTGATCACAGGGTCGACCTCTTCGTATATGTCTTTCTGAAGACGTGTGTATTCAACGTCTGTATCAGTATTTAGTGTAATTCAAGAAGGATTGTGGATCAAAACTGTCTTGGTGGCGCTTTGATAACACACTCTCATGGAGGAGGGAATTTCCGATTGGCTACATCCTGTTTTTCTCTCTCACACACTCACATCCTGTGGAATGTCCTCTCAGTATGGAGAGACTGATGTAGTTTGGAGGAACAGAGCAAAACACAAATAAGTGCATTTATCAAAACTATTCCTTTCAGAAACTGTGGCTTTTTGTGAAATTGTAGATGAAGTAATGAAGCAATTGTAGATATCTATATTAGTTTAAGAGTTGCAATGTGATGAATGAATATTTATTAATATAATTGCATCTTCTGCTTTACAGTACAAAACTTATAAAATCAGCAAAAATGGAGGTGGCCATTATTCCTTCATTTTCAATGACATCATGGGCTTTGAAAGCAGGGAAAACAATGGAGTTCTCGTGGAAGATGTCAAACTGGCCCTGAAGGGACATGTGAAAGATGATTACCAGGTACAATCCTTTGAAGTCTGACATTATTTAAATGGAGCCTGTGGACTTTTCTTACAAAAGTTATATTTACATTCAGTGTTACCCACCAAAATGTATTGTGTGTGTACTTAAGGTTTACAAAATGTGATAAAACACATGTAAATATGGACAAACATGTCGAAATGATCTAAAACCTGAAGTCTGGCATCATTACAGTGAAAAACTGACAGATCCACATTATATTCATTCTTCTCTGTTTCATTTTTCTCTGCATCTCAGAGTGCAGTTGTCTTTCATCACGATGCGTTCAACTTGAACTGAAAAGTTTGAATTTCAAGTCCCCAGTTGGAAATAAGTTGGAGTTTAAGTTTGCTTTCTGCTGTAGTGTTAATTGGCCATTCAAATAACTACAATTTTTAAAATTATTATTATTATTATTATTACTTAATACAAAAACATGAATATAATGCACCATTTTGCATAACATTATTATATGTTACTCCAGTGAATCTGACAGGAGATTCTATTTTAAGTTAAAAATGTTGGGCTTTGGGACTGTGAACTTAATAGGTCAATTTTCAAAATTGTGAACTATGAATGTGAACTAGTTCATTTTAATTTCTGTGTACTTTGTAAGTGTTACCTTGCACAGCACTGCTCTTATGTTATAATGATGATAAAACATGATAAAGAGCAGACAGAAATGGCAGCGTTTCCCAGTCCTGGTCCTCAGGACCCACTGCCCTGCATGTTTTAGATGTTTCCCTACTGCAGCACACTTTATTCAAATGACCAGTTTGTTATCAGGCTTCTGCTTGATGATGAACTGATCATCTGAATCAGGTGTATTGGAGCAGGGAAACATCTCAAACATGCAGGGCAGAGGGTCCTGAGGACCATGATTGAGGGTCTAGGGTGTCCCTCCAGAGGAGAAAATGCAATGCAGTATCACGCAGGCTTCTCTACATATTAGAAAATTAGTTGGTCTCTATGTGCCTTGAGATGATTAAACAGTTAATAGTTTCTTGTGTGACTTTTCGGTGCACTGGTGCTTTCTTTTTAGCCTCTGCCCCACAGACAGCCAGTCCACCACTGAGTGGAACAGTATTGAACCATTGGCTGGAACATGTATCAAATCACCCACCTTGTATCTACATCACAAACAAAACAGGAACCCTAAAACTGCTCTACAGCATTACAGCAGTCAGAAACTCCACAGGCTACCTGTTATTTCATACTATTTCAATTTCAACACATCCAAACATTGTTCAATTTAAATAACCATTATTTGACTGTATGTTATTGTTTTCCAGTTCAAGCCTGATCAACAAATGACCATGAATGATCCATCTTACAAGCCATCTCCCACTCTGGATGACAGAGTTCATGTTCTGGTGTCTGTCGTTTCTGCTGACTCAGTATCTATAATTACTGACGAGGTTGTGAAGAAGATGAGAGAAGTCAGACGGGCAGCCAGTGACATGGGTAAGAACAGACATCACAATGTTTATATTCTGACTGGACACATATTTAATTTGAACAAAATCCACTATCAATGTCAAAAAAATCCTTTAATAAAACAAAAGCAAAATAAACATTTAAAATTCTGCTAATTTTTTGTTTATGCAGATATTCCCCAACTGGTTGTTCTCACCAAAATTGACAAAGCCTGTGAGGATGTGGCAGAAAATATAAACAATGCCTATTACAGCAAATACCTGGAGGAACAAGTAAGTATTGGTGAATTTTTGAAGTGTTTTCAGACTTCTGATCTTAAAATGTAACTTTCAAATTTTCAGTATTTCAGCACTGGTCACCACTTTGCATTTATTGATCAGCTGAAATTCTCGTACTTTTAAAACTTAGGTCAAAAAATTCAACACAACGCTGGGCATTCAGGAGAACTGCATCCTCCTCGTGAAGAACTACGATAAAGAAGGACGTACAAATCGTGGCGTTGATAGGCTGATACTGAGAGCTCTGAGACAGATCATCAACTTTGGAGACGACCACCTCAACGACCTGTAGAGCGACATACTGAAGAGAAGCTCACATGATTGAGGCATGAAAAATAAACAGTAACATGCACTCTGCTGATTTTATGATCGTATGATTCATATACTGTTCACTATATCATGAGATTATTCTTCCTTTAGGGGAGTAAAAGTTTTGTTTCACAGTTTGAGCTTAATGATTTTAGAAAGCTATATTAAACAAAATGTATCCATAGGTATTAAAGGGATAGTTCACCCAAAAATGACAATTCAGTCATTATATACTCATCCTCATGTCAATTGAAGGTTTGGTTTAGTTTCTTAATCCACAAAACACTGCTGGAGTTTAACAGGAAAACGGTGTTGCAGAATCTCCCAAATAATTTAACTGAATGGTGAGTTTTTCTGTTTTCAAACAGGAAAAGCCCAAATCTTCACTGTAGATCCTTAGTTGGGAGCCACGTTTCCGTGTGTGCACGCCATCTGAAATGAGTGTTTACGGTGCGACTGTGTGCATGCACAAGTAAACGGCATGTAAAAATCAAAATGCAAAATCAAAATACACATTTTTAAACTGTGCAGCTTTGAATTAGAAGTACAACAGTGTCAGCTTTTTATGTTTGAAACACATCTGATATTTTTTTATTTGATTTGTCAAAAAAAAAAGAATGTTCATTCAAAAAAAAATTTGACCAAATTTTCTATGTTAAAATACAAACTTGTTACACATTTGTTATCAGGTATTTTTAGTTTACATAACACATTTTTGAATTGTTTGAAGTTGTGAATTCTTGTCTGGGTCTTTTCTGGCACAGAACAAGTTTTTTAAAAAGGCAAAAACATTTTATAAATTTTATAAATTTCCTATTTGTGAAGAATTCATTTTCAGCACAAAAAATGGAATTACAGTGTTAGTAGGACAGTAATAATTTTAATTAGTGATTAATAATAGTTTGTTCCAGTTCACAAGAATGGCTGATGTACAATTATACAACCATGTCAGAAAAATGTGTTGTGTTTTATTTGTTGATTTCACATTAATTTAGCAGCAGCAGACAGAAGCTTGATGATTTCAGAGTGAAGTCAGAGTCAGTCAAATATGATGAGTAAATTCTTTAAATACAGGATATGAGTCTCTTTTGTCTTCATCCACATCAGATAAAATCATTTCATCTTTGACTGCATTTCCAAGACAAAGCTATTTAACTTATGAACAAGACAAGTAGTGTGACTCCAGTTTGTGTTTAATAAAGTGTACTGTGCTCTGTCACTAGTATCCCCACATAAACACTGTGACTTTTTAAGAATGAAATGACACAAGAAGTCACTGTTGTGGCAGTCGTACATTAGACTGGAGAAATGCAATAGCAAGTACAAAAAACAACAAAAACAAACATACAAGCATTTTATCATTTGTATTCAACTTATTATTATTATTATTAAAATGGAGTCTCTATACTTTTAAGGCAGATGTTGAAAGATATGGTCATTACAGTTACACCTGTTAGTACAGGGGTCTGCAACCTTTACAATCAAAAGAGCTTGATTAAATGCTCTCTTTTGCCTGAAGACTTTTTTCTGACAGCCGTAGCTTATGGAGACTCAAGAAGACGAGCCACCATCACAATTTATAGGAAAAGACACCGAGCCATAGACACAGTTTTTGATATTTTAGTTGATGAAATATTAACATTTTTTTTATAAATTTGGTGTACAACATACTGCAATAGATGTTTGAGTTTTGTGCCCCACTCAAACTTTTACAAACTTTCTGCTGACCTTTAGTTGAGATAATTTATTATTCTTCCTCAGAGAAACTTATAGTAAAAGTTAAAAGTTAGAGAAACTCAAAAAAAAATGGTTTTCTAAATTTGGTCACAGTTAACTGTGAACCTGATTTGTTACTATTTTGTTGCCTTAAAATTAAACAGTTTATGCTATAATTTTTTAAATACAACATTTTGGGGGTTCTAAAATTCAAATATTTAAATTTATCCAAAGAAGAAAAGTAAATTATCTCAACAAAAGATCAGTAGTTGGTAAAACTTTTTCAAAACTGAAGAATTTGACGTGGGCTCATAGCTGATGTACTATGTTTGTAGTATGTTGAGCTGTCTCAAATTTTTCATAGACCTTCAACAATGAAACATGAAAAATATTAAAAAATATAATGTCATTCATTTCCATATCATTTTTTGACAAAGTCACAAGGAGCCACTGGAGAGGAGCTGAAGAGTCATATGTGGCTCTGGAGCCTCAGGTTGGAGACCCCTGCTCTAGACTATTGATTAGATATCCATGAGTACATTTTTAATTGGTTACATTTTTTAAGGGCAATTAATTTATTCTGAACATGAGGTGTGTAGTCGAGGATGGTTATACTATTATCCATTGTCTTCTGTAAAGATGTACAACAGTGGTTCCCAACAGTTTTTCCTGGGACCCCCCCACCCCTACTTGTATCTAAGGAAAGCTGAGCCCCTTCCCAACCCCAAACACAGCCTTTTGTATTGATTGCAGGGTTCGTAAAGGTGCTGGAAAATCTTATTAAACACTTTTATTTAAGTCAGATGTTTACTGAGCCAGATTGTACAGGAACTTCATTACCAATAATTATTTGATAAGAATTTAACCAGGTATTAAACATGTATTAACTGAGCAATGGTTTCAGAATGGCATTAATTGTGCTTCATTTGATATTGTTTTGTCTGGCTGAGCCACTTACTGTATCAGCAAACCTAAAATTACACTTAAATAAGAAAAAGAGAAGAAAACAATAAAGAAATAGATTTTTAAAAAATAGATTTAAAAAGTTTGTTTTATATCTAATTAATTATTTCTGATTCATCAATTAATCAGTTGTCAGCATTTTCAACTACTGGTTAAGGAAAATGCATAAAAGCGTCAGTTTAACTTTGGAAAAAGTTTATGGATCCTGAAGATGTGATTTTGGTTGATGTGCAAATCTCAGAACAGACGAAGTCTTGGGTTCCCACTGTGATCTCTGGCGCCACCTTGAGGGGGACCTGGACCTCAGGTTGGGAACCAATGATGCTGAACACTGCTGTCCATCCTGACACAAAGTCATGAAAAATGAAACTATCCTGTTTGCAGAGGTCAGTGTTAATTTTTTCAACCAAAATTATGATGACAAGTATTCGCTGACATCTTTTTATTTTGTGACCAAATTGTGACAACGTAAGTGAAAAAAATACTGACAACAAAAACTGTAACTAAATCTTTGTTCATTCTGCTCTGATGAATAAAGACAAGACAAAATAGTTGGCTAACTAATAGATCTGTCAGAGCCTCATCTTCACCAGTGGCCTGTCAGGTTGAAAGAAATAAAAGAAAGAGGAGGGACAAACTTTTCTTTTATATTCACTGAAAGTAAGACTGAATGTACATTGAATACATTGAAAGAACAAATAACAGCGCTGAACGGCACTTTTCTCAATGGAAAAGTTGTTTTTCTTCTTCTCCTGACCGACTTTGGCAAGAGTTTGATCCGAGTGGTTGAAGTTAGCCTGTGTTAATATGTAATAGACAGGTGTTTTTTTTTTTTGTTGTTGTTGTTTTTTTTAAGTTCCTGCCCTTTTCCAAACAGTTTCTAAGGACAGCTTACCAGATGTTTCTGTGCAACAAATAATGTGACTTGTCAGGTGACCATGTCCCTGCAGCTAACATGAAGAGGGTGGCCACCAGGGGGTGACCAAGATGTTCTGGCTTCACTTTCAGTGAGCTGTCATGATGTCCATCATGATTGATCAATAAATGGAACATAATAAATCTTTTTCTGGCATACTAAATAGTATGGTGGTCTTTTTTTACTGTGGATTATCTTGCAATTATGGGCTGTATAGAAGCACTATGGCACATTGTGGCTGCTATGTCTTGAGAAAGGTCCTTGTGACACATCAACATTTTATCAATAAATCAATGCAGAGGTGATAAGTGTGTGCAGAAATTAACTTTTTTTTTTAAGTATTGTATGGATTATCATTCAATTTAGTATAGATGTTCAGGGTCCCCAGAGGATAAATAAGTGATAGCACTATCATCAGGTCAGAATTTCTATTTGTCCAATTCTTTGTTACCACCATCCTCAACTAACCTTTGTGTTCAGTGCTAATTAGCAAATGCTAACACACTAAGATGGTGACTGTGATAGAAAATTATATGCACAAAACACTGGAATATTTGCATTTTCATGATGGTTTGTTAGCAAGCCATCATTAGCATTTAGCTCTAAACACTGTATGGACTCACAGAGCTGCTGGCATGGCTGTAATCTCCATCTTTATCCTAGAAAATAAAATAGTACATTAAAATGCCTTTCATCCAAAAGAAGAAAATATAATATAACCAATCGGTCAAACAGAGACCCTAAGAAGAAAATACTGGAAATACAGAGAGAGCAACCAGCTGGACTCAACTAATAACCACAGCACACATGTTTATTGGTTTATATCCCTTGTTTAATGAATTACAAATGTTCCACCGATGAATACGAATATAAGTCCACAGTGTAATGCCTCATCGTATATATATCTATATATTATTGGAATTCATATTATAGCAGGAAAGGGTCACAGGATAGGCACTCAGTGAGTACAAGACAGGAATAAGTGCATTTTATATTACTTGATCAATATCAAAAGAATCTTGTAGCACATAAGGATGTGATCAGGCTACAGGCAGAGATCTTCTCCCACACCCACAGTCAGGATACTTTCACATTCGCTTGTATATGTAGATGACTTTGTGGCAGGATGGACAGCGATGCTCTACATCTTGACAGGAATCAATGCAGAACGGGATGCAACAGCAAAGAAAACACCTGTGGGAGGAAACAGAGTGAACTGCAACTTTTGTTCCTGAAGCAGCAATAGTTTGTACGATAGGACTTTTTTCCTCTGTAGTGTTAGCTTTATAGTTTCATATTAATCTTTCTATTTTTTTCCCATGAGATAGAGACTAGAAGTGCAGCGAGTTTCTACCCAAAACGTTTTTTTTTACCCAAATATGGCGAGGCCAGCACAGATGGCCCAGGTCATCAGGCCTGCTGTGTGCTCTGTCTGGGTGACCACTGTCTGCTGGCAGTGGGGACACACAGTTTGTCCTGCGACGTCATGCAGCGCAGGTGTTACTACCACGTGAGTCACTGCGGAGGAGAAATACATAATTCATAAAATAAAGGTTTCCACACTCTTTTGTCTCCATTGTCACTTGCACAAGCTTAAAGGTGCAGTTCTCCCATCTTTGAGTAGTGCTGTTTAGTCATGTAGATAGTTTTGGTGTGTTTTGCAGAGTTTTGGAGATGCCTGCCTTCTTTTCGATGTTACAGAACTAGATGGCAGTCAGCTTGTGAATCTCAAAGCAATATCTTTCTCCAGAAATCATGACATGGTCGAGATAATATCAATAAGAATTTGTTCTTAATGACTTGCCAGACTAAAAAAGTTCAAATAAATCAATAAAATGAAAATAATCTGCAGACCTTGTTGCAACCAACCATGTCACTGCACGGAAGGAAGCGTGCATCTACTCATGTATGAGAGGCTTGTGCTTGTGACAACACAGGATGTAAACATCAATGGCATCCTCCTTGGCTGAGTAGTAGTTCCCACATGAAACTGCTCACAGCAAGGTCCGTGGATTATCACTTGAGTAACAGGGTAGTGATTTCTGGAAAGAGAAATCACTGTTGGATTTTTCAAATGTATTTCTTCTGGTGCTTTGAGTGCCGTCTAGTTACTTATACTGAAGAGAAGTCAGACATCTTTACAGCTGTTATCTCCAAAACTCTGCAGCTCACATCAAAACTATCTAGATCAGTTCAGAGCAAAATGTGGCCTTGGGGCTGGATGAAGCCCACTGAAAGGTTTCATGTGGCCTGCATTTTGCTTACCATTAAATCATCATCAGACCTTTATATCGAAAGGCCTCAGTGCTGTGTTCTTTGATAATGATAATGAACTGTATCTTTTATATTAAACTGTAACTTTATTCACTCAATGCTGCACATCCATGCTGTTTATGTTGTTCTTCTTCTACTTCTGCTGCTACTATCATTGCAACCTGTATGCAGCAAGCATGGTACACTGTAAAAAGTCAAGTTTTGGACACTGGCAACAATGTATTAGTCCACAATTCATCGCATGGCAATTCAGAAAGGGTGACCAACAGTAAAAGTGCCCTATATAGAACACTTCTGCCCGTTCCATTATCAAACATTTGGCGATTATTAGGACTTTGTATCATTTGTGTCTGGCCCACAGCAGCCTGATTGATTTCTCACATGGCCCCACATGAAACATAATTGCTCACCTCTGATCTAGATGGATAAATAACACTACAGGTAGGAGGAAAAGTACAGATAATTGATGGATAAAATGTACTGACTGCACTGACTAAACATGACCAGCAGAGGCTGCCAGTAGCACAACATCTGTGAACTGATAAGGAGCAGGTCCTCTGTTTCTGCCTTTCTGTTGTCCCTGTTCTGTCCCTGTTAAGTTACTGAGGCATAGACGGTTTTAAGGACATACAGATTGTTCTCCAGGCACGTGCACAGACAGACCCCGGGGGTTGCCGAAGCAACTTCCTTTCTCCCTTTTTCTTTTGCTAATTTTATGTTTTACTTTTTAAGTTTGGCCCATGGCATCATTTCTCAATTTAAAGCATGCTGGAGTGTCCACAAGTCCAGGAAGTACTGAAGTAAAATAAAAAAAATAAAAAAAAATCATATCAGACACAATTTATTACTTTCTGCCAAGCATTTTATATTGTTTGAAAGATGGCTGGTGGTGGATTTTAAATAAATACATGTAACTATGTGAAAGATTTGCTACAGCATTAATAAATAAATAAATTTAATTAGATTTTTTTTAATAATTATGAGAAGAGTGACCTTTTTTCATTTGAGGACCTGGCCCCTAGAATGCATGTCACTGTTGTTCTCATTATTTAGTGGAAACTGTCATTGACAGACAAAAAACATCAAAATTGGAATTATTGTAAATGTTAGAATTTCATGTGAGCTGTATTAGTCTTTGAATATGTGGAGGCCACAGGAAGAAGGACTACACCTGGGACAGGAATGCTTTTACAAGCAATACCCAAAATGTGCCTGAATAGCACTAGAGTAAACAGTGAACAATAGCTTTTTGTTATGCACTGAGGCTACAAACGGGCTATTCTTCAGACCCTTGCGTTGGGAGACCGAGGACTTCACCCACTGACTGTGTGACAGTGTGCAAAGGCAGCCGCCCTCATTTCACAAGCTGGAACAGAAACACATTCACCATCCGTTTCACACGTGTGTTTGGTGGTGTGCGTGCTGCGTGGGCAGGGTGCAAGTGTGCGTATGCATGTGCATATTCTGAGAAATGGTACAACAATGCATGCATCTCTATTGTGTTTTGCAGGAAAGCTTTGTCTGGGGTCAGGTGCACAGCCTCACCTGTTGTGGCAGGTGCACCCGGGGCTGCAGGAAAAGGAGCACCTGGCAGATGAAATACACAGTTTATAAAAGCAGGAAGACACAGTTCAGAGGACACATTTCCATAAACCACGTGCCATAATATAAATTACTTTGCAATAAAATACACAAAACTTTCTTACACTCCTTAGCATGACTTAAAGGAGAAAGTGTAATACTGTATATTTACTGTTATAAATCATAAAATGACCATGATATGTGAACAGAAATTAAGGAAACATGCTAAGCTGATATACCAATTTCTCTGACAACAACACTACAGCCTGTAACTTGTGTTATTGTTTGCCTGTTTCATGTTTATTTTTTATTCAAATTAATGCCGAATATTCACCAACTGAGTGAGTGTCTGTTTATGAGTCATAAGAGACCCTTAATAATCTTTTAGAAAGAATGGATGTTCAGAACGATTAAATTGAACGATATGTTAATGGAGTCTGGCAGGCAGTTGCTGAACTCCAACTTCAGAGTGTGTATTTTCAGAGCAGAGGGCTTTTGTAATAGACGAATCTGGTGAAGTCCCGGAAGTTAACAAGCCACCATTGCTGCAGTGGCGACTCCCTACAGTTTGAGCACGAATGAATGTGAACCATCGTATGAGGTTTACAGTTTTCTACTTTTACACTTACTAACGTTCCTTTTGACAAGAATGTCTATAAATCAAAAACATTAACAGAAAGGGACTTTTTTCATGAAAATCTTGAATGAAAAAAGTAAATTCACAGTTTTTTTTAATATATATTACACAGTACTTCATCACTTAAATGTGGTGGAGGTGGTCCGTTTTTTTCCTCTTCCTCATTATCCATTTCTGGGTGTTGTCACAACCAGCGTCTAACTACTGTGTAACATTTTAACAACACTAATATTGCCGCCGTTAAACATCGTCAATCCAATTATCCACGCTGTCACTATCACCAAGGAAAAACAGACACAGTGTCTGGAGAGTGAACATTTTCACCGAAACCATGAAAAACTCTGAGAGCGGCGGACACAACGTGCCCACCGCAGCAGTGGCGACGCTGCAAGATGGCTGAACACACAAAACGGTCGCTGGATTCATCTATAAATAATGGTCTTAACTTTACATTGACAGATGATTATAAACAGCTAATCATCTTACAGTGTAAGACTCGTTGTCACTTGTTATTGTCTTGCACTCCTGCAGTGTTCCTGCAGCCTGCCTGAGCTTCCTCAAGTCTGTGGAGTTCTGGGCCGAGGGAGACAACTCGCTTCAACTACAGACTGTATATTAAATAGGTTTTCAGCCTATTTAATATACAGTATATGGCTCCAACTCACTATTTGTACTGCTTTACTCCTTTTTGGACATGCAACTGTTACATAGCATTGTTACATACCTATTTGTTTTTGTTGTTTTGACAGAAATAGCTGTGAGGTGTTCGGCCTCAGAGGAACTAATCTGCCACAATGACCTCTGAGAAGTAACTGTATCATCTTTTAACACATGGACGAACAGACCTCCTTGGTATCCAGCAGGTGGAGGTCCTGCAGACATGCCCGGCTGTGGGTACATCCCTGGCTGTGGGTACATCCCTGGCTGAGGACCCCCATAGTTCACAGGTGGTCCAGGGTACGGTGGAGCTGACTCCTGTGGTGGATATCCTTTTTCCATCTTCAGAAATCTTTACTGAATATGAGAAATGTGAAATTTATTTAAGGTGATGAACTGGCTTTTAATTAATAAGGGATAATGTACAAAATGTGGGTCATTATTTCAAAATAAAAGCCCCTAAGGAGTCCTGACACAAAATATTACTTTTACAATTATTACAAAGGACTTTATTGCTCATCCAGAGTCTATGATCAGAGCTGTGTCAATATGGTGGTCTGTTCTTCATTGTAACGGTCTGCTGTACAAAAATAGCAGACCACAGAATGCTGTTTTTGTTTCCTGTATATTAATTTCATTTCCCCAGTTTAATGTTGCTGCCACAATACGTGCAAACAGTAAGTGAAGACTTCTGCTGTTTCACTACATAGTGACAGCTATATGGAAAAGCTCAATTCAAAATAACTACAACCTTTAGTTACAATTTTTTGTGGCCATGCTGATGCATAATTTTTAGGTGTGGTTTCCAAAAATTGCATCCAGAGGACAAAATATCTGTTTCATCAAATGTAGATATAAGACTTATAAAACAATGGGAATGCAAAAGAAGATACCAACTGACTTTTTGTCGAATCAAATTTAAAAGTATTATTAGTAATGTATAAAGCTAGAAATAGATTATTATCTGAACATGTACAGAAGTTGTTTATATGAAGTTCAAATCGCAAGGGTCATAGAGGGAAATTTAATTTCATTGTATCAGTGCATCATCTGTGTTTTGAAAGTGGTATTAGAAAATACACAGAAATGATCAAAATAAACAAAACAAAAAGGAATGAAATAGATTCAGAAGATGTTTTAGAAGCTACCAGTAGGGTTATAACACCTCACAGTGTCTCCATTTTCAGTGAGTACTATACAAACAAACAAAAAAAAAAATTTGAATTAGACTGACCTATTTAGTTCCCCTCAGATTTATTGATTGCACTCATAAGTGGTGGAAGGCAGAAGTTGACTGTTGTGGTGGAACCAAGTTGTCACTCTCTGACCACTTCTGTCTTTTCAGTTCATGCATGTGTGAGCATTCGTTAGTAAAGTGATGTTAGCTCAACACAACACTGACAACAACACCAGCAGCTCTGCTTTCACCATGAAACATTTTACTCTAAACCTGTTTCCTAAACTTTTCTCCTGAGGACCCACTTTTTAAAAATGACAAACCATCATGACCCAATTCACAGCAATAAATCTTTGTGCATAAATGACCATTTTAACAGTCATTTCTGCATCAGCTTATATTATCTTTATGCTTGTTATTGAAAACAACAATTTCCTCTTTTATCATTTGGCAGCCAAAATAAAACCTCCTGTGACCCACCTGTTGGTCATGACTCAGTCTCTGAATATGACTTCACTAAATTAAGCAGCATATGTGAAACTGCAAAATTTCTCTGAAGGCGACCATATCAAAATATAATTTTCTTACGGTCACAGTGCTCTGAGAAAACCAGTGAGGATCTATTCAGATCATTTACTTTAACACGCAATCCCTGTCAGCCACCTGCAGGCCTCGGAAACAAGTTTTACACCAACATATCGCCACCTTTAAAGTCGACATGACAAACTTTTTACCAGAAATGTGTTATTTACACATCAAGCAGTTACAGAGCAACATTAACATTCATTGAGCTTTGTGTTTTTGGCACCGTGCGAATGTAAGTGCAATACTTAATCGTTTTTGATTTTGGTATCTGTCTTTTTAACTTCTAAATGCACTATTATGTTGACCAGCTAGTTGCCAACTGTTTCTGTTTGCTAGTTAATAACAGACTGTTGCTGAATGCAGAGCTGATCTTAAACTGCGTTCAAGTGGAACTCATGAACTCGTAATTATGACACGGAACAGGAACTCAGAGCAAACGTGATCCCATTTGAATGCACCAATAAACTCTGGAGAAACTAACAACGGTTGAATAAGCTTGGTATCTTCAACTCTTTCCTGTCCTGCTTCCTGTATTTAGTCCTGCTATGTGCTTGGCACGCCTTGGCTGAAAAGAAAACCAAATTTTGTAGATGGTTAAAAGATGTTACCGGGGGACAAGAGTGATACATGTTTTCATGTGATGTTAATAAGCACTTTTTTAAATAACTGCAACTAAGGAGTTTCACATCCTCTATGCAGAACCAGTCATTGGTAATTCCTTCACTGTCATCTTTGGAAGAAATTATGACTAAAAATTGTAACAGCAATGGTCTGATCTCATTAAAATACAGCTGGCTTGCATCTGGGTCTAAAGAGACTTCAATACCTAAACTTGATGCATCGAGGACAGACTTAAAAAAGGACATTTCGAATGAAGATTGGAGCACAGTCTGTAAAGAGGCTCAGACACAAACTGCTAACACTAACTTAAAGTTGATCCAATACAACGGGTTGATGAGGACATATACAACCCCTGTCAAACTGAACAAATATGACACTTCTTTTAAATGTAATGAAACTCAGGGAACACTTATACATTGCATTTGGGAATGTGAAAACATAAAGAAGAAAAAATAAACTCCAAAATGACATTGCTACACCTGCATCCAATAGATCTCAAGCTGAGAATCAAAGAATATGAATTTGTTGACTTTGCTATACTTGAAAAACATGTGATTGCTTTTAATTATATGTTTTGGGGCTGGGGGGTTATTTGACTGTTTGTTAAGGTAAAATATGTTTGCACTGTAATATATTGCAGAAGAATACTGTTGTCTGTGCAAAGGAAAATTAATAAAGACGTTATTTAAAAAAATAGCTAGATAATCTACATCAATTATCAGCTAGCCTTTGCTAATATTAGCTAATTTAAAATGTAGAGGTCTCATACAGGAAAAGGAGAAAACTGACAAGATACCAAGTTTGCTTAATTGTTATTGGAGCACAGAGCAAAAAGGGGTGGGACTTAGGAAGGGGGGTCCACAGAGGTCAACAGTGAGGGTTCCAGAAGTGAAAATCAACCTCATAATATGCATAGATTTAGATTTTTAGTCATGCCCTAACCATCCAAAGTGGATTTACCATGAGGTGCATGCTCCAGCACAACACATTTCATGCATGATGTCATGGAGAAATACTGCACTACCCACAATCCTTAAGTGCAAGAGCGAGGTCTGTGACTGGCAAAGCCACAGTCTACACAACACAGTCTACAAGATATTACAATACTTGCATTAACAGTATAATAACAATAATAATAGCAAAAGTTATGGTGGTCATGGTGGTTCAATCATCCTGTCAGGATTTATTTTGCAATAATGACTAACTCACTGTACATCATCCCTTACTTAGTAGGAGCTTGATCTGGTCAAACTTAAAACTCCACTAATTATGTTCAAAGTAATTCACTATTCACGAGTTTAAAAAAAAAAACAAAAAAACATTGTGTCTGTACAACAAAGATGAGCAGAGCACAAATATAAATCAATTTAAAGTATTATACAAAAATTATGTTTTGGGCGGTATAGGGGTGAAGAAATGTTGTGATAAGGATTGGTTTTTATTTATCTTCTGGACTCTGGGTGAATATTTGGATTGTAAATAAACCTGGGATAGTTGTTTGTATATTATATCTGGTTATAACTAAATTTGAGTAGTTACTGTGGTATAATATTACACTAAATTATATTCATAAATTTATCTATAATAGCGCATCACATAGCTTAAAATAATCACAGTAAAGTAAGTATTAAAACAGTTATATTGGAGTAAAATTTGCAAGTGAAATAGTAAAGTAGAGGTTTAAAGCATAATTAAATGGGTACATTACTATTTGAAATAGTAATCATGGACTCATCACTGGGGGAAACTGAGTGTATCTTCAGTGAAATGTCAAACAGCAGCCTTAGTGGCTCTTGATCTAATGCAGTCGGAAGCCATGAATAACAACAATGTTACCGTAACAGACATTTGCTTAGTGGGCGAGGCAGAGAGCTGAGACAAAACCACTTTGCTGAGGTACTGTTGTCCTGTACCCATCCACAATCTTAACAGCCTCTTGTAGTGATGCAGCTGACATATACTGCATTTGTGCTGCTGAGTTTTTGACATGCTTAAAATCAGCATCGGCGGATTAGTGCTGTGTTTTGATAAGAAGAATATGGTGCCACAGTGTGCTCTGCTCAGTCTGTTGCTCGTAATGAACAGGCCCACTCAGTCCCAGCAAACCTTCCTGTGTCTCATCATAAATCCATCTTAAATCAATTAGAGAAACGTGACGCACATGCACACTGATGAGGCACTTAAATTCACCACAGTATTGTACTTGTGCCTCGCCCTGGTTTGTCTGGACAGTGTGCATAGAGGCTGCATAAAGCTTGCAACATAATGGATGAATTTGAATAGGCAAACTTTTTACAGAAAACAAAAACATAAGTGTCCCATATGTTCAGATTTTATGCATCTGTTCTTCAGTGGTGTAATAATAATAATATCAGCATTCAGATCTTACACAAACAAAATTAACTTTAAGACAAAATTATCAACAACATGATTACAGATATGGAAAATAAGATAAGATTTACTTACTTGTGACTTTCCATCAACAAAAGGGGGAGTTAACACCCTTTTTCCTGGAGCTGCCTTGTCCTGAGCAAGGATGGAAGAAACACAGTAAAATCAGGAGATCACAGACGGGGCAAAAATTTTGAGGACAGGGGACGATTAAAAAAACAACTGCTACTAAAGGCTGTAAATCTATAGAAGGATTGTATGTTCTTCCTTCAGTGCGACATAGAGGAAAGACTGTAGTTCCTGATTCCCCCTCCCCCTTCCTCCTCCCATTTCTTTTTTTTTTTTTTTTTTTCATGTGACTGGGTGGGTCTCAAAAAATTAACAGGAGACTATTGCAGTGTTTGCTCAAATGTTCAAATAATGACCATGGAACTTAGAGTCATGAATGCATTTGTTTGCTAAGAACAAAGTGTTCTTTGTAAACCTGACATACCGCCTCAAATCATTTGTCAGTCACAGTTTCAGTCAGCAGTCCTTGAAAAAAAAAATCCCATTTTATAATATGCTAAAGGAAAAATGGCATTACTAAAAACTGTGACTCAGAGCAGTTAAGGTTGGGGGACCAATAAAAGACTTTAAATTTCAGATAGTAAAGTTTTTGCTTTCCTGCAAAAACCTCTGTAAGCTTGTTGCTGGCAGCCAACCCCTCTGGTGTTTGTGGTCTGACATTTTCTCAGTCTGACTCATTTAACAACAAACATATGTGGCTGAAAAAAAAAACTGCCAAACTACAAAGAAAACAACTCTCTACAACTTTCAGTCAACAAATTACAATCTAACAATCCTGAAAAAAGACCATGTGTACAATCCAACTGTCTATTTTTATCTTTTTTTATAATAATGCAGGGGATTCCTTACATCTTAGAAATGAATCAACCGGTCAGTCTCCAAAGATGGCAGTGTAACCCAGCAAAGTGGAATTCTTTATCAGTTAGAGAAACACCAAACTCTCTGAGATAGCTACTCTAATGAACTGGCTATGTTTTATTAATAAATTGAACCTTCACCAAGCTCCGCCCTCCTTAGTTACTACACCTGTCAAGCTTACAAAAACAGTAAATAGTAATGTGAACGAAACATTTGCAATTTCCACTTGTTTAAATCAGTAGTAGTGACGTTCAGAGCAGCATTGCTCTTCATTGGACGCCTGTCAAGCTTTACATTGTCTCACAGCATGTTTGCTGTTGATAAATGTCACAGATTGGTCCAAAGGTGTAAGGGTTTTATTATTCAAGGTGTGTCCAAATCCACCTTTGCCATCTTGTGTCATAGACCCACAGGTGTGTCTGCCATCTGCCATTTTAAATGATGGAGGCAGGAGCACAAGTGCTCGCAGGAAAACAGTTGAAAACAGTGATTACATGGAAGAGGACATTGGCTGGGATTTCTGCTAACACTACTGTGGGTGGAGGAAAGAAAATTAGAATGTGTTTCTGAAGTTTGGGGGAAGTGGTTTTCCAATGAGTGTTTGTACTTCTGACAGAAGTAAAAAAAGACCTTTTACTCCCAGGCTCTGGCCGGTCTTGTGGTCAGATACTACAGCTGCTCCAGCTGCCGTGCTGTTAAAGATGATCTGACAGCTGTGATCCCATCCTGTGTGCACTTTGCAGGTCTACTGAGATTCATTAGGCTTTAGAATTAAAATAATAATTCATTATTCGTTATTAATGAGGAGAATTTTAGACACATAGACAAGCATGTTGTTTATTTCAGTATTTACACTCAATGTCTGATAGAAAATATGTTGAAAGGACACTGATACCCTCTCCTGTGTGGTGACTTCACCACAGTATTGTACTTGTGTCTCGCCCTGGTTTGTCTAGACAGTCACTGTGGGTGCAGTCACGGTGGTGTGTGACTGCACCACGGACTTTGCATTTTGATTGGGTTTTAGCAGGTCTGTGAGGCAAGTTGTTTTGGCTACAATGAGCCGCGCACAAGATGCCAAATGCAACCTGGCCAAACCTTCGTTTTCAGACCTCGCACCCACTGGCGCACAGAAAGGCGCACATTCATTTGCTAGGTCTTTGAGAGAAGTAAAGTGAAGCAACTTCTCACTTCTAGTAACTGGCTAATGTAAGATTACACTACTGCGTAAACGCCTTGAGTCAGTTGAGATGTCTGGCTGACTTTTTAATGTTTCTGTCTGACACATTTTCAAACTTAACCGTGTAAAAGGTTGTGGAATATGTTCTGCTTGTTACACAAAACTCTTCCATTAGTATTTAACTGATTCAATCACTTTACTTCACACATCTGTGCTCTTGCAAAACAGTATGAATCATGCAAAGAAAAAAGACCTCAAGAAGAAGTAGTGGAATGAAAGAACTTTATCAAGTTGAAATCATGGAAGGTAAATTATACATTTAGACAATACCAATAATAATGATTAAAGAACGCAGAGAAGAGGAAAGTGTGAATAACTCTGTTCTACCCAAGCACTCCTCTGGAACTGATTATATCTGTCAGTTATGACTTCCTGTCTCCTGTTTATGGAAACCACGGTCTTTCGCAATACTAAATACTTGTCAGAGTCTGTATAATTCCACTTATCCAGACCCTCTCTCCCACGCACCGAGTGTGAATGATCTTCCTCCAAACACATGACTTTTGACACATGAAGCTCTGCTGACTTCCAGGGCAGGCTGAGGCTACCGAGAGGTCACAGGACTATCACAAGAGCATTACCAATCACATCTGGAATGCACTGCTACTGCTGCAGCCATGAGAACCACACCGTCAATCAAATGCAAGTTGTTCATCACATGCAACTCTAAAAGCTTAACATAAACCAAGCTAAACAGAAACACTAGAACAAATAAAACATAAAAAAAAAAAGAAAAGAAAACTTGCACAAAAATGCACAATATGTAAATTCTGCCTCTATAGCTCTCTCTCATTTTTAAGCAGTAATGAAAGATGTAGTTTGATGACTTCATGAAGTAGCATGGGATCATGGGAGTTTTAGAAAAACACCATAGCTGATGAAAAGCTATCTAACATGACTCAGGCAATAATCGTGGTCAAGTTTTATTCACGTTACGTTTACTCACATTGATGTATCAGATGTATCTCATGTTTTCCCAGAAGTCATAGCAACTAGCCAGCAACGGCTAGCAGGAATCATCGTTACCTTTAATAAATTCAGTATTTCTCTGGGCTTGAACATTGATGGAAACATTTGGGAAGATTTAAGCACACAACTCAACAAATAAAATAAGTCTAACATTTTTAGACATGTAATACTGAAATGTTACATAGTTTTTCTTTTAAAGGCATCCACACTCTCTGCTTCCCTCAGGTCGTCCGGCGGGCCGTTCCACTGGGTGGGGCCATGGTCGCTAAAGGCGGCCTCACCTTAGGTCTTAGACCGGACCCTTACAACAACCAAGAGACAAGGGATCTAATGCACACAGATCTTAAAACCAAGTCAGAAAAGTATTCAGGATTAAGACATTTAGTTATGTAAACTAAAAGTATATTATTTCCTACTGTTAAACCCTTATTTAACTTTATTAGAAGGTAATAAAGAACACATAATAACAGAACTGTACCTTAATTAAAGTGTTTTATTTCACACTGTTAAACCATTATTAGATTTTATTAGCCGGTAATTAGTTTACAGTTCAGTTCTGTTGTAATGTGTCCCTAATACTATCTAATAAAAACACATTATTTCTTTAATAATATAAAGCTCACAGTTACAGAAGATACAGGAAGATACAGAAATAGGGTTAGGGTTCTCACGCTCATCAACCAGCTCTCAAGTCAGCTTAGCAGCAGCAAGAGCCCGTGCCAAAGCAAAGGCAGTCAAAACCTGGCTGGCCTTCACAGACGTAGTGGAAAAATGATATGTTGAACTATTTTGTTCCTCATATTTACTCCTCATGTTCTGTAAGGTACTAACTGGTTACTCGTCCTTGAACACACAGCTGTTCTCCCTTCAGAAGAACAACTTCTGATAACAGTCACATCCTGACCCTCCTGATAAGCACTTCAGGTCCATCCTGACCCAACCTCCTTCTCCTAACCCTATAAGACAGATGTACATTCTTGACTCATTATCAGTTCCTTTTACACTTTCTGTGTGACTGTGTGCTGATCCTTTGCAAAGCTCTACTAAAACACCACAAAGACAATCTCGGTCACAATGTTTGTCTTTATTTTCAGATTTTCCACCACAATTTGGTATCAGAAGTGGAATCGCTCATCTGAGGGTTTCTGGACTCCGGGTTGATGGTGGCAGTGCACACCCTGAGGAGATATTCCCTTCAGCCTCAACCTCCCCACAAAGATGGGTGAGAAGGAACTCCTGAGACCCAAGACTGGACTCGCTCAGCGCTGCGATTCAACGATTCTGATTGGTGAGAATCTGAAAATTGATTTAATTGAATTTTCAAGGTATCAGTAGCTGCAATGGGACAGAGGTATTGGTCTACCAGTTCCAGAAAGAGTCCCAACAGTTTTTAACTGAGGTTTAGTAGAAACCTGGAGATGTACTGACAAGTCCAACTTAAAAGAGTTTACTAAAAACACAATACAGGAAAAATTATCACTGGATAATTGTTGTATTGTGTGAAGTAAGGCTCCAAAAAATGCACATAGAAGAGTAAAAAAAAAAAAAGAAAAAAAAAAAACAGTGAGAGGTTTTAACAGTAAACATACTTAAGTCAGTTATATCATTTTGGGTATAATAAACTTGATCAATTCTGATAAGTGGAGATTAGTTGAGGATACAGCTTAACCATCCTCTAATTTTTCTGTCATTACCCTTCAATCTACCTAAAAATGGGTATTTTTAACAGCAAAAGTCAAACAAAAATAAACAGGATAAACAGGATTTGTCTGCTCCATTCATAAATTACATGAAAGTGAACTATGGTGAATCATCTGTGAAACAAATACATTTTTGGGTGACTGAATGTGGCTCAGAAAGTGTCAATATAAGACAGCTGAACAGGGATTGCATGGAAGAAGAAAAAAGAGACTGAACATAAGAAGGATAAGAGTAAATTCATAGCAGATTGGAGAGCATTTAGTTTATGGATGGACAAAGCACAAAGGAGCAACAGAAAAACCCAGGCAGGGACAGACAAAACCTCACCTGTGTCTCGGTGTGTCAAAAATGCAGACCTCAACTGTGTGCTGCCGCCAAGGAGACTCCATAACACGCCACAAGAGACGGCTGGACCACAGCCAGGGGCACCACCACCACATAATACTGACCTCCCCTGATCTACTGGTCTCCCTCCATCTCCTTTTCACCTCATTTAATCTTATACATCTGATCTATGATGACTTCTGAACGGAGAAACAACAACAAAGGGTCAACAAGGCGACCCTGCCTCTCCATCCCACACCAGGTCTGGTCTGAAGTCCATTCATCTCCCTCTCACCGGTGAGATCCGACACGGGGGGAAACGTACACAAAGTCCTGAATCTCCCTGTGATGGAGACAGCAGGGGCTGATGGACATGCGATCTTGGTCCGCAGACCATGGACTATGGAGGACACTGAAAAACCATTAAACTCACCTCCCATCACCATCAGATGGAGGTGTAAAATCTGCCGCTGAACTGACTGTGTTTTGACATTTCACAAATGGTGAAACAGACATGTGTAACATGGGACTCAGGCAAATTAAGTGTGATAAAAGGACACGCTGTGCATGCAAAAGATGATAGGTTATTGATTGTTGATTATTGTTACTCAAAGAAGTGGACTGGGTCTCTCTGACAATCACATATTTGTGACATATAGCCCTGACACACTGCCTTATGTGTATGAATGGAAGCTCTGCACATCAGCTGTGACTCCCATAATTACTGCTCTCGCTGACAATGCAACACAGAGACAGACTACATGAAATCACATGATTTACACTGCACTGCATACACAAAGGGAAAGATGCAGAGTTTTGTGCTGCCTCATTAACTTCACCAAAATCAACAAAACCAAAGCTGAGTGAAGTATTTTCACCATATTTATCTTTCAGTGATTCAGATTCCAACTTTCTGTTTGACGTTCCTGGTTCATTTCCACCTGTGTCACTTGTCAAACAGGAAAGAAAGATGGCGAGATTTGGGCCTGTGCGAGAAGCTGTGTCAGTGCAGAATCATGGGAATCAACATCTGACCTTAATGTTCAATATAATCCTGTTTTGAAGGTTTATTGACAAAGATTCACCTTTGTTGTCTACACACTCAGATCTGTTCAACTGGTACCAGACACACAACACACATCTGCCTATTTATATGAAACATGTGACGTCACAAACACCCCAGCCTTACAGAAGGTCCCTAAAACTCTGTGGGCCCAAGGCAAACATGATAGCGGTCTAATCAGAGGCATGCAACCAATTGTGGTCACACCAAAATCTAATTAAAGGCCCTGTCAACCATAATATCCACTGAAAAAAAGACACCAATTTTTCCACTTAAAACAAACCAAAACAAAAAATCAGTTATGAAATTCAAAAGGAAGTTTGAGCTCATTAAATCTGTCACCAGGAAGTGCACTATTACAATGATTTTGTGTTCCAACTCAAGCTCAGTGTGAAAAAGACACAGTTGAAACATTTGGCTGAAGAAGGTCACAAAGCCAGCTTGTCAAAACTGCAGGTTGTCCAACAAGTGACATTTTTGGGTCATGTGATCACAACTGAGGGAAAATCCCTCTCCCAAAAAAGCATTTCAAAACATTTTCAAAGCCAATCATAAAGAAACAAGTTATATCTTTTGTGTTCCTATTGCAGGCCCTTCATTCCCAATCATGCTGTCCTCGAGGCGCCCCTGAGCGCAGTCGCACACGAACGCGGCCTGGAAGCACATAGTAAAGTGACATGGACTGCTGATGCAGGAAAAACATTCGCTGTCTTAAAACTTATTATTCGGAAGACTCTGACGAATCTGACTCTCGGTTCACCAGATCCAAACTGACCTTGTACTCAGAATGTAGACAAAGAGTGTTCAGTGTTACTCCAGGACCACAGAGGCAGACAGACCTGTAGCCTACTCTTCAGCTAAACTTGGCTCTGTAGCTGCAAGACTTCCTACTTGATATTGTAACTCTAAACTGACATGTTGTTTAATTAATTTTGCTTGAGCAGAAAACATCTTTTCTTTCAGCAGCAAGATGGCTCCTTTATAATGTTGTTCTACTTGAAATGCCAAACATCACAGTGAAAAGATTCTTAACTCTACAGAAAGTGAGGGAAGAGAACACAACTACGTTGTGACAATAACTTAAGCTTGTTCCCCCACACCAGATTTGCAAGAAATATCTTTGCAAAATCCAGATTTTGAACTGTCACAACCCTGAGACAGGAAAAAAAAAAATCAAGTTAATTTCGCTGTGGTAACTGCACATGATACACTCAATGCCAAATGACATCCTGCTTCACTGTCCGCACAAAAGCAGCATAGAAGCATGTAAAAGACAAAACAGTGAATATCTATACAGAGAGTAGATATGCTTCTGGCTTTGTGCATGATTTTGGCACAATTTGGGAACACAGAAGTTTTCTAACATCATCTGGCAAACGTATAATACACCACACTCTTATGTTACAACTGCTGGATGCTGTTCTGCTCCCAAAACAGGTTCCTGTGTGTAAATGTCATGCTCATATTTGTAACACTAACCCAGTTTCACAGGGGAATGCCAAAGCAGATGCAGCTGCCAAGGCTGCTGCATGCCAAGAATTAACTATGTCCAAATTTCTTTCTATATGATGACCCTAACACACCCTCCACTCCTACAACTGTTTTATCTAACATTCACAAGTAGGTGAAGGAAGCACTACCACCTCTTCATGACCTGCAGGCTGGTGACTGGGTAGTGGCAAGAGACCTAAGACGGAAGACCTGGCGCTCTAAGCGGTGGACGGGTCCATTCCAGGTGCTGCTGACCACACAGACGGCAGTAAAGGTTGCCGAAAGCGTCACCTGAATCCATGCCAGCCACTGCGAAAGGGTCCCACCTCCACCAGAGACAACTATGACAGAATAGGTCATCACATCCCAAGGACAAGAAGAAGAAGTAATACTTTTATAATTTTCCTTGACATGTGTGATCCCGTATGATCAAAAGGCTGGGATTGTAGTGGGAAAATTATATGCTGAACTTGTATTTTGTTCCTTATATTTACTCCTCATGTTCTGTCTGGTACTGACTGGTTACTCGTCCTTGAACACACAGCTTTTCTCCCTTCAGAAGAACAACTTCTGATAACAGTCACATCCTGGCCCTCCTGATAAGCACTTCAGGTCCATCCTGACCCAACCTCCTTCTCCTAACCCTATAAGACAGATGTACATTCTTGACTCATTATCAGTTCCTTTTACACTTTCTGTGTGATTGCGTGCCGATCCCTTTGCAAAGCTCTATTAAAACACCACAAACACAATCTCGGTCATTGTGTGTGTCTTTATTTTCAGATTTTCCACCACACAGAAAAAGAGTGAACTCAAAAATGAGAAAACCAAGCTGGAAGCCAGAATTGATTACATAACTCGACAGCTAGAAGCTGAAGCTGCCAAAGCAGAAGCTGTAGTATTGAAGACAACAGCAGCAGACATGGCTCTGAACACAGTGAAGAACTGGAGTTCTTGCCCCTTTAAGAGAGCACACTTAAAAGAACTGAAGATTATGTCACCCACCAGAAGAATGTTCATTAGAAAGGTGTTTATGCCCCTTTACCTTCAACACTCACACCTCCTCATGACTACTCTGCTCAGAATGAGACCCAGTCATACATCTTCAAAAGGAGACCTATGTACCAACAAAGGGACACACAGTGGGGTCACACAGATTTACTCCAACAGTGTTCTCCATAACAAGCTATCACCCTCAGCAAACACAAATCACAACACTATGACGGCAGATATTGCCAAATTCGTTTTCCGAATATTACCAAGCCTGGAGGGAGACCTTCAGCAACACAACTGAGCTGTCAGTGAGTGAAGAAATGGATTTGCTGATCAAATGGCTGTGTAAGGATTCAAGTGATCGAGGTCTTAGAATTAGGTCTGTAAACGTCAGACAATCTTCCCTGGGTCTTAAAACGATTTGGGAGAGATTGAACAAAACATAGGGATCTCCAGAAGCAATAGAGAGCTCTCTTCAGTAAAATCAAGAATTTTCCAAAGATTCATAACAGAGAGTTGGCAGACCTACTGATAGAAATGGATGTTGCCAGGAAAGATGGGTACTTGCCAGGGCTAGCCTTCCTTGACACAGCAAGAGGAGAAGCTGCCCTTATATCTCCAAGACAAGTGGCTGTCTCAAGGGTGCAAATACAAGAGGTAACATCATGTTAGCTTTCCTGCCATCTGCTTCTTTAAAGAGTTCATTTGCCTTTCCTGCAAGCAAGAGAAGTTAGGTCGAAACAAAACCTGCCTCTGTACATAAAACAAGCATATCACCAAGAGGTACAGCGTCCAAAAGAGAACAGGAGACAAACAAAACAGAAAATCCTTACAGACTGTGCCCCATGCATAACAAGCCCCGCTCACTGAAGAAATGCAGAGGCTTCAGGAAATTGAATCCACAGGACCGAGAGGTGAAGAGTTGAACACAATCAGACCAACAAGTCACTGTTTCAGTGCGGCTGGTTTATTCATGCATGAAGGACGAAAGCATGGTACAGGAGACACAAGCTTTTCTCATCGGACAAAGCAAAGCGGGAGTCTTACACAGTATCCTGGTCCATACCCTTGCATTCCTAACTACCTGACCTCTTGACCTTAGCGTCTGTGAGGGCACCTAATTGTGAGCATCATGACGCCACCATCCTCCAACAGAAAACATTAATCTTCTTTAAGTAACAGAACCATACATGCCTATCCATGCTCCCTTATTTTCATCCCCCTCTTTTTTTGTTTTGGGGACTAAATTAACATATTGATTGCCTTCTAATCAGTAACTAAGAAATATAACCATGAACAATAACACATATCATTACGTCACAAACATATAAAATAACTCAATGCATGTAGGGGTGAAAAACACAGTTAATGTTCCAAGGAAGATTTCCCTACGACCCCCAGATTTACTACCCAGCCAACTTTGGGCGATCGCTCTTCAGCTTGCACAAATCCTTGTCTGTTACTTCAATCTTCCATTGATGCAGCCCTTCAAAACAATGACATGAATCGATAAAAAGTGAAAGATTAAGTAAACATAAATCATTAAACATGGGATATAAAATATCAGATTATATCTGTTCTTCCCACAAACGCAATAAGAAAGTTCATGATGCCATCTTCTTTCTTCTCTTTGAGCACAGATCACACAAGTCTCATATTAGGCACATTACCGTCCTCGTTGTCCCTTAATCCACTTGTTGCATTGGTCCATCATCTTCAGATTTCAGAATCATTGCCCAAAGGAGAGGAAAGCAACAGCCCTGTACAAGAATCACAATGAAAAGAATGGTTAAAATAGGGTAGCAATCCCTTCAAATGCATTCATGTTTCTGCTGTAGATGTTGTGGCCATTGTAGCTAGTTTAATTACAGCAATGCATCATGGCCTATAAGACCATCAAATGTCTGTAGCATCACTGTCCTGTGAGAATCATGTATCTCCTAAAAGTCAGAAAAACCAGCCCCTTTTCAACTAATGCAAGATGGAAGTTAATGAATTCACAGTGACTGATAATTGATTAAATATTGAATTCAAAATCAGTTAACTGACTGACTACCAAGCAGCAAAACCAAAGCTCAGTGTTATGTTTTACTATTTTCAGCATTTTATGTGTTCTAAAATTTCTTATTTATGTTAATGTCAATATTTACTTCTCATAAGATTCCACACAAAATATTCTGTTGGATAAATATTGTTTATCTGGACCTCATTCTGGTCTCGATGTGCTTATTCTCTGACCAACAGATGGAGCAAACTGTTTTAAAGGAGGGAGGATTGTAGTGGGGCTGTCAGGTGTGACTGTGTGGCAGATGGTTTACATGGCTCTCCGGTCAGTTAGGAGGCCTCCAAGAAGGTCAGGACTGGCTCTGGTGGGTTAATATGTATAAATACTTTATATTTGGTGGCATATTTTTTAACGTGCCAGGTGGGGAGTGTATTGGAATTTGTGTTTTGGTTTCTTTAGCACCACCTTGTGGTTTACAGTTACATTAAAATGTTTATGCAACACTTTCTTGTGTATGAATACAGTATTTTATGATGATGGTTATTTTACTGTTACAAATCCATTACTATTACTACATATGGATGTATTAGTGCTTGAAGCATTCTTAATTTTGTAAATGATATTTACTGTTGTACTTTCATCAGTTATTACATATTTTGACATACTTTTAAGCAGCTATTCACATTAATTTGTCGGTAATATTTTCTCAGTCATCTCTCCTCTCTCTCCTCTCCTCTCTGTTCATTGGAGGAAACAATGCTGGAAAATATTATGTTAAGATGGCTGTATAACATTGCCTGCAACAACTTCTGGTGAGGACAGCACAATCACCCTGTCTTTTGTCATAGAAGAACTGAAAAAGCAGCAAAAAGAGGTTTTTTTTAATTGTTCAAACAAAGAATGTACAAACATTAAGACAAATATCAAGGAAGGATGAACAGAACAGACAGCACAAGAGATACAGAACACACAGACAACATAAAAATGCACGAAATAAAATAAATTACGCAAAATAACATCTAAATTAAACTTAAATTAATCACCATTAAAAAAAATGTAAAAAATAATAAATAAATAAATAAATAAATAAAGATTGATTAAGCAACTGTTTTAAAAATATCCATTCATTTCCAATAAAAAGGAGGCAATACAATTCCGCATTGATTTGAAGTCAATGGGTCACATGATAAGAAGCGATTGAAAGAAAAACCTATATTTATATATATTTTCCATAAAAACAAAATATAAAATAGTATCCAATAAAAGAAGTATGTCCCATATTTAGCCAGTGCACTAATTTGGAGTCACCATGACACGGGAGCTATTCAAACACATGAAATTATTTTCTTCTCAAATATTTATGTAAAATTAAACATTCACACATTAACAACCTAAATATGTGTGCTGTATGAGACCGATTTATTCTATATTTTAAATGTTATTTGTGACTAATGTGGGCAGATTCTGTAGACCCTGGCATCTCGTTGCTCGGACCCTACTATACGCGTATGACCCTTCCCGGCCGCCGTCGTGTCTCCAGTGCTTTCCTTGCCCGTCGGTTCCTTGACTTTCCTTACCGCTCCTGCGCAGCTCTGCTCCCGGTTTTCTGCCCCCTTACCCACGCCTGTCTGCTGGTCAACATGTCGGAGTACAACGCAGTGCCGCCGCCTGGCTCCGGGGCCCCTCTCGGAGGACAGGCGGCTCTCGGGAACGGAGCAGGAGGCATCAAAAAAGATGCGTTTGCTGACGCGGTGCAGCGGGCCCGGCAGGTGAGGGATGTGACGGGCACGAGCGTGTTTGGAGGGAGGGTTAGCTAAAAAGTTAGCCTGGGGAGCTAACATTGTTGACAGGACTTGACACGCAACTCGGGGATTAATATGTTAAATTCACATATATTTCCGAGTTAATGGTGGTTTATAAATGCACAATTAAGCTAGTTACGTCACGTCACTCGCTAGCTAAAATACTACGTCCCCCAACAAACCTCAGTGTGAACTGGACGACATCTCGTTAGCGTTAGATAACGTTAAAATAGAAATAAGGCACCAGTAGATCAATGTATTATAATAACCAATGTATATGTAATAGCTACCGATTCCAGTCTTTTAATGTCTATGCTATATTAGTGAATCTACCAGACCAGATAGATAGATAGATAGATAGATAGATAGATTACTTCTCAAAGAGAAAATAGAGTGAGTCACAGCAGCAGCCACCCAACAAAATCAAAATGAAGCTGATGATGTTGACTAAATGTAATATAAAATAGAATAAATGAGACAAAAAGAACTGAGGATAGAGACTAATGATATGACCATGATGTTAACCTAAATGTGTGATGAATTCACCCTGCACAAAGACAGTAATTGCAAATCGTACGCATTTTCCTTAATTGATTATTGATAACGTTAATGATCAATTAAAGGGATAGTTCACCCGGAAATGAAAATTCAGTCATTGTTTACTCACATGCTGATTGAAGGTCAGGTTTAGTTTTTTAGTCCATTTAACACTGCTGGAGTCTCACAGGAAAACAGCGCTGTAGAATCTCCCAAACAATATAAGTGACCCTTGATTAGTTTTTAAACAGAAAAAACAACCAGGAGAAAAACCCAGAAGATGCCTCCATACTGCTCGTCTGGTGTAATCCAAGTCTCCTAAAGCCCCAACATGCCGTTCACTTATGCATGCACACTGTCACATGACAGACACCCAGTTAGACAGTTTGCACGCACATGTGAACGTACCTCTAAAATAAGCATCTACAGTGATGACACAGGCTAAAAACATGGTGTAAATGACATCTTTCTAGTCAACTTGGCTTGTTGGGTCTTAAGGAGACTTGGATTGCACCAGACAAGCAGTATGGAGGCATTTTTTTTAACAGTTGTTTTTTATGTTTGAAAACTGGTCACCATTCTCTTCTGTTATTTGGGAAATTCTGCTACACAGTTTTCCTGTGAAACTCCAGTAGTGTTTTGTTGATTGAATTATTAAACCAGACCTTTAATCAGCGTGAGGGTGAGTAGATAATGACTCAGTTTTCATTTTTGGGTGACTTATCCCTTTAATTGATTGCATAGTTTACGAAACACATAAAGACTTATTAAACACACTTGAGTATCAGATTATGTGTGCAGCTCCCTCATAAAAATAATCTAATCTATAAACCGATTATCGATTAATCATTATCATCCACAACACTAATATTGTAATATACTGTTATATAGACATTGCTTAAGACTGTACCATACTGTGGTGAGATGCTTAGTCAAATGTGTAGCTTGTACACAGAAATGAGTCTGCAACATCCAGTATCTACAGATACTAATACCAATCTGATACTGTATTTTTCTCCTCTCTTCAAACAACTAAGTTCTTCATTTTACATTTATATGGATCCACTTTGCTTAACCTAGCCATCTAATGAATACAAAGATGTGACACAGATATTCTACTCCCATGAAGAAAAAAACACATAGCCCACAACATGACTTGGTTATGCAACACTGCTGCTTCCTTTTATTTCCACACACGCTGAATTTTTGGCTACATTTTGAATTGGTCAGCAGTATTCAAACTAGCGCTGCAGATAACAATATCGTCAGTTGATTGGTCGGTTATTTTCTTAATCAGTTGATAGTTTATAATGTCAGAAAATGGTGAAAATTGTTAATCAGTGTTTCCCAAAGCCTAAAATGACCTCTTCAAATGGCTTGTTTTACTCACAAGCCAAAGGCATACAATTTACTGTCATAGAGGAGTAAAGAACCCCCCCAAAAAACACATTTAAGAACAGAAACTTTGACTTTTTTTCTTTAAAAAATTGATCTTATAGTAACTCACACAGCTGAATGATGACAACAGCACTGACAGGTCTTATTCACATTTGGGCTGCTTTTCACGACATCTCTCTCTTAACAGCATGTTGCTGAAAGTTTAGTTAAGCATTTACATGGTAGCTTAGACCAATGGATTGAATCAGATTATACCGCACCCCTGATCTCCAATCCAGTGATTTTGGCTAGTATTGCACTTATACTGATAGTGAGTATCGGATTGGCACATCCCTACTTAAACATGATTGTTTATGTGTGGGCACATTTGAGTGGCAGAGATGTACACTCAGCGTTCACAAGTCTAATGTGTCCATTGAATTTTACACTTATGTTTCAGATTGCAGCCAAGATCGGAGGAGATGCTGGACCCCCCCTTAACAACAACACTACATCAGATGGCTTTCCATTCACTGCTCAGAAACGACAGCTTGAGGATGCAGGTAGGGTGACAGTGGCTCCTTGATCTACTGTGGCTCGGCTTTTATTCACTTGGCGGACAAAAGCGTTTGCTAAGTGAAAGAATATAAACATTAACCACATGTCTATAACCGCGCCTGATGATGGCTTTAGATTAGGGCTGCACAATTAATCGCGAAATTATCGAAATTGCAAAATGATATGTGAGAAAACAGCTTTATAATGAAAAAAAAAAGAAACACAACATATTCAATCCTCACTGACACCTCACACACAAACTCAGTCACAGTAGATATCTGTTGTTTCCCCATCTGACAGATGAACCGGAGAGCAAGAAGCTGGCTGCACAAAGTGACTTGGATTCAGCCAAAGCACTGTGTAAGTTCATCCCCCTATTTTGTGCTGTGTTTACTTTTTTTTGCTTTGTGGTGTTAATAACTCACAGTTGACAGTATTTAACATAGACCTCCAGTTGTACGGTGTTCCTGTTTCAACAGATTGCCCCTTTACCCTTGTATGTCCACACTTCCCCTCCTCTGTCTGTGTCTCATAGTCCATCAGTAATCCAAAACCTCTCCCTTGCTCTGTTTTCTCACTCTCTGTCCTTCTGTTGATGTCCCATCTCAGCTATTGGTGCACAGCTAGCTGCTCTTGCACAACAAAGGTGAGATCTCATTGCTTTCAGTTGATTGTGTATTATCTAGAAGTATGGGCCTCTGTATATGTCTCAGATTGTAGCAAAATTGAATTAGACAGTCTACTATTGCCTGATTTGTTGCTTCTTCTTCCCTCTTTGTCATCTTTGCTTGCTGATCGTGTCAGGCCCGCCTCCACCACAGAGGAGTACAGTGTACCAGACAGCATGGTGGGACTGAGTAAGTGCAGACCAACTCTGTCTTAGCACACATTGATGCCCCTCTCTTTTTGTCATACAAGACACAAACAGATGCCACCATTGAGAGTGTGACCAGCCAACATCTCACAGTTTGCTCTCTCTTTGTCCATAGTTATCGGCCGTGGAGGTGAACAGATCAATAAGATTCAACAGGAGTCAGGTTGCAAGGTTCAGATAGCTCCAGGTACTGTCTGCACTTGTGGAGAGTTAACCTAAAGACTTACCCACAGCTTTCCATTTTTATTATAGTTGACAATTTTATTTTCCTTTTGGTGTTGAATTTGGTTACATATGTGCTCTTTGTGTGTGTGTGTGTGTGTGTGTGTGTGTGTGTGTGTGTGTGTGTGTGTGTGTGTGTGTGTGTGTGTGTGTGTGTGTGCAGACAGCGGAGGCCTTCCGGAGAGGAGCGTCTCTCTCACAGGTTCCCATGACTCCATACAGTAAGTTTCAGATGTAATGCAAACAGGCTCATTATCATTTTATGTGATAGTATCAAAATGATGATAATGTAGATTGCAGTGTGTATAAGGGATGCACCAATACTGATATCACCATCGGGTATACTGCCCTCATGTGCTCATACATGTACTCATAAAACTGATATCCCATACCTGCTGACACATTACAAAAAGTAGTTGCTCAGGACATGACATTTAATAAAAATTTTAAAGAATGGGCTTGTTAATGCTTACCGTCTTATGCACTGTTATTATTAACAAGGACCTTGTTGTCCTCAACATCATTCATTTTAGCAACTGTCCATAAAATTGTTTCAGTCCATGTAAAACTGAAACAAACTCACAGACAGTACCTCTAGACTGCAGCCACTGTCTAATAAGTCCCTCCGGCTGTAAACTTTTTGAATGACTTGGCTAATGTTGGCTAACTGTTAGCATTTTCCAGTCCGGGCTGTGGGTAATAGGCATGCTACAGCTTCTCTTTCTATAATCTGCTTTATTCTGCTGTTAATCTTCACCAAAACGGCCTGACAGCACAGTACACCCAACCTCACTCTTAATGGTTCATGGCAGAATAAACAGTACTGTTGTACATGGCACCACACTCATATTGACCCTCCTAAACAATGGCAGGTATGAACTAATTAGCTCTTCAGCAAGAGGGACATGAAAAAGTAAACTCCTGTTCTGCAAGTCCATAATATTGTTGTGGAATTATTTCTACTGAAATATACAGTGCTCCAAAAACTTAAGGGAACACTTAAATCACACATCGGATATTGGTAAACAAAATATTCAAGTTGAAAATCTCTACTGTTATATTGACATATTCATTACGTAATTCGTTGAGAACAAAATGGTGCAAGATCCATGATGTAAGGTCAGAATTGAAATCACAGGCTGATCCAGCTTGCGTGAATTCAAACAACTCATAATGTGGCGATCTGATGAGATGGCAGATGATGTCCTAGGGCAGGGGTCCCCAAATGGCGGACCGCGGTCCGAGTCCGGACCCACATGGACCCACGGACCCAGACCTATAACCAATAAATTATTAAGAGATTTTAAATTTCGACGGGATGCTTCTATTTTAACTGGCACAACTTTTCTATTCTTTCCGGCGCTGGTTTAGCTGATCAGGAAACACACAGACCAACTGCAGAGAAGCTGCGTGTGGAGGAGACTGTTGTTAATGACGGAGTTTATTACAACAGAAACTAACGTGATGGTTAATGACATCGACACCAACCAGATGCACTTATAAAATTAAACAACTAAACAACTGTTTCTCTGTGAGAAACTTTCAGACCTTCTCACAGCAGAGTGAACAGGTGAGGGAGGAGAGGAGGGCAGACTGATCACTAATCAATCACTGATACCGTCGTCCTCTCGGACTGATTAAAAAATAAAAATGCCAAAATTGGTGACAAACCAAACCTGGGTGTCCACACAAATAAAGTCTTTGTGTAAAACACTGCAGAGTTTAACATTGTGCTGTTTACAGACAGTCTGCTGTCTGTAGTTTGACAGAGACAGCGGGTCGTGTTTAGAAGGGAACCCTAGACCTGTGAAAGACCGCGAGAGTTTGATTATTTTAGTAGAAATAACGGAAACAAATCTCGCGAGAGTTGTGCAAATAAAGAGTTACCTTCTAGACATGACCAAAAAAGGTGCGCAGCTCCAAAAATAGAAAATCATGTCATGGTGTTGAGGTTTTTAATGTGGCGGGCCTCCATAAATAAAACACTATTCACTGATCCACAGAGAGTCACTGAAACACTGATCACTGACCTGCTGTGATGGAAAAATACTCACATTCTTTATTTAGGTATTTTTACATTCTGGTATTAGTGTTTTAACTTAATTACAATTTGAAAGTCCTGCATGTTATTGTTTCCTTTTTTGAAAAATCAACATTTTTATTGCTGTTGTTGTACTTTAATGGTATCCTTATTGGTATTTTTTGATGACTAAATACAGACCCGCAAACTGATAAGAGGAGAAAAAGGTGGCATGTTGGTAAACCAGTCCTCTGTCCTCTGGGGGTCTGGGAGTGTCTGTCCTGCTCCAGAAGAAAAATGTTCTGATTTTAACATGTGAACAAAACATTCTGGTGACTGTTTCAGTTAAAAGTTAGTTCACTCTTCTGTTTGTGGTTTCTGCAGACATCACTACCTTTACTTTTACCTTTGTACTTGGAAAAAAAAGTAAAAAGTAAAGTTACTTTGCTGAGTATTTTTACTTTAGCAATTTATAGTTGTTCATTTAATAGACCTGTCTTATCTTTTCTTTTGTATATTACCATGGTTCTTAAATAAAGCAAAAGTAATGTAAAAGAAAAAAATGCAGAACACGCAATATTTTTTATCTGATTACTCGATTAATCGGCAGAATAATCGATAGATTATACATAAATTTTACTGGTTCGGCCCACTCGAGAAAGTTAGACATTATGATGTTCCAGACCTTTGCTTTAGGAAATTTTCTCTAACTGGACCTCTTTGAATTTTAATTGAATACTCCTGTCCTAGGGGATCTCCTCCCAGCCCTGAGTCAGGCATCAGCTCCTGGACGGTCTGTGGCACTATTGGCAGCATCGGCTGCATCAATACATAATGCCCCAGAGGTTCTCAGTTGGATTGAGGTCAGGGGACATGAAGGCCAGTCAGTGGCACCAGTGCCCTCATCATCCAGGAACTGCCTACACACTCTGGCCACTTGAGGCTGGATGTTTTCCTGCAGCAGGAGGGACACAGGGCCCACTGCCCCACTGTAAGGTCTGACGATGTGTCTGACAATTCCATCCTGGTACCTAACAACAGTCAGGGTACTGTTGGTGAGCATGTGGAGGTTTGCGCGACCCTCAAAGGATATGCCTCCCCAGACCATCGCTTACCCATTGTCAAACCAGTCATAACATTCACCACGACATCTCAAGACTTTTGCATGCCTGTCACATGTGCTCATTGTGAATCTGCTCTCATCTGTGAAGAGACTGGGGCACCAATGGTGAACCTGCCAATTCTGGTGTTCTCTGGCAAATGCCAGTCAAACTACGTGGTGCTGGGCTGTGAGCGCAGGTCGCACTAGAGTATGTCAGGCCCTCATGCTACCCTCATGGAGTCAGTTTCTGACAGTTTGGTCAGTATCCTGCTAGAGGTCATTTTGTAGGACTCTGGCAGCGCTCCTCCTGTTTCTCCTCATACAAAGGAGCAGATACCGGTCCTGCTGCTGGGTTGCAGCCCTGTCCAGCTCTGCTCGTGTAATAGGTGCATCCCTAGTGTGTATATCAAAAGTTTTTCAGAACAATGTGTGTTTAAGTGGGTTTAATGACTCGTTTGATGTCATATTCAGTCAGCGTCATTTGCTGTCAACTCACTGACATGTTCTTGTAAAATGAATGTGGAGTAACTGGTCAACTCTTCCCCGGCTAGGAAAGCCAAGATGCTGCTGGATGAGATAGTGTCTCGAGGGAGGGGCACGCCCCCTTCTTCTTATCACGAGTCCACCAACGGGCAAAACGGCACGGTGCATGAGATGATGATCCCAGCTGGCAAGGCTGGCCTTGTCATTGGCAAGGGAGGAGAGACCATCAAACAGCTACAGGTACAGTCATCACAGAGCTACTGCATTTTGAATTTTTATAAAGTATAATCATCATGACATGTGTGGATTGGTGAGATAGTTTTACTGAATTCAAACTTTAAAAATATTGTGTTAGATAGAGATTTAGAGGCCACCAAAGCGTTTTTATTCCTCCACACTGTCGACAGCCATGGCTGGAGGCATTATGTTTTAGGGTTGTCCTTCCGTCTGTCCCTACATGCACCCCATTCTTGTGAACACAATATCTCAGGAATACCTGGAGGGGATTTCCTCAAGTTTGGCACGATTCTTGCAAAAATGTGAATCATGATTTTTCTCCCTAAGAAATGAGATCAAAATCTCTCACAGACACAATTCTTATTTTTTCAACAAAAACATTTATTGCGCTCTTAGATGCTTAAGTAAAAAACACATATCTGAGATGCTTGCTGATTAGACAGGGCTGTAAACAAGCAGGCACCAGACTTAAACTTAGTCTCTTGTAATAAAAAGAAAAAAAAACCCTCAACTCTCCTCTCCTCTCTTACTTCAGTGATTAAGTTTACTTAAATGCTTCAGCCCGACCAAAAACATCAATTTGGGCTCAAAGATGAACAGATTTGCATTTGGTCATCAAAGGTCAAAGCTCACTGTGTGCTGTGATCACCACAGTGACCACTAATTATGACTTAATGTCACACAAATGTCTAATAGGATAAAATGATGATGTAATGACATTTTATGTACAAAAGGTCAAAGATCAACTTCACTATGACATCATAATGTTCAGCCTTCTATCAGTCGTCTGTCTTTCTCTGTAAAAATAGTCATGTTTCACTGGAAACTGTTCAATGGAATCATCCATTTCAGTATATATATTATACAAGTCTGGACATCTGGGCAGACATGGCAACTTGAATTCAATAGAAGCGCCACATATTTACACTTTGCTAAAAACACGTGCAGCCTGACAAAACAATAAGCATCTATTCTGTGCTGCACATTAGGTGTTCTGAGTTGAAAACTGTCCAACTTTAGGTAAAATGGTTCGCTCTATGTCACTTTTTACTCAGCCGTTAAATCAAACTGTAGAAGGGGCGGGACAAATAGACTACCACAAACTGTGTGCTGCTCTCACTCCTTAAATCGGGCTCTGTCAAACCTCAGCTCTTGAACCAAACGATGGTTCTCTTCAAGATATTTTCTCACTAGGGATGATAATGATTAATTGAAGAATGATTAATTAGCGGTTAAAAATTAGATCGATTAAGCAAAATTTAATCAATCTGCTACTAAATAAAGATCTGAAATATAACATTATTTTTCTGTGCGCACTCCACATGCTATCCAAGAGGCCTATATGTGTTAAATATGTAGGCCTTGATGTTATCATATGTCTCATAGGCTGTGTTTTGCTGTCAGAGATGCAATATGTTGCTCTAGAAATAAAGCTTTGATTGAGGGGGAAAAATGCATTTGGTATTAGCAAAATTTTTATGTTTTTTGATAATGAATTAATCGATTAACTGGTAACTGTTCATGTTACCAATCATCGATTAAGACCGACGGGTTTGTCCTGGCTCCTTACATGCCTCAGCCTTCCCTTCATCCAGCAAGAAGGCTGCTCTACCTTGTGCCCACACTCGTACATTCAGTATTCAGTAATGGCTACTTCTGGGAATGTGCCATATCATAGCAGCCAGAGCATTGTTTTCGAAAGAGCACCTTTCCTTTGTAGCTGGGAAAAAAACATTTTGGTGGACACAGCCACCAAAGACAGACATATCCATAATGTTTCATTGTGGGATATTCCAGGAGCGTGCAGGGGTGAAGATGATCCTGATCCAGGATGCCTCTCAGGGACCCAACGTTGACAAGCCCCTGCGCATTATCGGAGATCCCTACAAAGTGCAGGTACCTTTATGAAAACATCTCATCAGGATAAAAGCGCAGTACTGAGTTGCGGTGCACCATAACCACCACATTTTCCTTTTTCAGCAAGCACAGGAGATGGTGCAGGAGATTCTGAGGGAGAGAGACCATGGCGGCTTTACTGAAAGAAATGACTTCGGCTCCCGCATGGGCGGAGGCATGGATGTGAGTATTTTCGGGAGCAAGATCAGAAGTGGGAGCAGCTGTCTTTGAAACAAATCCAAGTTTACTAAAAGATCTGTTTTCCGCTCAGATCCCGGTACCACGACACTCAGTCGGTGTGGTCATTGGACGCAATGGAGAGATGATCAAGAAAATCCAGAATGATGCTGGAGTTAGGATACAGTTCAAACAAGGTAGGACTCTGTGCTGACTTAGGTTGCACTTGTACATTCTCCATAATAGACCCTTTTCAGGGTGGCCATGTTGATATGAAATAAAAGTGTAAACACAGGTGTTACCAGTCATACTAATAAAGGCCCTGTTCCATTTAGTGTAGCAGACTTTTTCCAGTAAGCCAGCATACATAATAGCAGTAAGAAAAACAATGCTTTGGCTTCACTTTTAGGGGGTTCTCATGTTGTCCAAACTATGGCCCAACTGCAGTCCGCCCCCTAAACACTCCCCCTACCCGCTCTCACTCCATTTGTGCTTTTCACGTGAAGGGTCCTCTCACATTGAGTGCTGTTCGAAACCACTCAGCCTGAAAGGCGAGTGGGTTAAAAGACATACAATAAGGCTTAGAAACCACACTCCTCCTGGTGTGACGAGCGAATTTATTTCTAAAAGATACGTAATAAGTCACCTTGCCTCAAACAGACGTGGTAGACATTTTTGTGCACACATAACAGAATGAAATGATGAGAAAATGTTCAACAAACTGAGATGCAGCCAAAGAAGCGTGGAATCAAGTTTTTATTTATTTATTGTTCTTATTTTATATTTCCTCATGTTTAAATTGTTCATATTTTTTATATATTTGTAACACTGAAAATTTCCCCATCGGGACTAATAAATGAAAATCCTGTCTTATCTTAATTAGTCATTTTTCTTTTCACAAGCTTAGGATGCCATGAATATAATGAGTGTGTCATGTCATTTCCACTTAACATCTTTGTTGATGCTATTTATAAGATTATCATTTCAATATTTATTTAATTACAGTATCCATCTTAATGAGTGTTCCCATTTCCGTCAGAGAATAGCGAGGGCATCCCAAAGCTTGCCGGTGTATTTACACCCTCCCCCTTGTTTAAGTAACCCTCTGTATCTGCGAGTGTAGCTGCACACAGACTCACACTCGTCACGGATCAGAATTGGGGCCTGTATGTCAGCGTTTCAGCACTACAAGTGACCCTTCCTCATTAGTAATGTGATTCAGTGTTAATATCAAAACTCTTTCATGCATTTTAAAAACTTTCTCACAGATGACGGGACTGGTCCAGATAAGATTGCCCACATCAGTGGACCCCCTGACCGTTGCGAGCACGCTGCCCAGATCATCAACGACCTGCTGCAGAGCATCAGGGTCAGAGAGGAGGGACAGGGGGTATGGATCAGCCTGTGTCACACAACAACATGCTTTTGTTGTCTTGTAAACTAACAGACATAACATAAAAATATTATGCTTGTAGTACTGAGGCTTTCTGTCTCCTCCATCCACAGGGACCCCCAGGTCCGCCGGGCATGCCTGCGGGCAACAGGGGCCGAGGTGGGGGACAAGGCGGCTGGGGCCCCCCTGGAGGGGAAATGACCTTCTCCATTCCTGCCCACAAGTGTGGGCTCGTGATTGGCCGGGGAGGAGAGAATGTCAAGTCCATCAACCAGCAGACGGGGGCCTTTGTGGAAATCTCTCGACAACCGCCCCCCAACGGAGACCCCAACTTCAAGCTGTTTATCATTCGGGGCTCACCACAGCAGATCGACCACGCAAAGCAGCTCATTGAAGAGAAGATTGAGGTACATATCATTCTTGTTTTAACAAACCCCAATTACAGAAAAGTTGGGACCCTGTATAAAATATAAATAAACAAGGAATGCTATGATTTTCAAATCTTTTTCAACCTATATTTAATTGAAAACAGCCCAAAGACAAGATATTTGATGTTAAAATGCCAGTGAACTTAAATCTAGATCAATCAATTAGTTGATCAACAAAGCAGAAAAGGCAAAACATTTGTTGGTTCCAGCTCCTCAAACGTGAAGATTTGATGTTTGTCTTAGTCCTTTGTACGTCCATTTGATGAGTGATTATGCCATGTGTTCCAGGGTCCTCTGTGTCCTGTAGGCCCCGGGCCAGGCGGACCAGGTCCTGCTGGCCCGATGGGTCCTTACAACCCCACCCCATACAA
This sequence comes from Lutjanus erythropterus, assembly GCF_056507025.1. Taxonomy (NCBI): domain Eukaryota; kingdom Metazoa; phylum Chordata; class Actinopteri; order Lutjaniformes; family Lutjanidae; genus Lutjanus; species Lutjanus erythropterus. The sequence goes on from NC_139335.1 coordinate 28,686,659, forward strand.
CCCTGGACCGCCCGGGGCGCCTGGACCACCACAGTGAGTAGCTACAGCTCGTGTGGAGCTGTTTGTGCAGCTTTGTGGTAGCTTCTAAGAAGAATGGACCTAATGCATGAATCGTTTATAGAATTAGATTTGATTCCTGTTTGTGTCCAGGTAAACTTTTTTTTTTTTTTTTTTTTTTGGGAGGGGGGGGGCACTTTTTAAAAATGACAAGCAGTCATGACCCCATTCACAATAGGTCTTATCAGTTCTTTTGTGTATAAATGAACATTCCTGATCATTTGTACGGCCATCTTAGAATCACTTGATATTATCTTGATGTGTGTTATTTTATGAGCCAATTTCATTACTTTTATTTCTCATCATGAGAAAACAATATTTGACATTTAAGCCTGCTTCACAAGTAAAACAAAATAAGTGCATTTTGGCAGAATCAACAATAATTTTTTTCCTGTCATCAGTACATATACATTTTAAATGATTTAATTTAAAAAAATAGTGAAAAATAGTCTCTTTCCGTTATCTATAACTTAGGCAGCCCAAATAAAATCTCCTGTGACCCAGTCTCTGGGCATTAGACCACACGAAAGGCAGTACACACAAATGGCAAATCATATTTTGTGTGAAATATTAATAATGATGAAGAAAAACCAATTTACTTTTTGAAATACATTAGAAGGTGTTTAACAACTATTTATTCATTTGATAACTGTAAACATTTACACTTTAAAGACAATTAGGTTCAAGGTTACTACACAGTAGTACTATTTTGTTTTCTAAAATATAAAATTCAGAAATTCTAAAAGTAAACTGATCTTATAAGTGCTGTGTTATTCACGGCTAAATTCCACCAGGTGCGGCTGCATCGCGTTATGTTTGTGCCACGTCAGCCGGAGCTGATCACAGCCGTTCTACACAATGATTTTGATTCTACCAGCAGCACCTCGGCGTGTCCCAGAAGTGGCTCTCCGCTCCGCTTCAAGTATGTGCCGAGTCTATTTTTGACAGATGCCGTGTCAGTTAGCACGAAGTGGATCGAACAGGCAGGAAGGACACAGAAAAGGCAGGGAGAATCCAGTGAATTTTCAGAATAAAAGACCCTGTACAGACTTAAGATCAGAAAGACAGACAGAAAAGAAACTATTTAACCATGTAGCCTGCTTATCCATGGTAGAAGCGCATAGAGCAAGAAAAGAGGACTTAATCAATAAAATCTGGGCACAATGCTCCGCTGCTAAAATGCTTGTAAAATGCTGCTGGTGGGGCTTGCAGCCGTGCGGAGGACGGGTCAGAACCGTGGTGCAGACATGCCGTGCTTGGTGGAATCAACCGGTTAGCCTCACTCTGTAATTTTACAATTTAAAATGTCCTAGAACGCTTTTGCAATTTATGCCATTGACTAATTATGCAAACTTTTTAATAATAAACTATTTGTTTCCTCCTCAGTGGTGGTCCCCCTGGTCCTCACCAGTACACTCCTCAGGGCTGGAGCAACACCTACCAGCAGTGGCAGCCCCAAGCACCCCATGACCCCAGTGAGTCACCTTTGACTTCACTGCCTCTCCTGGTTTTCAAGGATCAGTGTTTATTTTTGCTGATTTTAGAACACATGAACCCTACTTCAGTATTTTCATCCCAGGCTGTAGGTTTTACTGTATACTCACCCAGTCATTTCAGATGAGTAATGACTTTTTTATTTTTTCTAAATCTGGGAAGGTCAACAGGAGTGCTGATGGAAATGTTGCGATGAGTTGTGAGCAGTTCTGGCTAACCCTGTCTCTGTTTCCCCCCTGGTCTCCAAGCCCGGTCTCCAGGCCAGTAGCAGGGGCTCACCCTCACCCTATGAGGACCTCACCCCCTCCACCCTGCATCTTTTCTAGGCAAGGCAGCAGCCAATGACCCCAACGCAGCCTGGGCGGCCTACTACGCACAGTATTACCAGCAGCCGTCGGGGGCTGTGCCGGCCCAGTACCCCACAAACCCAGCTGGAGGTGCCCAAACTTCAGGGGACCAGACCCAGCCCGCACAGACGCCGGGGGGCCAGCCAGACTACACCAAGGCCTGGGAGGAGTACTACAAGAAGATGGGTGAGACCGCCAGAGAACACCATCTGTAACTTTGCCTGCTGAAATGATTTGTTGGTTTGAACAGTCGATCAACAGAAAAATCAAACACTTTTTTGTCCCATTTTCAACACTGAAGTCACACCACAGCTCAAACAAACTAACAGATCGAGGCAGCTGTATACCAACAACTGTGTTCTGTGAGGTACAATGACTGATATCATATTGACTGATATTATTATTACTTTGTTTTGGTGGACTTTTTTTTAAGTGGCTAAAATACATTTTGCTGCTGACCGTGTCCACAACAGTACAGCAGCTGCTTAGCTTCTGGACAGGAGGCTTTCAGACCGCCATCTACTGTAGGTAATACACTATTAATAAGCACCTCATATGGCTCACGACAGATAATTCAAACTATCCCTTTAACGTGGTGGTCTAGCAGCAGTTGAACAGCACTATAAATCACATTTGTATTGACAAAATTGGAAAGTTATATTCATTGAGGTTATTTAATTAAAACTAACTCATTAAATCTGATGAATGGAGGATTGATTTTTGTTTGAGGATTTATTTATTTCATTTCTTTTTTTTTAAGATGCAGGCATAAATCTATTGAAAGCCAATTTTGGACACAGAGAAAGTTCCTAAGGTGAACTGTTTCTGGTCTTTAGCTAGCAGTAACGTAGCGGTGAACTGACTCGTGTCTCCTTTGTCCGTGTCCTCCAGCCCAGGCTGGTGGCTCTGTCCCTGGGACAGCAGCTGCAGCCCCGGGAGCAGCAGGCGGAGCGGCATCCACGACGGGGGGCCAGCCGGACTACAGCGCAGCCTGGGCAGAGTACTACAGGCAGCAGGCTGCGTACTATGGACAGACGGGACAGGCCCCGGGCCAGCCAGCCACTCCGCAGCAAGGACAGGTTGGTACAGATGCTACACACAGGTTTTTATCCGCCTGAACATCATACACTTTACCATTTATGGTAAGAAGGTGATTCTTGAGTGGTTTTCATACGTAGTCCAGGCATTTTACCCAAAAGTGTAGGTCAACCTCACACAAATGCAACACAAACAAACAGATTTTGTACCTTCAATGTGTTCTGAATGAGAGAAAAGTCAAAAAATTTGACAGATGTTTATTGTTAATGAAAGTTTCCTGGATAACATAAAATATTCTAAGAGATCCATGTAGTGGTTGAAAGGTGTTCCTTAACTATAATCTGGTTACATTTGTGCTTCCTAAAATATTAAATTAAGTTAACATCATTTTATTCACGGTGTCTGCAGGGTCTTAAAAGTATTACAATGATTCAATTCAAAAACTAAAAAATTAGGGCCTTGAATTTCTTTTACAAAGGTCTTAATTTTTTCTTGTCCTTTCATAGGATTATGTGTCAGGGCACATTAAGTATGTACAGGCACAATCATACACACACACACACACACAGCAAAATCAGTCAACAACAGGGCGAAGATGGTGCAGTCGAGAGACAGTAAACTTCAAATAAGTGAAAGATTGTCCCACTAGAGTTGACAAGAATTACACTTGTTAAGTTAGTGGCACAAAGCGAGTAAAGACACAGGAACATTTGTTTGCGCTCAGATGAACTCTTCCCAAGATTTATTGATAAGGCCTGTTGTGAATTGGGTCACAATGGTTTGTCATTTTTAAAAAGTAGGTCCCAGAAAAATATGTTCGGAAAACCATATACATCTTGGCACTGATTGACATAAATTGAAAACAAAATGATTTAACTATCACTTATAATAGCACGTTTATATTACTTTCAAGATATGTGTCAATGCCAAATTGGCACTAATGTCCATTTTGGCAGTGACGATCATAAACTTGTAAACCTTGTTTAAGAAAAAAATAATCCAAACTGACGTCCTTAAATGTCTTTTTTTGTCCACAACTCAAAAATATCCAGTTTGCTGTCAGAGAGGAGTAAAGGAACCAGAAAATATTCACATTTATGAAGCTGAAATCAGAGAATTTAGACTTTTTTCTTAAAAAGTGACTCAAAAGGACTAACCAATTATCAGAATAAATGCAGATTAATTCAATAGTTGATTAATAATAGATTAATCATTGCAGTGTTTTATGTTTGTGGTTAGATTTATTAGTTTGTCCAGCTGTTCTTTCCTTTGTTGGTTGCAATTTATTGATTGACTCATTGATTTTAAGACAAAAAAGTTTGAAATTTCCACCCAGTGAAGTATTTTTTCACCAGGATAATGAATTGGCAGCTGTGTGCACTGTGCATGGTAGTGTATTGTTCTTTATTTTAAAACTCTAATCCTGCTAATAATCCCAGTTTTTACTAAATGTATCTGTAATCTGATTAGATCTTTTTTTATCTGTATCTGTAATGGAAAACAGTTATATTTTTTTTGTATTCAGATTATGTTAGATGTAATCCATTACTCCCTAAACCTGCCTACATCAGACGCCAAGCAAAAATCTACTTTTTTTTTTTACATTGTGATTGTGACATGATTTCAGTGTGATTTCAGTGTTTTTCAGTACTTTCCTCCACTTTGATTTTTTTTTTTTTTAAAAAGACGTGTTTTTCAGACTGAAACAGTTTCAGGAGTTTCTGTTGCGATTGGCGCGTGTGTGTGTGTGTGTGTGTGTGTGTGTGTGTGTGTGTGTGTGTGTGTGTGTGTGTGTGTGTGTGTGCGTGTGTGTTGGGGGTGTCATGCTGTATAATTGCCCACACTAACAAACTTGTGTGCCTCCTTTCAAACACTTGCATTTTAGACGCAGTGAGAGTTCAAGGCAGGTGTCTGACGCCGGAGAGAATCGGGAAGACGGGATGAAGAAGACGACTCCGACCTTAAGGCCAGAATCTAGCCTGTTAAGATTTATCTTTTGTTCCTTTTCTTTCTTTCTTTTTTTTTTAAAACGAATGAAACCCTTCCTCACCACCAAACAACACCTGGATACTTTTTAATAAAAATGTGAACTGAACAAACGTTCTAGTGCTTTGCTGCTGAGGGGAGGGAGAAGACTGATAATCCCGTCGTGACAGATACCACACAGCTTCTCAATGCCTCGACATACATTTATATAAGAACATGGAAGCCTCGAAGCGCTTACTTCATTGCAGAGGAGACACGAGTCGCCAATAAATCTGTCTAATCTTCCTTTTATTAATCTTAAAATCCCATTTTTAACACTTAGCTTCATACCCTTGTGTTATATTTACTGAACTATTAGGACTCTAGTCATGTGTATCTGGCACAGGTAATACATCAGTGAAATCCCTTTTAAAGCTCATTTGATTTTATTTTTTTTATTATTAAATTGTCACATTTCCCCTTCTGCTGAGATTTGCATGGTGTGTCAACTGGTGTACATTTGGATTGTTTTTCTTTTGCTTACGAACGTGTCCACTTGCAGTATTTTGTACGAGTGAGCCAGTTTTACGGTGTACAAAAGGAACCCTACAGTGTTGATTCATGCATGTGGGATGTCTAATAACTGCTGGGAGCTGATGGAGGTAGGTAGATGATCAAACATTTAATAGGAAGAAATATTCTCCACGATGCAAAGCCATGAATTGTTTGAGAAATGGAGGCGGGAATCTGCTTTTGCACTCAGATATTCCAATGTTTCTATTCAAATGATTTAATTCAGGATCCTGTGACAGGTATTTGGACAGTTTTTGTTTTTTAAATGGCTTACAGGTGGCAGGATTTAATGCGCCTTACACCAGGTTATGCATCTTTGTTCTGGCCTTGGATACAAGTGGCTTCCAATAAACAGGCCTGCCATAAATACCCATTTATGATGCCATAATTTAAGACTTTTCTCCTTGCTTCAGTTTATTTTGTATGGCAGTCACTGACCCATCCGCTGTTCAAGCACCTCTTTTGCCTCTCGAAATGTCCATTCAGGAGTTTTTTTTTTCACCAGAGCTCACATTTTGGGGCTAGAAACACGCCGGCTTACTGTGAACGGATGGTCAAAATTGAGATTTTTTTAAAAAAATGCCTTTTTCAAATTTGGCCAGCTTGGTGTGAACAATCCTAGTTTTGACAGAGAAGTAACACACACACCAGTGGGTTATGGTGAGGTGCTGATTACTGCAGGTAGACTTGAAAGTAGGAAAAAAGGTTCACACACGCAGGCTTCATGTGCGCTTCTCTTTAATTCCCATGACGTTTTGGCCCTCAGGCCTTCTGCAAGATCACCAGTCAGTGAAAACAAAAAAGCTCCGGTTTATCAAATTAACCGGACACACCAGATGGTTTGCTTTGTTACATAGAACCATCTGGAAAGTCGTCCTTAGAAACTGTTTGGAAAAGGGCAGGCACTTTCAAAAAAAAAAAAAAAAAAAAAAAAAACACTTGGCAGGTGATTGGATGAACCATCTGTCTTATCACGTCTAAATTTAACTAATACAGGTTGTCAACTAAAATATGTGAATCACAACTTTGTGAGTGTTGTCACGTTGGGTACGATTGGTTTGTACCTTCCCTGAGTATCCACTGAGCAGTCCACTTCCTTGTTTGTTTGTTATGGCTAGTTTTCACACTTGATGTGAACAGTACACGTGTTCACACAAATCAAATCAACTGGACTTTGGGGTCAAGTGTACACTGATCCAGGCCCTGTGTCTGATCAAACGACGAAAGAAAGAGGGGCCGGAGCTACAGCCAATCAAATTACATCAAACAAAATGACATGTTGATCGCGGCCTGATGGCAGACGCGTTGTCAGAATGAAAGAGAAGCACATGGAGTCGGAGTGTGCAACAATTCAAATGATCTCACGCTGCAGATGTGACTGTCAGGCCTTTTTATAACTAACACACACGTACTGCTCGTGGGTATTCTCCTCAAGGCAACTGCATATCAGTCCCTGTCACTTTAAAGTGTTGTGACTTTCATGTGAAGGCCTTGTCACCCTCTGTCCGCAGGTTCTCCTTCAGCGGGAACGCGTCTCGTAAGGCGACAGTTCAACATGCTGCGATTTTTATTTCCTCTCAAGGTTGCATGTTATTGCTTTTTACTTTATATACTTTGATGCCAACAATAATCTGTTGATCTTTTGCCTTCCCACAGCCATTGTTTGTGTGTAACACAATTAAAATTTAGTCTTCCAATGTGTCCCACTTTAAGATATATTGTATATGTACATATATTCAGCAATATACAGCTGTTGGTTTTGACTTACAGAGATGTATCAGGTATGATTCTTGTATTCTGAATGGCAGCTGTGAGCCTGCCTTTGGCAGCAGTGTTGATATTGTTAATAGATGACCACCAGCAGCAATACTCTGAATTAAAAAGGGGCAGAAGTCAATTACTTTAAAATGTGTGTTGGAACATTTTGTTGTCCTGTTGTTCTTTGACAGCCTGTACAACCCCAATTCCAAAAGAGAAGGGACACTGTGAAGCATGTAACGTAAGTAAAACAAGACTGCAGTGATTTGCAAATACTTTTCAACTTGTATTCAATTGAATACAATAGAAATACAAGATATGTGATGTTCAAACTGATTAACTTCATAGTTTTTTGTAAATATATATTCATTCTGATTTTGAATGTTCAAAAAACTCCTCTTTGGAAATATCCAAAGGTAAACAGGTTAACTGTGCAAGTCACAAGCGAGGCTCATGTCTTAACTTTCAGGTCTCGAGCGAGTCCCAAGTTACTGTGGTGAGAATCAAGCAAGTCAAGTCTGATGATCCCCCACAGTTTCCATATTTAAATCATTTAAAAGACAGTGGAGCTGCAACAATTCATTGATTGTTAATCATTATTATTTAATGTGGTTATTAAATTAACCACAAACTATTTTGGTAATCAGTTAATCCATTTGAGCAGTTTTTTAAAAGATTTTTTAGCTTCATAAATGTGAATATTTTCTGTTTTCTTCACACCTGTATAACAATAAATTGAATATCTTTTAGTTGTGGACAAAACAAGACATTTGAGGACATCCTCTTGGTCTTCGAGAAACACTGACCAACATTTTTCAACATTTATTGGACCAAACATTTATTTGACTGATGGAGAAAATCATGGATAGATCAATCCACAATGAAAATAATCATTAGTTGCAGCCTTAAAAGACAGTGGCCATGAAAATTTGAGTTCTATTTTCAACTGTTGCAGCCTGCTTAGATAAATCTTACTGATTTTTGAGTTTGTGGCACAGAGTCTAAATTTTAAGACTTTTGGACCACTTCCCTCCATGCTTTTACATCTGCTCGTCTGCCTAGGAAAAAGCAAAGATTGATTTTTTTAAAAAAGTTTAAGCTTTACAAAAAATTTAGTCAAGCAAGTCTCAAGTCCTCAAATTTGCAACTTAAGTCAGTTATTTAAGTCTCCCACTTCTGGGTGACAGTATCATGACTTGGTAGTAAAGGGACGTCTTCAAAAGGCTCAGTTGTTCACAAGCCACAATGAAGCCAGGCTGATGTTCTGCATTGAATGCCTGTGACTTTTGACCTCCCAGGCGGCACTACATTAAAAACAAAATAAAACTGTGTAAAGGATACAGCAGGTTTTGGAGCAGCACATGCTGTGATCCAGATGATGTCTTTTTAAGAGACGTCCCTGCTTATTTCAGCGAGGCAATGCCAAGACACAATGTGCACATGAAACAACACCGTGGCTTTGATCTTAAAAGAGTTCAGGTACTAGACTGACCCGCCTGCAGTCCAGACCTGTGTCCCATTGAAAATGCGTGGTGCATTATGAAGCACAAATCAGGACAACAGAGACACCGGATTGTTGACCACCTGAAGTCATATATCAAGCAAGAATGAGAAAGAATTTCATGTTCAAGATTTAAAAAAAAAATTTGTCTTCAGTCCCCAAACACTTACTGTTAAAAGAAAAGCTGATGGATCACAGAGGTAAAGACTGAGTGTATATTCATGGAAACAAAGTAAATCAGTTTGATCATTAAATATTTTTGTGCTGTAATCAATTAAATGCAGGATTTAAAAGTTTTTGCAAACTCTCATTCTACTTTTATTTACTAAACGTCCCAACTTTTTTTCTGGAATAGGGTTTGCACAAAAAAACAGCCGTCACAACAAAAGCGCACTTAGGAGATATCACCACTAGATGTCACTATTAGTCTACCTCAGATTAAGCAGACAGCGCTGCAAAGCTGAATCCAGTTACTGACAGCTATATTAATCATTTTAAAGATGATCTCTTTTGAAATGAGTAACTGAATCCACAGTTGAGATAAATCAAAAATCTGTGAGGATGACTCAGTGATGTTATTTCCAACCAGACATTTTGATCTCATATCTCTAAACTCTTCTAACACCGACTGAATGTATCTGTGGTTTGTATTTCAGACAGTATGTGAGCACAGGTTGCATATGGGAGCACGAGCCAGGAAGTCAGTCTACTGATCAAACTGATGCCTTGATTAAACTCTGCTGGTTAACCACAAAGAATATAAATACTGAGATGTGACGGACTGCATTTCCTGTTCAAACAGACACTTATTATCAAACTTCAAGGAAAGTAAAAGAACAAGAGGGAACACGATGCAATTTTAAAAATTCTTTAATTTATATCTTTAAAATTAAAAACATCTGAATTGCATTCTACCACCTCCAAAGGCACAGTCATACTTACAGCAGACCAAATTCATAAAACACTGCCACTTAACATCTTTTTTCTCAATTTGTTTTGTACATAAGAAACAATGCACTATAAAAATGACTTAACATCTTTCTTACTGGGTAAACAATGGCCATTCTATATGCTGTAGATCATTAAAAGACTGGAGTGATATGTACTCAGCTGTGGTAGCATATAAAGGATGATGTGCTGGTTTGAGGCTGCCGGTGCCTGTCTAAAACATGTGCACTGCAGCTATTTAAAGACGTCGTATTTAAAAAAATCCAAAAAAATGACATGTTTACAACAACCAATCGTGACGAACAGTGTTTAAGAATATGGATGTTTGAAGCAAAACAAAGCCAGTGGCAGGAGGGCGGAAACGCAGCGAGATGAAAGCACGGTGGAGGGAGATGAGTGTCGGTGGAGGACTGCGCAGGAAAAGAGTCATCAGATCTCTCACTTCTCAACAAATTCTCCCGAACGCGTCGACTGGTACGAAATCTGACTCCCGCAACGCCACTCCTCCCCCACCACCACCACCACCGTTGAGAACACACCTCAGACTTCAAAGAAAATGAGAAACATTTCACGTAACTCTGTCTGAGTTTTTTAAAGACAATAGTCAGTATGTGCAAAGAGGCAGGGCCTTAGCCTGTGTGTGGAAAAGTCAGAAGATATGATAGAGGATCGATAACTGAACGTACAATCACAAATCAATAATGCACACAAAGGTTGCTTACAATGTGTGACAACACAGCACCATACACTGCACAAGAGGTTCACTTAGTGACAACAAAATTCAAAATAGTGGATAAATATACAGTAGAATATAAGTATATCACCGTTCTTACTCAGGCACAGTCCTCCTTAAAACATGGAAAGAGTTCAAAAACAACAGGATCAGAGAATGAGGATAAAAGAAGGGGTGTCACAATTTTCATTTGAAATCAAAAATCTGGAGAAATGAGTTTTCAGTTTCAGCAATCGAATCGAAAGGCAGACACGGTTTTTTATTTTCCTCACCACCCCACCTGCGTGACCGAAGTAAAACCTAACACTTACAGGTGTGATACCATGTAGGCTCTTTAAAGGGGCAGTTCACCCTAAATTAAAACTCTGTATTTTCCCCATGGCGTGTAGTGCTCTTTATTCATCTAGATCAGGGGTCTTCGGTGTTACATGCTGCTCTTTTTGCTCCTCTCAAGTGGCCCCCTGTGGCTTTGACAAAAACTTAGATTGAAACAAGTATTTTATTTCTTATTTCTTATTTCTTGTTGTCGTAGGCCCGAATAGATGCTTACATTCTCCAATTGTAAAAATGTGCAGCTTACACACCGAATAATATTTTGTCAGCTAAAACGTGTCATAGCCTGCATGGCTTGGCGCCTTTTCCTCTAAATTTTGCTGGTACTTAAACTTGAGTCTCCCTTGGCCAAATCCCAAAACATGAAGTCTCTGAGGGAAAAAGAGAATTTAATAGTGGCTCCAGACTGATTTATGCAGAGTTTTGGAGGCATCAGCTGCAGAGATCTCTGCCTTCACTCCACCTGGCACTGGGCTTGTGGCACACAAAGCATAAAAAACAGTAAGTTTAAAAAAATTCTAAACCAGCGTCTCTTAGCAGAAATCATGACCCTGTTACTCAAGATGATGCGCAAACCTTGTTGTGAACTACTTTCTCTTTAGAAGAAAAGAACGTAGTTCCCCCCTACTACAGAAACAAAGTACTTCCTACATGAAACTGCACACAAGGTCTGTGGGTTATCTTGAATAAGTGGGGCATGATTTCTTGAAAAGAGGTTCTGTTTTTTATTTCTTTTGTTCCATCTAGTTCCGTTACATTTGAAAGAAGGCAGACATGTCTACTACTCTAGATGGATTAACAGCACCAGAGGAAAAATATATATTTTTGATTTGGCAGTGAACTGTCTCTTTAAAGAACTGGAAAATGTGAATGACAGCTGCAGGATAAAACCAATGATCTGTTTATCTTCACACATCAAATCAAAATCAAATCAAATTGTGACCTTAATGGCAAAAGTCAAATTGAATCATGGATTTGGAGACTTGTGACACCCCTAGATAAAAGCAAACAGGTTTGGCACGCACACGTGGAAAAATCTATCGAAATAAGGCAAGAAAATGATATGTTAAAGGAAAATGAGGCCACAGAGGAACAATGTGTTGGCTGGACAGGAATGGAGCACTTTGAACATAAAAGTATGACACATACAGATAAAGTACCTCTCTCGTGGAACCAGGTGTTCAATAAAAGAGAGAGGATTTTTTGCAGCAACTATAATGGGAGCCCCAATTCCACAGCCGTAGCTTTATCTTTACAAGTGTGTGTGTAGCAGCTGCGACAGGCACTCCAAGAACACGGAAACTTTTTTTTTTTACTTTACAGGCGAGTAAAATCAAACAGTAAATCTACATGTGTCTCCCAAATCAAAACCTGAACGCCTTTGGAAAATATCTACAGAAGAAACGGTCCACACTCGGCGTGACCCGAGATCACGTAATGAGACGCACACGCGCCTATGTACATCCCCCCCATCACCACCCCCCCCGTCGTGGAAAAGCCTCCAGAAGTAACAGCAGAGCGGCGCAACCCACAAGAAAACAGACACGCACACACAAACGAGACAAACCCAACCAGAAATCCCAACCGCCTGCAAACGTCTCTTCCCTTCTGAACAACACAGCTTCCCCACAGCGTTTAAAGGGGTAGTTTGGATTATTTGAAGCAGGGTTGAATGAGGTACTTGTGTATTAGCTACAGTAGATGGTGGTCGGCACAAGAGGCACCAGCGATGTACATAAATTAGCCATTTAAACCAAAGGTCCACTTAAAAAAATGTATCAGTTTAAGTGTATGCTATATTTAGAATATTTTCACAGCTTAACTTTGCCATCAGCCATACTTTTCTCAAATATTGTTCTCTCCAAACCAACCAAATTCCATAGGCAAAATCAGTCATTTTACCACACAGAGCATATGAGTTGCTAGTCTACTGCTGCCTCGATTTGGTAGTTTGTTTGTGTTACTGTATGACTTTGGTGAATCTGAACTATCTTTTTAAAACACCATAGTCAAAAAATAACATAAACAAACTAAAAGATTGAGGCAGCAGCAGATTAGCGAGTCCCGTGTTCTGCAAGGTAAAATTGCTGATTTTGTCTATGGAGTTTGGTTGGTTTGGAGAGAGTGATATTTGGCTTATATAATGGTTGTTTCCTGTGAGAAAAGGCTGTCTGACAACAAAATAAAACTGTGAAAATACGATGCATATGTTTCAATTGATATCGATTTTGACTCATTAGCCGTCTACTGTACACTGACCTCATCTAACCCCACTTCAAATAGTCTGAACTATCCCTTTAATGTATTAGTAACAACTAAATTCAGCAACGATTTGCTGTTGAAGGTCGGCTTTGTTCCCTCCTCCTGTATATACTTTTACACACACACATCACAGTATTTTCAAGACCACTTTGATACGGCAGTGACAGTTTGAGGAGGATCGAAGGTGAGCAGAAGTTTCTCAGCGAGGCTACAGGTTGCAATGCAATGAGAGAGACAAAAAAAACAAAACAAAAGAAAACATGCCTGGCTTTAGTTCATTTTTACAGATCAACACAACTGAGGGTAATAATGCTCTCTGTTCCTCTTTGCATTGAGAGAGTCGGGTGTTTGAAGCCACATCCTGTCGCAGTACCAGCGATTGTGTTATTGAATCGATGGCGTCAACAGGTGGTTGTGTCATCCAGGCAGCAGCAGTACTGATCGAGTGTGGGTTTTCATTGTGTGCGCGTAAACAAGTGGGAAAGTTACAGTATGCAGCGAGTGCACACACATTTACAAGATCTATATACATGTGTCAAGTGTATAAATTAGCGTTCTTTGTACATCTGTGTGTATGTGTGTAACCGATGTAATCAACCCACGTCTAGTAGTGTTACTCTGATTAGTTGTCGGCTGATCCGGTTGTGAACAGGACTCTCTGGTCTGTTCTGGCCAGCTTAGCGGGCGGCTCCAGAGACTCCTCCCCCAGCACGGCCCCGTCTGAGGGAAGGGACAGCTCCTGTCCTTCCTCGTCGCTCTCCTCCTCCTCCTCCTCTTCCTCTTCTGGGATAGACACGGGTTAATGAGTTAGATACAAACAATGCTTGAAACAGGACTGCAGCTAGTCTGAGATGCAGCAGAAACAAGTTACCTTTGTCGGGATCCAGCTGGCTCAGACCTCGGCCTAAACTGGCAAACTAACGGTAAGAGGGGGAAGTGTTAGTACTGGAAGTATGGTTTACATTGTTTAGACTGGGTTACACCAACAAGGAATATTTTTAAACATGATTAAATCAAGGCTTAATTTTAAATTATGTTTCACCAAACATTTAAAATAGTTTTAAATAAATAAAGATTAAATTTGAACCCCTTTAAGGTTTGGTGGAATTGATTTAAATTTAATTGAGGTTTAGAGTAAAAACTAAACAGTGGTTTAAACTCCAATTTAAAACGTGATCCAGTACTACCTTTAAATGTACACACAAAGACATTTAACTTTAAGAAAAGCTGCATTTTCAGATGGATTGAGGAAAATAATCAAATTTCTCAAAGACAGTTAAGGGACAGACTCAAAACCCAGTTTTGTGACGAATTTTCACCCTGTTTAATAATCAGGCCTACAAGTTTTTCTCACAGGATAAAATAGAACTTCTCTGTCCAGCCATCATGCCTAGGTTAACTTACTTTTTAGCTAGCTAGCAAACGTTTTGTTTTTTTTTAACTTTTTTTTATATAGCAACCTAAGTAACATGTTCACTTTTTAGCTAGCTAGCAAACATAACTTTTTATTGTTTACCTAGCTAGCAAACAATGACGTTTTATTTAGAAATACTAAGCAGGAGAAACAATGTAAAAATATTTTTCTTTTTTTTAGCTAGCAAACAGTGCAATGTTTTGTTTGTTTCTTTTTTGACTTTTTAGCCAGCCAGCAAACAACGTAACATTTTGTTACGTATGTACTTCTCTGTTGAGCCATCATGAGTGTAGGTTAACTAACTTTTTAGCTAGCTAGCAAACATCACATTTTTTGTTTTAACTAGTTTGTTTTAGCTAGTTGGCAACAAAGTAACATTAACTTCTTAGCCAGTTAGCAAACAATGCAATGCTTTGTTAAGAAATACAGATCAGGGAAAGCCCCCCCCCCCTTTTATACTCCTGACAGGACTCAAATGTATTTTGTAGTCATTTATTTTAATTTGGATGAGTATCTCCATATTGATTAATCTGTTCAATTTCAGTTAAAATCACTACACCTGGATTCACTGAACAGAGAAGTTCAGCTCTGCGTAATATTAAATGTGGATTTACTCATTTTGAACCTAGTTTTGCTCAACTCTGATTAGAACTTCTCTTACATTAAATGAATCACTGTTGGTGCAACCCAGTCTTAGTTCATTTGTGTGTGTGTGTGTGTGTGTGTGTGTGTGTGTGTGTGTGTGTGTGTGTTGGTACCTCTCCCATGACAGCAATGGGGGTCTCTCCTTTAGCCTGGGCCACTCTGTGCTCTATCAGGTAGTACATGTACTCATCGTACAGCAGGCGGATCAGGTGAAAGGAACCAAAACTGGCTGCACTCCTCAGAGTCAGGTCCCTGATCACCATGGAACTGGAGAGCAGATACAGCAGGAATTAAACTACTGCTAGACAAGTATTATATAACCATATCACTTCTTGTCTAACCACAGATAGGAAGTATTTCTCAGTGTTTTCCAATACGAGGAAGTTTTATGTTTGAGTCAACTCGAGGATGATTTCTCAATAATTAGTGAGAGACCTCACTTCTCACAGTGAAACCACTGGTGCTGGGGCAATAAATGGACATAACTGACATCACGGATTACAGTAATTCGTTGACATGTGACAATCAACTGCTGCACCCAGTCAGAGCATGGATTACCCCAGAGAACAAGCTGCAGCCAGTGAACACACACAGCAGGACAAACTGCTCTGCACAAGCTCATTAAGTGGTGTACAGGAGGGCTCTGTCAGCAAGCCACACTGTCCTATTTACTTTCTGTCAGCACCAAAGCACGATATATGACGATTATCAACAGGCAGAACGTGTTTCTGTTAGTACAGTTACTTAAAATTGCTTTTCTGAATGTTCCATCATCACCCCATGTTTAACGTAATTCCTGCACTGCTGCTTGTTAGCGTAACATTACCCCACGTGTATTTGTTATACGGCCGCTATGTTTTTCTGTTTAACAGTTATGAACGAGTGAGAAAATGACATAAACTTAAGTTACACTCTGTTATTACCATCTGTACATTGTTTCAATATTTTCTTCGCCCCACACTGACGTAAAAATACATTTGCCAGTGATGATCTAAACTGAATATTACCCCAGTCATGACATAAATTAGGGCTGTCCCTGACGAAGATTTTCAACAATTTGTCCTTTTTTTCCTTACAGTGCAGTGTGCCACACTAAATTCTTATACGAGCCTACATGAGTATGTTCTACTAGTTAGTTTTAATGTCTTTATGTCGCCACTGCTCCACGCTTCACGCTCCTTTACACTGTGAATTAAGGATTTATTTGGACCAAACCAGAGTTGGTGATAGCTGGGACAGTAGAAAGATGAACCGAGACACATTTGGTGAGTTTTATTTAGTTTTTGTAAAGTTTTGTAAAGATGGTGATGCAAAAGGATTCTGGTGAATCTGGAGCAATTAAACAGTCTGAAGTCTATTTAAAAAAAATTAAAATAAGGTCTCTGACTGTCATGACCCTTTCCGTAATGTTGTCAGACACTAACACTCTCTGAGCGTGTCAGTGAGGAAAAACAAGCACAAACAACAAGAAGACGAGCAAGTGTCACCTGCTCTGCACGCTTTGCATGTGCGCCTGGACGAGGTGCCTGACAGTGTGTCACGCTGCTCTCTGTTTCTATCACTCTGCTCCTCGTCCATCAGTTAGTTTTGTGGTTTGTGGTGATTTTGAGACTCGTTTTACAAAGTTCACAGCCTGTCCTGCTCTTACACTGACTAAACTTGTTTGCCAGCCACTGCTTTGACCCACTTTAATCAGTCAACTGATAGCACATGTGATCATGAGGATATTTTTTATCAAGTAATTTTTATTAAGATATTTATGTGGGGTAAAAGAGCTGTTATATTAATCGAGTAAAAAAAAATCTTCCCATTAAAAAATAAGCATTAGCTGCAGCCCTAATCCACTAATAAGTTTAGATTAATTTCTGTCAATAGAAAGTGAATTCTGTCGCCTGTTATCTATATCTATACAATGTCCGGAAGTGAACAAGCATGAATGACAGGATGTTAACAGGATGTTAACTTGAGATTCACCTGCTCACATGCTGTATGAGGGCTCAACAATAAAGACAGCCTGCTGCCCAGGGAAAGGGAAACTAGGGGAACTAAACTATTTTCATAATCAGTAAATCATTTATGTTATTTCCAAAATGATAGCAGTTTTCAGCCTCTCAGATAAGGAGACTTCCTGCTTTTCTTTGCTTATTATCTCATTAAACTGAGCATCTTTGGGTTTTAGGCTGACAAAACAAGAAATTTAAAGACGTCACCATTTCCCCTTTTGCAGTCCTAAATTAAACTTGAAAATGAACTTTAGTCTTTGTTGTTACTTGATCACCTCTAATAGATAAAACAATTTGTGCAAGGGCAAGTAAAAACAGAATTTGCTTAAGTAGATTTCTGACCTATTTGCTAACATTGAACCCTGTTTTTGTGTTTTTTTTCCCCTTTGCTTTCTAGTTTATCAAAATCATTTCACTTTGTTTAAGGGTGAGATAGTATATTAATTACAGTGATATTTTAAGGTGTTAGAAGAGCTGTATTCCTCTCTTTGTCTTTCTGTGCATGTCCTACTTCGTACTTCTACGTTTCTGTTAATCTGACGACATTTGATCCAAACTACAGAAATGTTACTTTGTCCAAGATCAACATGTTAAACTAAAACTCCCATGAGCAGCTGTGGATGCTATCTGCTCAGGACTTCGTCACACTGACATCCCGAGATAACAAATTCATACCAGCACATACTCAGCAGTGCTTTACTGTTAGTGGCTGTGAGAGCAGAATGTGCTTATTTACTGTGTAACAAAAGCTTGGAGCTAAATGTCACCGCAGTGACGAAGACAGCGACACAGCATGGAAATGCCCAAATGTTTCCCATCACACCTGTAAAAGGACCACTTGAGCAAGAAGAGCTTGGCGGCCTTGGGGAACGCAGGGCTGTGCTGGTAGGGCTTTAGGACCTGGGAGACCACGCCATCCAGCCACGCAGCCCACTGCTCCAGGGAGTTCTGCTGCTGGAGGGTCAGCTTGAAGTCCTGCTCCAGCCGCTGGACGACGCGGTCTTCACAGCGGCACACCCATGAAGCCTGCTCCTGTGAAATGTGGAGAGACGGAGGGCAACGTGTCAGTAAATTGCATTAGTTGCACCAGTAGGGGGCAGCAGGGTGACTAAGCCTCGGACAGAAGACTGAGGTCAACTCACAATGTAGACTGGGCCTCATGCAATAATCACTCACATGAACAGGTTTGTTCTGCAATGGTTTGTTTGAGTGATTTAGGAAAACTTGTCCCATTCACCAATTTTCTCATATTTTGAATTTTCTTCTCGTTACAAACACAATTCACAAGTGGTCCAGGCCTGTCGTAGCAGTCGAGCAGTTTAAGTTTTTCACTAATGACTGTACATTTCATTAGTTTCATGACATCCTCACGAAGTCTGTCATCAGTAACTCAAATTAACTCACTTTTTACATCCTTAGTTGAAATGCCCAACAGTGCAACATCACCTGTTACAGCACTTAGTCTGTCCTCCATCTCTGTGATGGAGATTCCCCTCGTCCCCCATCATCCTACTGCAGTCATCTATCGCCTACCAAGATTTTTTTGTTAAAGCACTTTCATATTGTACCGTTTCCTCTTTATTTTCAGTGTTGATATGTTAATGATTGATCATTAATTGACTAATTGCTGTTAAAAATTTAAGAGATTAATCTCGGGGTGAATCATTTTACCCAGTGGAGGTAATCTTTGAATAAAGAAACTTAAACTGAGGAGAAAAAAGGAAAAAAGAAAAAAATGAAAATGGAAGAAAACGTGTTTGTATCTTATAAATTATGATTGATGACTACATTAATCGATTGTCAGCATTTTCATCTATTAGTTAAGGAAAATGCACAAAATTTACAACCCTTTTTCAGTAATAGTATAACCTTCAGGTAATACGGCACTAACACGCTGGTTTTTCCTGTTTCTTGGTTTTATCAGGTCCCTTAATTCCACTGCTGACAGTGACACTATAAAAATGACAAACTCTCCTTTATGGATCTCTGAAAGCAGGACTTCAAACTCCAAACTTATCAGGTTCTTTTACTCTTTGATGTCATTTTCATGAATGGTATTATTGGGGGGTAATTTTGCTAGTTTACAAGCCTCATGTATGTGCATTCAAATACGCACAGAGTGATCATTTACACAGTTACCTGAGGTTTGCTGAATCTGACATGCTGTGTTGGTACAAACCCACCATACGAAAAAAGTAACAGAAAGTTAGATGAGTACACGAAAGTGTTTTTGGATAAGGCCCAATGAGTTTCTGAGAAAACCCAAGACAGCTTGGCATGCATTTCCTGGATAGGAAGGTAGCAGAATAGACAGAATGACACAGGAGCTGAGAAACTGCATCACAACCACAAGCCTCAGCAGAAAGAGTTGCATATGCACAACACCTGAACCAACGAAAGATTTAGCTACAAACACTGAAATCCATGCGAGGTGACGCAGAGACCAAGCCAACCTGGACGTTAGCGAAGTCAACACGGTTGAGGTCGGAGAGCATCTGATTAATCTGCGCCGTGTTCTGGAGGACAGCGCGGGCTGCCTGGGCGAGATGGTTCAGACTGGTGTAGCGCCGCAGTGTCTGGGCAAAGGCATTGGCTGACGTTACCTGTGAGAACGCAAGGAGAAAAAGATGAAAGGACATGTAAAATAGATGTTTTTTAATAAAGGCGCACATACTTACAATTACCTCTACAAATAACCTAATTTAATAACAGTCTTTTCTTGCCTGCAGCATGTTCCAAAAAAGTTGGGACAGCAGCATGTTTACCTTTGTGTTACATCACCTTTTCTATTAACAACATATGTGGGAACTGAGGACACTAATTGCTGAAGTTTTTGAGCATGAAATTCTTTCACATTCTTGCTTGAAAGGTGCTCAACAGTCCAGGGTCTCTGTTGTTGTATTTTGCGCTTCATAATGCACCACACATTTTCAATGGGAGACAGGTCTGGACTGCAGGTGGGTCAGTCTAGTACCTGAACTCTTGAAATGTGCAGAATGTGTGCCGTGTCTTGCTGAAAATGTCTTGCTCTATGTTGCTCCAAAACCTCTATGTACCTTTCAGCATCAGTGGGTCTTTCATGATATTATGGATTGTTGATAGTGAAATCCCTAAATTCCTGTGTTGTTCTTAAACCGTTGTCCCACCTTTTTTGGAACTGGGGGTTGTCTGCTCAGCTCTGGCCTGGGCCTTAATGAGTAGAAGGGGCTTGTGAGAAAAGCATGTCATTGATCAAGTATTACAGGCCTATATTCAACATTAAATTGAATGGATCATTAATCCAAATGAAGTGGTTTATTTATGTGGTGACAAAACTTCACAATGACACCATTTCCTTAAGAAATAATTGCTCACAATATGGTATTTTCTTCACATCATGATTTGCATGACTGAGCTTGAAGTGTTGCTGCATTTATCTTCCTAAAAGCTGCACCACAGAGCTGGCGAATAATAGGACTGAATTTTATGTAAAATCAGCTCTAGCTCGTGTTCACACAACCACAACAAGGAAAACTCCCACACAGAAAATGGGTTTTTAGTTCTGCAAGTTCAAAGTATCACAGCTCACAATTTTCTAGGCTTGCAGTCTGTCTCAAGCAAAGTATGGGTTTGTGATGGCTGATCCAGCAGGCCTAAAAAACAAATTACTCCATGTCCTCCCACCAGATGCAAGCCAGCGCAAGGGGAGTGTACCTTGATGCGGACCATTTCCTCCGGGATGTTCATCATGGCATTGGTCAACCAGCTCTCCAGGCTCTTGGCAAAGTTGCGGATGGCTTGAGTTAAGGCACCTGGGAGCGGTGAGAAAAAAAAAGGGATGAGAGACTTAATACTGGTCATTTCAAAGTAGGCTGTCATTTTCTAATCCCAGAATAAAGGATTATCAAACACATGGGGCACATAGCTAACAGATTTCTTTGCCATATATGAATTTCCAGATTTCTAATTTACTTGGAAAACAAGGACCCAGGACATGGAAAATGTTCTGCGGCAGCAGTGCAGCTGGATGAAAGACAGGATCAACATCTGACTAACACTGAAACTGAAACGAGTGAGAAACAATCCCAGTAAGTTTCCACAGCAGAGCAGCAGGCACAAAGTACAGGAGACTGTCTGTTCTCCTTCTTCAGAACCAGTCCATCAGTCCAGATGTTCCAGCCAAGGCAGAGAAAACTGTTGGAGGAATGTCCAGTTCCTTCTGAAAGTGAAATGTCAGGATGCCCTTCGTTCTCTCATAGGTCTAAATTGTTCTGGAGCTGTAACAACAGTCAATTAATCAATTGGAAGAAAATTAACTGCCAAATTCTTTGATAACTGATAAATGGTTTCAGTCATTTCTCAATCAAATATGTCAAATATTTGCTGGTTCCAGCTTGAAGAGAACTGGGTGTTTGACATCTGAAGATGTCCCTTTGGGTTCTGGGAAATTGTGATGAGCATTTTACAATTTTTTGAAAGTTTATAGACTAAACGAATAATCCATTAGTTGTGAAAAGACAGATGAAGTCAGATTAATCAATAATGAATGATAGCTTTTTAATGTGTATAGGCACATACTGTTGGTATGGACAAATATGCTGTAAAGGACCAGTGTGCAAAATTTAGTGGCATCTAGCTGTGAACAGACTGCAAACACGTCATCTTACTCTTCCCTCCCAAGCATGTAGAAGAACCTGCAGTTGCAAAATGCCAAAGGCCGTATCTAGAGCCAGTGTTTGGTTTGTCTGTTCCGGGCTACTGTAGAGAGATGGTGGTGAAACATGGCAGCCTCCATGAAAGAGGACTCATGCCCTCTGTAAATATGAAGGGCTCATTCTAATGTAACAAGAACACTTATTTCTTCCTATTATCCATTTTACAAGGCAATATTTTTTACTTATTTTTATCTTAGTATAATACTACACACCACAAGCCTAATTTATCACTTTTAATCTAAAGTATAACTTAAGTAAAAACCCAAGTATAAATAGATATTAATAAAACTTTACTTTGATGTGGAAATTATCTCATCTCTAAACAAAGTGTAGACTTGACTTCAGTAATTTTCTGGCTGGTTATGTCAGGGTACTGCAGCGTGGGAAGATACACGCCCAAGCCTGTGGTGACATTCACATTGGCTTTATGAACAAGGAATTAATAGCAACACACTCCCAAGCTTCATGTTTGGCTTTGTCATCACCACATTATTTATCCCACTGAATGATGCATGTTAGCTGGCTTCAGTCTCCTCTACCATCACTGTGACCTCCTCTTCCAAACAGTTCACTTTTCTCCTTAGGTCCATGGCTATTCACTGTAACAACTTGAACTTTAAAGGTTTGAAATGAGCTCAAAAAAGTTTTGCCCAACCTACAACTGTTTATTGATTTAATAATTTACTTTTCTTCTAGTTCCAAGTTTGAGTTCTAGAAACCCAAATAATTCTGTATTTAAAAAAAACTGTTCACCCAAATTATTATTTGGGTGCTTGAAAATTACAAAAAATGCTGTTTAAAAAACTCAGAGATCCATGTTGATCTAAGAACAAAAGGAAATTATGTCAACAAAAGGTCACAGGTTGGAAAAAAACATATTATATTTTTTTTGTATTTTTTAAGTTTATTTAAAAAGATTAGAGATTGAGTTTGATAAAGAACTCAAAATTTAGTGAAGACAGTTGCCTTGAAGTTATAAGTTTTAACTTTCTTTTTGACAGTGTTCCTGATGAAACCCTCATTTGTGCTGCATTGCAGAAGGGGAGGTCACTCATTAATGATTAGATGAGGCCTTGTGTGTATTACAACATGTGTGCAATAATCCTGCTCATTATCCTGGATTCTATTTTGATTTTATATGTATTCTATGACTCACTTACTCCTTTTTCTTTTGAACTTTTGGTCCTTAAGATACTGTTATGTGTGAATTTCCCTGGTGTGGGATCAATAAAGCTTATCTAATCTACATTTGTAGAGTCTTACTGGGGATGGGCCTGAGGACATCAGGGATGAGGATTTCCACCAGGCCCTGGTACAGGCTGTGGTCACAGTCACGGCTCCAGCGAAGCACAGGGTCATATTTGCACAGCAGCACCAGGCAGGACTTGGGGAGACGCTTCTCTGACTCATCATGCCTGCCAAAACACACAATGTTTTAATTCCCTGCATTTTGTATGAAATGTCACTGCTACTTCAACTGGGGACATTTCTTACTGTGTTTAAGAGGGAAAAACTGGATTTTGAATGTTTGTCTAGAAGTTTTAAACCACTCACACAGCCAATGTGGCATCTCCAGTTTGACTCTGGCTGAACCTCCAGAAGGTCTTCCACAGAGTTTCCACCAGGGTAAACTGCAGGTTGACCATCACATCTAGTATAGCCTGACAGAACACAGACAGAACATCTATGACTGAACAGTGAGCAAATATAGATTATTAGAAGATCAATTGGTGCTGACACATGACTTTTCCCTTTTCCAGTAATTTTTCAGATAATATTGTACTACTCTAGAAGTCATACTGGGTAATTACATTCCATTGACAATTAAATAGAAGGACAAGCTCAGTCGGTTACCTCACAGTGTTCTCTGTACAGCAGCTGGAAGCTCTTTATGTGCTCCAGCTCGATGCCCTCTGGCAGAGACTTCCCCTGGAGGTCGATGTCTGGGAACTCTGGGAGAGCTCTGGATGCATCTGGAACACACGACACAAGAACACTTAATGCTCAAAGAGAAATCACATAAACTGCAGAGGATAATCAGTATTAACTGTAAATAATGTTGTATTATTTGTTGTATTTGCACATCAGACTCATTCATCTTCATTTAGCCAAATCTGTAACCTTCTTAATCCCTCTAGGTATTTAGTAACTGAACTCACCAAGGAACTGTTGGTACTGCTGAACCTGGGTGCTGATGTCCACCTGCCCTGACCCCTGCTGCTGTTGCTGCTGCTGGCCTGCTCCTGCTGCTGTGCCATTGGTCATCCCCTCTACTTTATGCACAGGCTTCAACCTGACAGAAAGGGGGTTAAAGTGCAGAAGACAATGTAGATAAAACACTCAGACCTGCACGAACATGATGACTATTACAGTGAAATGGCAGTTGACCCTTCGCTAAGCCCATCCTGCAAATAGCAACTGTCCAATCATAGGTTAGCGACTGTAACTAGGGAGCCACAGGCCTGTCAAGCTTTGCATTCCTCTAAATGTGGAAGTGGGCTGCATGGGGCTATAAGAGGAGCGTTACTCTGTGTCTCATGAGTTTGAACACTAGCATCTTTTTTGTAGTCTTTCAAAATCATGAAAGATATGAACATGTGTGGGGAAAGGATTAAACTTTATCTGCTCTAGTGCAAGCTTTGAATGTTAGCATATCCAGCTAACTAAAGCTACCTTACTAGCTTCAGTACATTATCTCCAGGCAAACGTGTTAGATACCACTCTATCTGCATTTGTTATGTGGAAGGTCTAAGAAGGATGTGGGCTGGTGCTGAGTCAAAGTGGCCTGATGACGATGCATTTCTCCAGTTCACTCTCTGAGGTCTAAGCTGGGTTAGCTTAGCTCTTATACCAGCTTTGTTCTTGTGGTGATTGTGGTCCAGCTAGTCTGGCTGGGTGACCATATCAAGGTCACTGCACTGATCAAATCTCTGCACTTCCTTTTCCCAAGTTAATGAGTATATTTCTCTCTTTTATCGTTTACATAAATGTGTTGCAGAGTTTTGGAGATATCAGGTGTAGACATGTCTGGCTTCTCTCGAATACAGTGGAACTAAATGGCACTCTGCTTATGGCGTTCAAAGCTCCAAAGAAAATACATTTGGAAAACTTCCAGAAATCATGACCTGGTTGATCAAGATAATAAACAGACCTAGTTTCTTTCTGCAGTAAAATCTACCAGAACGGTTTTCTTTCTACTATCTCTATCTCCAAAACTCATGGCTAAACTATCTAAAGGGATAAACAGCACTAAAGGAAAATTTTGTTTGATTGATTTTGGGGAGAACTCTTTATTGAAAATAAAAATAAATGTGTCAGAGACAGAAATTGATACAACTGTATCAAGAAAATAGATTTAGGTGGAAATTTAAAAAAAAAAAGGAATAAAATCTTTCTGTGGTGTAATAATACCACAGATGTGTGAGTGTGTTTAGGGATGTTTATGTGTGTACCTCTGTTTCTGTGAGAAGGGCTGCTGCCTCATGGCCAGATGTTGCTGGTCTTCCATCAGACGGAGAAGAGAAGAACCTGCCTTGATCCTCAGTCCGTAGTAGTGGTATTTTGAATTGCCCCTGTCAAGAACAGATAAAACATGTTTTGACATCAGATTGGACCTGAGTTAGTGAATCTGTCTCCCATAGAAAATCTATAGCAGGAGAAGACAAGAGGATGTGAGAGGAGAGGGTTTATGTTGTCTCCCCCAAAAACAACATTCTCAAAACACACTGATTTTAAAACATGCATCTTTAATTTCATAAGACACAACAACCAAACATACTGTTTTGTTTAACTAAACCCGTATTACCAACATCTCAGAAAAGTCAATCTCACTTGCTCTCCCTCCCCTCCTTTGTCAAACTCACTCACCCACACACATGCTGTCTGTCTTCATCTCTACCCACACGTCTTCCTACACCAGGCGAACATTTTGCAATTCTCCAAAGAGCTTTATAGATTATAATGTAGATCTCATGCAGCAAGCTTTGCATGGGTGTCCACTAATTGAGATGTATATGCATGTGGATCGTACAGTAAAGAGGACGTCTGTGATGCTGACGTGCATCGCTGTGGCAGGGAGATTGTGGGAGATACTGCATTCCTCTCTCACTCTCTCTGTGATGCCAGGTTGATATCTAACATTTTTAATTTGTTTCCATCAGCAGCAACACATTCAAGAGAAAAATACATTTAAAAATAATCACATGCATAAGTAATTATGTAATTTATACAAGCCTGTATTGTGATACAGTGAAGCTGAATATAAAGGGGTATAAATGGGTTGTGTGTATACTGCATAATCCATGTCCACATCTTCTATACATGAGTCTGACCCAACCTACCGTGTGCCAAGGCGTCGCGTGCGTAGCCCCATGAACACAGATCTAATGAGCTTCCCGAAAGAGGCGGCATTAACGGGTTCTAGTTTCTGCTCCTGGCAGTGCAGCAGATAGTGGCAGTAGAGGGTGGAACGTGGCAGACTCACTCCTTCAGCTGTCTCATAGTTGTCCAGCAACCACTGTACCTGACACGCAGGCAATGAAAACAAGAAAATAACTGGAGCAGTTAGCAAAGCCAGTAGATACAAACAGGAAAACACACCTCAACATACACAAGTGCACTAGGGGTTTCAGAATTTAAAAATTCAATCAATGAATTCAATCAAATCGAACAAAAAGAGCTTTGAATTTCAAGAATCAAATCAAAGGCAGAAACTGCGATTCTCCTTGTAATGTTTTTTTCTTCACCCTCGCCTACTTGTGGTAACCAGCACATATCCGAAGAAGAACACTTCAAAGACGACACAGCGTAGCTTACCAGCTGTTATATCACACCTGACATCATATAGATCTTTTTAAAGAAGAACTTGGAACATGTAAATGACAGCTGTCAGGGCATAAAACAAATTATCTGTTGATCTTTACAAATTAAAACTTTTAGAATAGTCTAACAATGGCATCAACATCAGAGTAAAATAAAAAAAAAAACATTTGAATTGAAAAATCTAAGTCAAATGGAATCATGACACCCCTAATGTGCACGCAAATATACACACGCTTTGCAAACACATTACGCACATTTTTCAGCTTGATAAACAGTACATGCGCACACTTCTAATCAATAAATTATACAAATATGAACAAATCCATTCACATTTACAATCTGTTGATAATTTGGGAATGAAAACACAAATACGTTTGCTTGCGTGCCGTGGCATACAACTTTGGTATGCAATGAATTAATGATCTGGAATATGGGATGTTTGCCAAACATAGGTTGGTTACTATTATCATATGGGGTTCAATATGATGAATTTGGGATGAACAAGTGTTGTAGTGTTGGAGCATTTCAGACAAATTAAAAATGCCCCTTATCACATGCACTGTAATGATATGAAAATGATGAGGTCATGACTTTGTTTTGTTGTTTTTTGTTTTTGTTTTTGTTGTTTTTTTGAGGAGGAAATCACAGTTAAAAATATCGTGTGATGTAAGTTTAATTACGATCAATACTGATATGAAATCTCCACATTTTTAATTGTGCTTTCCACTGTACAAAACTATGACGTCATCATTGTGTGCCACCAAAGGGTTGTGTGGATGAGAACAAAAACGAGAAGAAATTCCTGCGCTTGGCGCCTCTGCATACCTTCTTGTCTGCCGACGGCACGCTACTCTCCTCGCCCTCTGTAATACTCACAGTGGCTGGAGAGGCGCGGGCGGTGTGTGAGTAATTCTGACTGTTGCCAGCTGCCGCTCCGCTGCTGCTGCCCAGCATGTAACCCCCCTGGATCACATAGCTGCCTGCTGTGCCACCGTTGGTGCCTGCCCCTTCCCCTGCACCATTGGTGGTGCCGCCCGTGGTCACCACTGTCGCCCCTCCCCCCGCCGCACTGGTGGGCTGGGCCACAAACATGGACACGCCCCCTGTTGTGCCAGCAGTCACTGAGACAGTTAGAGGTGTGCCAGGGGTGGAGGCCTGTGAGCCTGAGGTTGGCTGAGCTTCATAATACTGGGCAGCTGTGGTCTGGGTGTACAGGGGTGTGTCGGTGTATGGGAAGGTGCTGGAACGACTGGATGACAGACATGAAAAGATGTGTTAGAAACACAGGAAGCTGGTTTGAGAAATTAAACTGTAAAAACAAAAACATTCTGTCTGGAATAGGGATGTTAATAATTAATCATTAACTGATTAATCACCGTCAAGATTTTAACTGATTAAAAATACTAAACTGTATGCACACAATGCACACTACAGTGTAACATCTCTCCACAGCAGAAAGGTTTGCTCACAGTTCGGTTTGGTCTGCCTTGTTAGTGCAGAAATGGCAGTAACTGTGCCCCATTTGATTGTTTCGTCAAGTGGAGCCATTTGTTGAATAAGGAAACTTTAACTTAAAGGGCCTGTAGTCCTATTTATCCATCTAGACTTTTTTAGTTTGAGTTGCTGAGTTTTAGAGTTATCGGAAGTAGACATGCCTGCCTTCTCTCCAATATAATGAGACAAAATGGCACTTGACGCGTGGTGTTCAAAGCACCAAAAAATACATTTGAAAACTTTAAAACAAGTGTCTCTTTAAAAAGCATGACCCGGTTTCACAAGATAATCCACAAACCTCGTTATGACTTCCTTTCTAGTAGAAGAGAAAATGGTTCTAGTAGATTCGAATGTGGTTCCAGTAGACTCTACTTCAGACAGAAAGTAGTTCCTAGATGAAACTGCTCACAACAAGGTCGGTGGATTATCTTGGGTAACCAGCGCATGATTCTTAGAATGGTTTTGAATTTTTCAGATGCCTCTTTTTGGTGCTTTTTAGTCCCATTTAACCCCATTATATTGGAGAGAACGCAGACAACTCTACATCCAATATCTCCAAAACTCTGCAACTCACACCAAAAAAATCTAGATGTATAAAGAGCACTACAGACCAGGGGAAATGATCTTTTTTTGATTTTGGGGTAAGTGTCCCTGTATACTTAAGATAACCAAAAAACATGTGTTTTATATAATATTAATTATCAGTAATTAATTGATTGTTATTGTTTTGAACTATCAGTTAAGGAAAATGCACAAAATATGTGACCCTAGTCTGGACGTGTTTGAAAAAGACAGACAGAGTTTGATTCTAACATGGTGCTGGTGGTGTAGTTGGTGTCCGTTCCTTCCACATACTGCACTTGATTGGTGTACACATGTTGCACTGGCACTGGGGTGAGCTGCTGCTGGACCTGAGGAGTGGGCACACGTGCGCGCGCACACACACACACACACACACACACAAATTAAATAAATCCATGCCCGCCTGGTGGACCGACTGTGGACATCCCTCATGTACAGCCTCTCTTGCTTATATACATTTCGTAGCTAGATACAGATTCTCTGTTCCCTTAACTTTTCAGCAGTAGTCACCCTTGTGTCCCTGACCTACTTGGAAAGTGGCAGTGGCAGCCTGCAGGAGTGGCAGCACAGGGTGCCAGTACTGAAGGGGGTCCAGGGGGAGGGAGAAGTAGCAGTTCTGAGCGCAAGCCCCTGATGCAAAGGCCAGGCTCGCGGGCTGTCCTATCTCATGACACAGCTGGCTTTCTTCTACATTGTTATCTCTGACTAACAGTGTCACCTCTGTGCAAGGGAGGACCTGGAAGCCAGCAGAGGCAGGTTCGACCAAAGATATGATTAGCTGACTAATACTGAACCAAAAGGTAAGGAAGTTGTGATGCCCTTTAGTGTTGGAAGCTTGCTGTTGGTATTCTACAAATCATCAGCTTGGAATTATAAGCTTCTATGTGACAATTTTGTCTAAACTCTTATTCACATATTTTTATTCTTTCATAGCCTGCTACCCTATTGTTATGTGAGGTGTTTTTTACATTTCTGATTTAGAAGAAAAAAGTTGTATCTGCAAAGTCAAACTCTGACTTGGCTCTTTAAGATTCTAACTGTGAGCCAATCAGAACTTCAAAGGCACACAAAAGGATATTTCCTGTTGCCACATAGCTCAGTGAGTCACTTTAGTCTTTGCCTAGTAAGCACTAACATTAGCTGGTAGATTTCAAAATAGTATAAAATGATTATTCATTATTGAATGACTGGTGGATTTGAACATATATGTCAGAGGCTGGTAGATGTTCACATTTAAAAAAGTTAATTTCCCACCCTGACTGCCACATTAACATTATGAGGTTAGCGTAAGCTGGCTACGGTGGTAGATAACAATAAAGATAAACTAAATCTAAAAAGATTTCTTTTTAAAAAGAGTGAACTTTTCTGGAATTTGTACTGATATCCTTTACAAAGATATGAAAGTTCATAATTCAACAGCTGAGTTTTAAAAAGTTTGTAAAACTCTGTGAAACATGTGAACTGATGCATCTGTCTCCTTTCAGTTCTTTGAAAAGTCTTAAATGTCTTAAATTTTATTAACATTGAGTCTTAAAGGTTATTAAATAGTCTAGATTTGAATTGATGGGGTCTTAATTCCAACATACCCCAATTTCAGTCATGGATGTATCCATCCATTTTTTTTCTTATGCTGGCCCCATAGTACAAGAGTTTTAAAATCCTAACCAAGTTTGAACTCTCGTTGCATCACACACGAGGTGACACCTAACAGATTATCTTTCATCTCAAACACGCAAACATCACAAGATTTGAAAGCAATGGCACACCACACACTACAGGATATTATCAAGATAATTATGCCAGAGCAGATAGCACAACCTCATGTTATCTCATGTGACTTCAAGGGGAACATGATTTTGAGTGATCTCAAAATTAATGCTTTGTTGTGAGGAAAAAACAAAGTGAGAAGTGAAAGAAGTCCGGATGAGAAAATACTTAAGGAGAAACAGTCAACACAGGGTGACTATTCTTCAGGGAGAACTGGAGGTGAGATTGTAACTGTCAGTTTTAGTATCTGTCAGCAGTAGCATGCAAGCTAATGTTAGCCTTAAGGGCTAGAAAGTTTACCATTGCTGGGCAACACCTCCCCTTCATTTTCATACTGACATAATCACCTCTCGATTTTAAGTCGGAAATATCAAACATGTTTAATAATTATCTGGGCAGTCACAGTTATTCTAGGAGCAGTTAGGGGCATTCAGATTGGATCAGTAAACCCCTCACATTACCAGATAACCAGGGCTGGACCTCGATCTGTAACAATGTCCGGTCCATTACTCCTCCGATTCCCAGGAGGCATGACCCAAAACTCCTGCAGTACGGGACCAAGACTAGGATTGGAAGGTTCTTTCAGCATTTGTTCTGTCCAAAAAATCCATTTACAAATTTGATAGGATTTTGATATTGTATATTTAGAACACATTTGGGGTGTCTGTCATTTTCAGGCATGGACGAGACTTGTTTCACATGTCATTTTTGCTGTTTGGAATGCAAAAACTTTGAAGCTCAGTATCTGAAAACTGTTCAGAATGTGCTTATAATTCCAAGGTGGTGAAATGTGAGTTGGTCAGTGATGACACAAGTAATTGTCAGGGATCACATGTTTGACCACTGATGATGCACTGTGTTACCTTGTGAGTCTGGCTTACCTCTGGGCTGATATGAACAGGCTGTAGAGTGGTGACACTGAGCTGGGTTCCTGGCTCAGTTTTGGCTATCTGAGAGGTGGCCTGCACCACGGACCTCTGCCGAGATAAAGATACTGCTTAAGTCAAGGAAACATTCATTTTATGCTGTGTTTGTGTGCAGATTTTACCTGTTGAGCCGTCTGTACCTGCTGAACAACCTGCGTGGGTACTCCTGTCTGCACCACAGCGGGTGGGGGGCTTGAGTCTGACACACTGTCACTTGAGTGCAGGGAGCCCTCTGAAGGACAAAGAGGGAATGTAAGTACATTCATTACTTTACTGTCATGAAGTTGTTGATGTGCTGTCATTTTTGAGGAGCACTCGTCCATTACACCATTCAGGCAAAGTCTCAACCTCAAAGTTACAGTTTTCAAATTTCAAAGGTTAACATGCTGACTGTAATGCTGGTATTTCAACCTATAACATTTCCCTACTCTCTTATGATATATCATGGTCATTTTATGATTTAGTACAGTAAATGTGTTACAGATGTCTCATTTAACTGACTGCCCTTAAGAACATACAGTGTCATTACATTTGATAAAGACAGACCTGGGTTTTTTAAACGAATAGGTTTGTAGATATTTAAACAAAAAACTTTGCAAGTCTTTATGAAGTCCCAATTTAAGAAGTAAGCAGTTAAATATGGATTGATAGACTCATGTGCTGCTTCTGTACATGTCATGTTCAGTCCTTACCTGTGACTGTGACAACGATGTACTGAGGAGTGCTCTGAGCATTTCCAGACTGCGTGGGGGAGCCCTGGATCTCTGCGGTCACATATTGTGTCTGAGCTGGCGGCGCCTGTGCTGTGGACTGAGCCTGACTACCAGCTGCAGGCTTCTGAGTGGCGATGGAGGTGGCTTGATCAGTAGGAGTAGTTTGGCCTGTGGATGTGACTACAGTGGGAGTGACCACTGTGGTCTGAATCTCAGCCAGAAACTGAGGAGCAGTTGGAGGGGTGGAGCTGGCGTCGGGTTGCCCCGGTGTGACGGTAACACCGGCTCCCTGGGGTTGGGCTGCCGGCTGGATCTCGCCTACGTAGCCTGAGGTGGCCATTACAAGAGCTAGGAATCACCCTAGGAGAAAGAAAACAAGAGGTTGGTTACTAGGGTTGACAGTTAATAAGACTTTCATCATCATCACAATATGATGATCCATAATTCATTTAGTTATTTTTTTAATTATTAAATTAATTAACCATTTTGATAATTGAAGAATCTGAGTATTTTTAAGAGAAAGAAGTCAAAATTATCTCATTCCAGCTTCTCAAATGTGAATACTTTCTGGTGTCTTTACTCCTTTATGTCTGTTAACTGAAGATCTTTGGCTTGAGCATATTATCTTGGGTTTTGGGAAACAGTGGTTGCCTTTTTTATAATTTTCTGAAATTGTATAGGCCAAACAACCAGTCAGTTATTCAAGAAAATCATAGACAGTGAAAGTAATCATTAATTGCAGACCAAGTTGTGGCAATTTCTGGAGGAAGCAAGCTAATATGCACACTTCAATATTATATATTATTTATCATAAGTCAATCTATCGTTGCAATATAAAAAATGTTATCATGCATTGCAGATTTTCCTTATATTGTGTAGGCCTACTGGTTATACATATTAGCAAATATTAGGGATGCTCTTAATCTGTCATCCTGAGATGCATCCTGGAACTGTCTGTTTCCTGTTTCTATTTGATTAGAGGAGCCAAATGTCAACTGCTCATTCATGCCACTGAATAGAAACTTTTCCAGCACATTTTAGCTGTGGTAAATAAAATATTTATATACATACGCAGAAAATGATTATTTCACTTCTCTCATCACATTAAATTAGATGTTACTGTGCTGTAAACAACCAAAATAATGTTTGTGATAGCATCCTACAGAAGGGTGACAATTTGAAGGAAAACAGCAAAGTGCTTAAAACCTGTCTTTAAGTAGACTTGGCATCCTTTATAACCTTGCTGAGCCATACTTTATGTCTCTATCTAAAAGGCCCACTATTTTGTCAGGTAGCCTAGCGATTCATTATTAAAGTAATGTAATTACAGTTTCAAGCAGTTTAAAATCCATGCACTTTTTAAACCTTGAAAACACTACATTATAATATAAGTGCTATCAAGGACTTCCAAACCATGAACAACCCCGATAACAAAATACAGCCTAATGAATGAGTAATTCAATAATATTTTGGAGTAAGGAGTCCAAGTTGTACAATGACATGAGCAACACTTGGGACATGAGGCAAGTGATGTTTGCTGCATGATCTCCTAAAAACGTTAGCTGAACAGTGATCAACATCAGGTGCTGATCTGATCAGTATTTTCCCTAGTAACAGTAATCTCTGATCATTAGTTAATATCCTGGAGGCACTATGAATATTTCTACATTTGCTGCCTTGATTTAACTGAATGAGTAAGAGGGCTGTTTCTGAGAGTACTACTGTGGCTGACCTGTTGGCGATGCCACTAATGTGGAGATGTGGGGGAGGAGCATTGACGGGAACAAGCATTTCAGTGTCTTATTACCTGTAATGTGATCACACATCCTATGGCCATTCACATATACAGTTATGCCTGTAGCACAAGTTGGGAAAATCCCTTACCAGCCAGCATTGATATTGCAATGCAGGCTGTTGTTATGTACAATATGACACAAAATAGATAAAATGTACTCCTTGTCCTTCATGTGGTATTTTTGCATATCCTAGATACTAACCTATAAACTTTATGCTTTTGTTCATCTTTGTGTAATAACTGAAACGGACAGGACAGACTGTTATGATCTAGCTGAGGGGTTTTCAGAGTCTGAGACTGTGGGTCTCACCTCTAACAAAGCATGAAAAAGGGCAGCCCCCTAAATTTACTTGCTTAGTTTTGCTCAATTCCTGGATGCCTATGGGATCATGATGATTGAGTCCAGGGGCCAGTTAATAAAAAACATTAATAATAATGTCATTAATCAGATAAAATGAATAAACATTAAAAGGCCTATAACTCATCTTCCTTTGATTAACTGACTTATTAAGTTAACTTATTGCTTAAATTAACTTGGGATGGGGATTGACAGATAAAGCAGATATTTCACTGCATTAACTGCATTTTATTGCAGTTTCATTGTTGTAAATGTTCAAGTAACATTTGAAAGAGTTTATACAACATTAAACATAGCTGGAACCTGTTCCATCATGCGTTCACTGAAATATTGGAATGATTCAGAAATAAAAACTGCTCCTAACAGGGACAGGATGAAAAGCAGATTATATATGAAACAGCTCCCGCTGGGATTGGGATAAGAATTTGCTTTGGCTCCTCTTCAGGTAAAAGCTGTCTTCCCATCTGATCCCACTGCCCTCTGCTCAGCCTGAAAAGCCACCGCACAAAGGTCAGCCTTCTCTGTTACCAACAGTCTCATTTATCCTACCACACAAAACTGACACATCTGCACCTCCTTCATGGGAAAAACACTGTGAATCAATTTGTTTTGACAGCCAGGCCGTAAGTTAAGTATCACTGCCACAGACACTCAACAACTGAGCCAAAATAGCCTCATTTGGCATAACTTGAGACTACACCAAACAGAGCTTAACAATTAGGATTGCGCACTTGCCCCAGGCTAATAAAGCGCCATGTCGGGCAAGGGAATCTCACAACTCAATTACCCATCTGGGCAAGTGGCAAAAAAACAATTAAAGTGTTAAACTATTTTGATAATCAATTAATCATTAAAGTAATTTTTCAACTGAGAGTCATTTTGTAAGTCAGAATGATGAATGATTTGTGAAATTCTCTCAATAAAAATACATTAACTGCAAAGATGAAGTCATTTTTCATGCAACATGGCAGAAAATGGTGTTTTGAGACTCACAAACATGGAGATTTCAAGCTTTTCTTTATTTATTATCATATATTCACATTAAACTTTTTGGACCGAAAAACAAGATATTTAAAGACATTAGTGTGATTATTCAATTTAGTGCAACCTATTACGATAATCAATTAATCATCTTGAGTATTTTTTTTTTTTTAAGAAAAGCCCAGATTCTCCAATTACAGTTTCTTAAATGTGAATATTTTCTGGTTTTGTTTGTCCTCTATAACAGTAAACTGAATTTTTTGGGCTGAGGGCAACATCAGACGTTTGAGGCCATCATATTGAGAAACAGTGATCAACATTTTTCTACATTTTATAGGAAAGCAACTACTAATTGATTAATTGAGAAAATAATCGACGGAACAATCAACTACAAAAATAATCATTATTATGTGCAGTGTGTCATTATTTGCAGCCCTAAAAGAAATCACATTGGACTTTGAAAAACTGTGATGAACATTTCTTACTATTTTTTGACATTTTATAGACATTGCAGCTCTGGATTAAACATGAAAATTAACTTTAGTCTTTGTTGTTATTTGATTACCTCAAATAAATAAAAGTATTTGTACAGGGGCAAGTAAAACTTGATTTCGGGCAAGTAGATCTCTGATTCACTTGCCTAACTGGACAAGTGAGAAAAACACAAGTGTTGAACTCTGCCAAATAAAAAAAAAGATCTGTCCTAAAGCATTTGATAGTTTCTGACTCTAGACAAGTAGCTACTGTATCTCTGAACCACCTCTTCAACCATATCACACACATGTCGGTTTATATGCGATGTTCTTTTGATAACTAATGCAATAATTATTGTAATTTTTTTTCACTTGCATGCAGAACCTTCCCTGAAACTGAGTAGAGCCCCCCTGGGGATTCCCCCTCCCACTTTGAAAGCCTCTCATGTAGCTAACCTAGCTACATCTGTATTTTCAAACCCACACATAGATGTTAATGATTAACTGGCAATCAGAAACCTTATTACAGACCTACGACTTCGCTCATACAGGAACTCGGACTTGCAAAGCACCTGCAAAACGCCCTCCTTCGCCACGCCCATTACATGTTAAATGTCTGCCACCTGCCCCAGCTTCTTCAACTTTCCATTACTGAGAAAACGATATTTCAGTTGGCTGTGAATGTTCCAACTCCACCCTTGCCTAAACACCAACCTAACAACTGTCTAAATAGTTACACTTTTAATTCAACTACCCTAATGTGCTCTCCTTTTGCGGGGGCTCACGTTATGCACTCATGGAGTTGTTTCTACGTTGAGCCGAAAAAAAAGACAAAATATGTTAAACCTCGTTTCGTTAGCTGTGAGCAGTAACGAGCACACGCCTGTCGTGACAGCACAGAAGCTAGCCGTCTAGCAAGGTAACACGGGCAGCAGGCTAACTGGTCTCTACAACAACCGCCATTTTGTACCTTTTGCATTTTGACATCGCCATAACAACGGCCTGTTTGAGTATGCATCTGTGGCTGCGTCGTCATGGCAGGCACAATTCGCCGTCACTAGAACGAGCAGCGGCCACAAACTAGCCCATTCAAGAAACGGACTCGACTGATTATCAGTACGACGGCTAGCTTGCAGGCTAACCTCTGCTAACACTGGAAGGCAGTTATGGCTACTGAAACAACAAGGGAAAAGAGCAATAGCACAATTCCGCTGAAGCATAATTGGACATAAATATATTTCCTATATGTAAAGAGCTTCACCTCTGGTTCCACGTGTGTGTTTCCCACCGGTAAAATATCTTCTTTTATTTTTATGGCGGATTCAGTTGTTGTTGTTGTTGATTCTCGTTGCTGGGCTCTTGTCGCCAGGGCTACCGTGGCTATGGCGCTTCGTCCTCACCAGGGCAACTGTTGCTACCCACCCGCTCCCTTCCCTCCCCCTTCCTCGCTCCCATTGGCTGAGCACTGCCAAATTGTCTTAAAGTCACAGGGGCAGCGAATTTTTACTACAAAGCCTTCCACGCCCATTTGTGGAACATCCCTGTCTATCATAGACATCAAATTTTTACAACTAAGGCGGGTGCTATGCCTGTGAAAGTAATAGGTTCATCTTAGTGCTTGTCAAAATTTTGCAGTTAGTGATTTGATAGTGTCATAGTTACTCTGACTACTACAACTAAATTGGACACACAGTCGTCTCATACATGTATCCTAGATACAGTGCTAATATTGCAAAGAAGCCCATTTTCTCTCATTTCTGTATTTATTTTTATTGATTTGCACTTTTAGCAAATCAGAATCTGCTGCATTTATTTTGTGTATGCTCTAAGAGTGAAACACACTCTTGATGTCTCTGTTATGGGTATTCTGTGTTGACATGGTGCAAATATTTGTAACACGTTTAATAACTTTTCTAAAACATGTCTCTTTTACTGTCCTTTCACAGACATGTAAAAAAAACAACATTAAATTATTCCAAAGAATATGCATGAGGGGGTCCCCTGTATATTTTGTATCCTTTGCAAGATTACCCATCAGTCATTGTGCTAAAAATATAAAAATGGAATTTAATGTCTCAGAATTT
The DNA here is from genome assembly GCF_056507025.1 of Lutjanus erythropterus. NCBI lineage: Eukaryota > Metazoa > Chordata > Actinopteri > Lutjaniformes > Lutjanidae > Lutjanus > Lutjanus erythropterus. The sequence goes on from NC_139335.1 coordinate 28,724,418, forward strand.
TTTTTATATTTTATACTTCTTTTTAATAAAAAAAAATATTAATGCAATCAATTAAATACATTTTAATTTAATATTTAAAATATATAATATTGTGTTTAATTAAATAATGGATTTAATATATTAATATTTTTATGTACTTTGTATATTATTATATATAAAGTATATATTATATTATATATTATAAATATATATAATATATATTTATTATATCAGTCATTATCAAGGGCAACATTATCTAGATATTAGGTAATAGTAGTCAGTTCATTCCAATATATTTTGTGATGTACCAGTTTTTTTTTTCAATATTTCATTTCAAGAATGTAAAAATTTTTCACAGTCGCAGCAAAAGGTATCCAATTGTTTCACATTAACAAGCTAAATGATGGAGGAATGGTGCATCAGAGACAGGGTGTTCTGAAAGGAGGAATTTTATCAAGGCGTTAGGGTTAGTTCCCTGACATTTCCTGATTAAGGAGCCAGGGGTAAGGTCCAGGTAATGATAAGGTTTTTGAAGTTTCCTGGTTATGTTTTGCGTTTGCGGATTATCCCATGATGCCTGGATAAAACCTTATCCTGGTTTTGAGAAACCTGGATACGACCCGGAGTACTCCGATAGAAAACACAATACTGTGGCACACCTTATCCAAGTTTCTGAACCATCTCATAGTGGTTGATGGTGAGAAATCAAAACACACCTGCAGGCAGAAGAAACCTGGATACTGTTATGATCATGTACAGTATACAGGGATATGAATAAACCGGTTTTTCATGTTCCATGGAGAGGGCCACTAATGCGCATGTAAACACATTTACAAAAAGTACAGGCAATTGAATTTTCATATTGCACCTGTGACCTCCACAGGTCACTTCTGTGTCCTGTTGAATGTCAGGGTGGACACCCTCTGAAAATGCCATTTTGTTTGCTTGTTATCATCCCATTAATTACAAATTCATCACCCCCATTGTAATTTCCTAAATGAGCGACCTTTGACTATGATACAGATAAAAATGTGTTTTATTTTTGTGTGACTCATAATAAGACCTCTGTGTTATCTGACTTTGAAAATGTCACTGGTTCTGTCTCAGTTCTCCCAGTTCACCTTTTGACAAAGAGATGACAGAAATACGCAATTTTCAAGAGAAAGGGGAAATTATACATATGGAAGCAGTACAGGGTCTTGTGTGGATTAAATGTGGCAAAGCTGATGTAAATAATTGTGGTATCGGTCACAGTGGTCTAAATATATCCCTGTAGTGGTGTCAGCAAATATTAAATCTTATCAGAGCAGTGCTAACACAACAATCTTGCACCACGCTGTTTGGATGCTAACATGCATAATCGGGCCTGAAAGGTTAATTTCATGTGTTCAGGCAATGTCAGTTCACCATATGTTTTTAACATTTCTATTTTTGAAAGGAAGTATCATGAAACGCACCTCTATGTGTTGAGTATCCCTATGCTATTCATTGATGTCAACTGCCATCTCAAAGATACATTCTACAATTATAATTGCACTTGCTTTGATTTGTTTGACTAATTTATTTAGCTTGTAGAATATTCATGCATCTGACACAACAATCAAGAGTATCAGTAGGGACAGGAGACCTTGATAAGTCATAGAAGAGCTGAAAATCTTTTGGGGCCCACAACGTTGATCAACACACAAGATTAACCGGGCCATAACATAGTTATTTATGTTAATAATTGTAATTTTCATGCTGGTTTGTAGTTTTAACCATTGGGGAGGAGCTGTTACGTTTCCTGAGGCCAGCTGTATTTTGCATAATTTTGAGTGCTTTAACTTTATGCTGCATTTCCTTAAGGGGCTGATGTCGCCAAGAGCTGCTTCCTGGTTCTCATTCCGTTACCCTGCGAGGCAGCTGGATTCGCAAGATCACCCACCAAGAGAACCCATCTTGCCAGCATTCAAGTTATCTATTTGTGTCCGCACAGAAAGTGGTGCAGCGGTGGCGGCTACAGGTGTGGTTTGAAGTGTGACGACAGCAAGAAACACCCACAGAAGCGCTGATCTGGTTGGCTGAAGTTAGCCTGTCTTAGACATGATAGTCAGACGCTTCATCCAATCACCTGCCAAGTGTTTTTTTTAAGTGCCTGCCCTTTTCCAAACAGTTTCTGAAGACAACTTCCCAGATGGTCCTGTTAAACAAACAATCTAGTCTGTCAGGTTACTCATTCTCTGCTTCTTGCCACAATTTTTTTTTTGTTCTCCACAACCATCTGGCAACCCTCAGAAATGATCTTGTGACCACCTTGGGGTTGACTGTCCTGTAGGAGACTTTTTTTCTCTTTTATGTAGCTTACTCTTTGTTTGCTCTTTGACACTATGGCTGGTTGTTTGCTAGCTTTTGCATATTGCATGTCTTTTGTATTTGCTCATGTATAATGCTTACTGAGGTGAGATTCCTTCCAAAAACCTCAAGGGCTCTTTTTAAAATCTCACCTGCACAATTTGCTCCTTTTCTTTCTTGCATATATGTACTGCTCTTTTTAATTGTGCCAGCAAATAAATAAATAAAATAAAAAAGATTATAAATAGAGAAAAAGTAGTAATGGTTCGACATGATTTAAAAGTTTATTGTGTGACATAGTTTCATACTTTTTGCCTTTTTAAAATATTATTCATGTGTAATATGGTCCTCATATTCACACTCGTCACGTGGCCCGTGATCATGGAACGTTTTACATATTAAGTGGGATTGGATGACATCATAATATCCTGGAACATTAAAGGTGACGAAAGTGCTTCTGATGCTGAAACACAATTAGATCATCCAGGCCTCTGACATATCCGTTAATTATGCCACCTTTGGTCCGCTTTTTGTCTCCATAAAGGTCTCTGACTCTATCTCTCTTTCGAATCTGTCTCTCGGAAAAGGCCTGCATGCGCAGTGTGCGTGTCTCCCTTGCAGGGCTCCATACCCCTTTATAAACCCATAAGTCATAGCTCTTGCAAACAGTGGGACAGAAAGCCAAGTGCTGCTCAAAGCAAAGAATCTCCTGTCATTTTAACCACTCTTCTGATTTGCTGTTTTTCCTCGGGGTACTATGTGGAAGGCTGTGGTGCTGGCCGTGTGTCTGCTGGTGGCCGGGGTTCAGCCCATGGATGACCCAACATATGGGGTGAAGCTGTGTGGGCGTGAGTTCATCCGGGCAGTCATCTTCACTTGCGGAGGCTCACGATGGAGACGGTCAGTCAGGAGTGCAGGTGAGAGGCTGAGGGCGCCACATGGACACTCAATTTCAAATACTATGTGTGATTTCTCTGGATCCCTGTGAATTAGTTGTATGTCCATGAAGAAGTTTATTCTGCTCATTCGTGATTGTGTGCAATTGTGCTGAAAAGCATATGCCAACGATAACTTCAATGTAAGAAGGAAATCATATGTAATTTTACGCACAGATTGACACAGAATATCAGTAATTACATTTTTATTGAATGGTAATGGTGTTTGATATAGTTGGCTTTATGATTGTTTAGAGTAGTGGTTCTCAAATAGGGGTCCATGAAGATTTTTTTGGTGAAGTTTTAGGCTAAAAACATGGTGTAGATGACGTCTTTCAAGTCAACCTGGCATGTTGGGACTTAAGGAGACTTGGATTACACCAGATGAGCATTATGGAGACATTTTATGTTTTTTTCCAGTTGCTTTTCCTGTTTAAAAACTGGTCACCATTCACCTAAATTCTTTGGATGATTCTGCAACGTTTTTTCAGTGTGCAGTGTTTTTTGACCTAAAAAAAATTAAACCTGACCTTCAATCAGCATGAGGTTGAGTAGATAATGACTGTAATTTAATTTTTTGGTGGACTATCCCTTTAAGGGTGGCTCTCTCTGCATGGATATTCTGCACTGACATGGTACAAATATTTTAATACATGTCTAATATCTTTCTAATACATGACTCTTTTGGTGTTCTTTCACATAACCAAGCAGCAAAATTGTCAAAAGTATTAAAGTATCAATACTTTTTCAATGGCACATATTTGAAAACAATAAAATACTAAGATTTGATAGTATAAAAGTACCATTACTGTGAAAAAAAATAATAACTTAGTGCTCATTCAATACCTCCGATCAGGACTGTTGTATTCTGTGTTACCAGGACTTTTTCGTCTTTTTGCCGTGGTATCGAAAGAGGCATCACGTATCTTTTTTTTAATAGTAGTATTGTATGGCATTTTAAAATGTTGGTATTGTGACAACTCTCCTAAGTATAAGTCTAAAAAATAGGCTACATCAAATAATTCCACGGGGCATAGAAGAGGGGATCCATGGTGTATTTTCTTGTAAGTGCTCTTTAGCTGGGAAAAAACTGAGAACCTCAAGTTTAGAGTAACGATAATCTGTGCTGCAACCAGAGAGCTATAATTCTCATTTACAATGTCATTAGATGTATTATGTTGAGCTACCTGTAAAAATGTGAGTAAGTAATGTTTATTTTGAGCCTATTCATCCTATTGGTAGTAAAACATGTAAATTAGGCATTTTTCCCTTGAATATCTTCCACCATGCCATCTTCAGTAATTATTTTTTAATGAAAATACAGATTATGGACTGGGACAAACGTTTTCCATCTCTGGGTGTAAGAAAAAAGACATGCCTGTTCTCTAATGCTCGATTTTACTGCATCAGATGTTTCAGAAGACCCGTTCAGCTCCCATCAGGAGGAGTCCTCAGAGGGCTTGAGTCACAGCTCTGTGGTGGAGAGCATCCTCCAGAGGAACAGAGATCTGAGCTTCACGCCCAGAGACAACCAGGAGGGAGTGTTCAGCAGGCCGGCCCGCTCCTTCATCACCGAGGAGATCCTGGAGGCCCTCCGCAAGGCCGACCGCAAGGGCCGGGACGTGGTGGTGGGCCTGTCCAACGCCTGCTGCAAGTGGGGCTGCAGCAAGAGCGAGATCAGCTCCCTTTGCTAAGGGTCGGCCTTCGCCATCTGAGTGAAAAACATCGGCAGACATATTGTTTACACACACACTCACCTATTTCTCACTTGTCATCAGTCTTTTTATATCCACTGTCTTTAAGTTAACCCACCATATGCACCATTTGAATTGTTGTGAAGTGCATGGAAAGGGCTGCCACGTGTTCAAAGTGTTTATATAAACAGTATTTTTGTTAAAAATCCATTCAAAGCTTTGTAATGAACAGCCTTCATTGTTCAATCTGGCACCACGCTGTTTGTCCATATCGATCACAATCATACACGTTGTAATAAAATGTTTTTTTGTTTTTTCCATTAAGTAAAATAAGTTACAAAAATAAGTTAAGAAGTTCCTGTTTGTAATGAAAAGTTATTTATTTTTCGTGGCACACAGAGCACCAAATGAGCTAAAGATTCAAACCCATAATAAAAATTTGTGTTAAAAGAATCATATTATTGTTTTTTATGTATTGAACCAATATATCAATGTGAAAATACTCTGCTTTTAAAACTGCGTAAAAGTATAAAGTATTTTCAGCGAAATGCATTCAAGTATCAAAAGTAAAAGTATCTGCATAAAAATGATCCATACATTATGTGCTACAACTGATTTTTTTTTTTTTATATTAATAAATTATTATATCGATTGATCAGTTAGTAAGCAGTCAGGTCTCTCCAAAGGGTCACAAGACAAACCTGAGGGGTCGCGAAATCATTAATGGGGTAGGAAAGAAAAAAAAGTTATATTACACAAATATGCATTCATTTTTACAGTTGTTTTTTTTGTGAAACAATGGAGAATTTAACCACCAAGAAATAGTAGGGTAAACACAGGTGTTACCAAAGATAACATGGCACTGACCTGTGCATATATGTGTGACCAAACGCGGTATTTAAAACCAATGCGATGTCTATATAAACCTATGGGTCATTATAGGTCCCAACTTCATACGTGTTGACACAATACAACTTTACAGGTTCAAGGAGAGCAGGAGACGTGCATTCAGTTCACCATTAAAATGTTATGTTTAGACCCCAAGAACTACCACCATGTGCACTGCAACTCACACTGCAAGGAAAAGCAAATGTACAACACTCAAGTGAGCACCACCACTGGGCCTGACACACTGTTACACTTCTCCTTCAGGGTGTGCATGAAACTAAGGGACAAATTGTGTCCTGCATTTATTCAGTAAGTGACAGTGTGTTTTATTTTTCAATATAAGACTATCCTGTATTATACAGGACAGTTGGCAACCACAGATATATTATAATGAACTAGATAGTGAATGAAAAGATGACACCCATTCAGCCCATTGCATAAGCTAAAACCAGCTTCACTTCCTTGTTATACAGCCTACTGAATATGTGCAGAAGTGTTTCTCCTCCTTCCCCCTGCATGCAAGTCCCCCACTCGGCCCACAGACTTTACATTGTGGAGATGTCACAGATTTTAGATTTTTTTTTTCCAGCTTGAGGAAAGTTTAACAAATACTGTAAAAACTCAAAAATTCATAATAGAAAGAGTTGTAACTGACCTTGTTCGCAGTTTGAGGTGTCGTGTTCAACAGTTTTATAGATGTTTTTTTTTTTTTTTTTTTACAGAGTAGTACCAAAGCAATATTTATTTCTATTATTTTCTCTACAAATAATAAAAATTACAATATTGGCCCACACTGTTTAAGCTCTGCAGCAGCCCCTCTCCTCCTTTTTTCTTCAAAGTGAAGATTGATGGGGTTTTAATGAATGTACCTTCCTGTGTTAAAAAAAAAAGTGTCTTAAATAAGTAAAGCATTGATCTTCAGGTCCAAAACATTCTGTTATGAACTAAAACAGTAATTGTTGTGTTTTTTTCTACTTAACCATTCCCTACATAGCTTCTAGAAAAACTGTGTGTGAAGTGGTAGACTGGTATCAGTCTGATACCAAGAAACTGCAGTAAAAGTACAAAAGTGTGAAAACGTGTTCCGGTCTCCCACACTAAAAGAATACACTACTAGTGTATACGTGTGTGGCGCGTGTGTGCTGACGTCATTTGTGGTTGTAAGAGTTGGGCGGGGCGGGGCAACGGTTGACTGGACTGATATCTTCAACTTCACAACAAACTCTTTGTCAGCCGGTTGTGGTATCACTTCAGAATGACTGATGGGAACCTCAGCGTGTCTCATAATGAGGTAAATACATATTTCATACTGAATAACTATTGATAGTTGGCTAAAATTGTAGTATAAAACAGCTTGTTATAATAACACGATATAATATTCAGATACGAACTGACAAACTTAGCTCTCTTTCTCTCATGCGGAGTATTTGGAGTGTGTTTTCATGTGCTAACAGCTAACTAGCTGTATATCTAGTAGGAATGTGTGTCTGGCAGGTGGACTGTCGGCGTCTAACTTTGGCTGTTTATGCCAAAGTGCCGAGGGTACAGGAGCCTTTGCAGCAGTGACTGCACATGTGGGTCGCTCACTACGTTTATGTATTAAAACAGTAAGAAAGTGCTTAAATTTAAGCGATGTGGTTGTATAAAGTCGTGGCTTCCGTCGTTCACACATGATCTATGAAACATTAACAACAAACAAAACATTCCCGCATGTTAACTCATCAATATCATTGCAACATAACTTAGAATCTCTCTCGAATATCACTTTAGAAGATATCCCACAATACAAATATACAAGTACAGCCTCAGAAACACAAGAGATCCAGGTCATAAACACAGTATCCACAGTCCACAGTAAAATAAATTCATTTTTCTTGCATATGTTACTTGTGTCCTGCATTCTCATGCTTTAAAAACAAACTTAAAAACGCAAATGCAAAAACATTGAAAAAAAAAAATTAATTAAAGCTCCATTCTCCAAATTTATCAAATGAAAGTCAGGACCATGAACCTCTGCATACAATATTTGCATACATCTGCATACACTCAAATCATAAGGGACTGTGCAACATAAAATGAATTTCAACATCATTAAGCTTACGATAATCACAAATTCTCTCTTCCTCATTAACACCTCTGTATCTTCCTGTTTCAATATGTAGTGGTATGCCACATCTTAACTGGGGACACTGTGGTGTCTGACCTTTGGGCAAATTATTCTTAACATAGTTTTCAAATTTGTAGACTTTTTGGTAAACAAGATCTCAGTTTAGATTTCTTCTGCCTGTGATTGTGTGAATGTAACCCAAGCTTGGTATGTAAACTCCAACTCTACCTTGGCTTTTTGTGTGTATATTTGTGTTTCCTACAGGCATGTGAGGCCTGGGTCCAAATGTAATGGCCACACTTAAGACCAGGTGGCTTCTGTCCATCTTGCTGGTCAACCTGCCAAATAGTTTGGCTCTCACAGGTAGGCATCTTCCTCTTCCTGTTAGCCCCCAATTAGTCCCCAACTGTTTTGATTGTGGATGAATTCCTTTGAGTCATTTGTAAAGAGAAGATGAGAAAAAATTCTCACATGACAGCCTCTCAAATGTGACTACTTTATCAATATCTTTGGGCTATGGACAAAACAACACATTTGGGGATGCCGTCTTGGGCTTTGGGAAACCGTGATCAACATTTTTCACCATTTTCTGACATTGTCAAGACCAAATAATGTATTGATTAACTGAGAAAATGGTCGCCAACTTAATCAATAATGAATATAATCATTAGTTGAAGTCTTGCTGTCCATCATAATACTGTATACAGTAGATGGTTCATACACAACAGGGTTATCTGTAATAATGAATGAACTGGGTGTTTTTTTTGTGTGTGTGTGTGTGTGCAGCATGTGTTCTGCTTACACAGCATTACATCAAGCTTAATATATTTTGTCAAAGGGCTCTTTGTGCTAAAATGTGCATAAAAAGTGTGTAAAAGGCTTTCCTCCCTTGTTACTGACCCTGTTGTGATTCAGTACTTTGTGTGTTTCAAGAGGAAGTCATGACAAGGAAAGGGTGCAGTCATCTAGACCCAGACGTATCAAAGGGCTCATTTCCTGTTAACATTACTGTCAGCATGCTTCCCTGCAAAGCACCGCGTGCAGGCATCAAATTGATCACCGCTTAAAGTGTATAGGCTTACGAGAAGTTGGTAAAAGTGACAGTCACACAGCTTTTTTTCTTACCCATCATATATAAAAAAAAAAGCTGTGTGTGAGTGTGTGTGGATGGGCGGATGCATGTACTGTATGAGTGCAGAGGACTTTTTTGGTATTTTTTCTTGTGGTTAAGCTCTTTCTTCTATCACTTTATGGCTCACTTTGAATCTTTTAAAACATCTCTCTTCTTCTCTTATTATTGCAGTTCAATTTATCTGAAGAAAAAACTTATAAATAGTAATAAGAACTTATATTTAATTTGCACAAGCAAAACTACTGAATTCTCTGTGAATTAGTACTGAATGTTTGTTTCACTTCCCTGTTTGACGTCAGTATGAAGCTGTGCAAGCTCATAGTGAAATGAGTTTGGGGAAAAAAATAGAGATTTCTTACAGCAAATTATTTCTTTTAATTTCTTCAGGCTACTTACCTGCAACTGTTTTTATTGTAGCTGTTTATTCCTTTGGTAATATTTTTTGTGACTCATAATATCCTGCAGTGGATCAGTAACTTTCCATGTTGTGACTCATAGTGGTGGCTTTCAGGTACAGAATGTGCTACTGCACATACCCTGACTTTTCTTCTCTGTTTCCCACTAGGCCTAAATGATTGAATGGACCTGGATGTCTTGTCTCAGACAGTAAAACAGACAATGAAAGAGCTTTTAATACAACATGTTTAAAAAAAAAAAAAAAATCCAAAGTCATATTGTCTTCAGATGTCGTGGTTACAGGACAGAATACCATTTTATACACTTACTTAAAACTAACACAACAGCATTTTAATCCTGCTCTCATGAAGATGTACATGTTCAGCTTTACAAACCCAAACTCTAAAAAAAAGCCCAAAGACAAGATACAAAATGTTCAAACTGATAACTTTATTATTATTATTATTTTGTAGATATACACTCATTCTGAATTTGATGTCTGCAACATGTTACATTAAAGTTGGGACAGGAGCAACAAAAAGACTGCGAAAGGTGTGGAATGCTCAAAAACACCTGTTTGGAACGCTCCACAGGAACAGGTTAATTGATAAAATAATTGGGTAATGAAAGGGATCAATTGGCTCAGCTTCACATGCAAGGATGGGCTGAGGTTCACTGCTCTGTGAAAAACGATGTGGGCAAAGAGCCCAACAGTTAAAGCATGTTTCTCAATGCAAAACCTAAGGAATTTAGGGATTTCACCATCTACAATCCATAATATCATTTAAAAATTCAGAGAGTCCACAGAAGTCTCTGCACATCAGGGGCGAGGCCTAGAAAAAAACATTCAATGCCTGTGACCTTTGACCACTCAGGCAGCACTGCAGTGAAAATGTGAAATCTCTTGTCTTTGTACTCTATTCAGGTGGAAAAGTATTTGCAAATCAGTCCATTCTGTTTTTATTTACATTTTACACAATGTCCCAACTTTTTTGGAATTGAGGTTTGTAGTTGAAACTTATTGGATGATGTCTTATTTTTCTCCCCTATTAGTTCCTCCAGGTCCTCCTGCTCCTCCCTCTCCTCCTGACTGCCATATCCCATGTAATGGGAGCTGTTTGCCAGATATCTCCTGCACCTTGCATCCAAAGCAGGAGCCTCAGGTCCCCACTAACTATAGCCTGCACTGGATGCCAGCATATAGCGAGTAAACACAACCAAAAATATTCCTTGTCTTAGTCATCTCCTTAGTCATGTCCTTGGGAGAAGCTTTCTGAATTTGTTTTACTTGTCTTGTCTTCCAGGAGTGAGGATGGGATCATTGGGACCAGTTTGAATGGGAAAATCCCTCGGGAACAGTATGTCAACCATGGTGAACTTTGCGTTTGGATCCAGGCTACAAATCAGTATGGTTCTACCAAATCTGAGGAGGTTAAGTTCAATACAGCAGATATCAGTAAGTCAGACACCAAAGACAATGACAAAAACAGCAGTCATAATAATAGTAGTAGTACTAGACAAACAGAATAAAAATAAATGTCCTGCGTAGATGGGAAAAACTGGTACTGACTTCTAATTTGTTAGTTTTGATTTAAGTGATATTTCCTATTAAACAGTCTTTGGGTTTCTGTTTCTAGTCAAGCCGCCCCCTCCTAAAGTGATCAATGAGGGGTCACAAGAGATAAGCGTGGTTTCCAAGTGTGATCAGCAGGAGCTCTCTATGATAGAGTGTGATGTGCGATATCGTACTGTGGGTGACCAAGTCTGGCCTGAGGTATCTTTCCTTTAGGTTTTGTCTTCCACTCTTTTCCTTTTGTTCCTTTTGACATAGTCCACACTGTGTGATTGACTGTGGAGAATGAGGGGACAGTCCCGATGAATGAATGAATAAATGAAATCATGTCCTGAAAGAAAAAACGTCAGGGGGAAAAAAATGAGATAGTTGATTGACTAAAAACTTATCAACTGAAAAAGTTCAAGCGATTCTTTTCCCCACCCTTTCTTCTCAGGACGAGGGTGAATTCAATGCTGAGTATAAGTTCACCGGTCTCCAGAGCTGCACAATCTATGAATTTCAAGTTCGCTGTGCCTGTGGCAAAAGCTTGAAGAGTGACTGGACTGCAATCCACAAAATACAAGGGACAGAGCAGGGTGAGTCCTCATTTGTGATGTGGTCCGGACCTTTGAAATACTTGATAAATGTTAGTAGTTTGTTATAAGCTGTTGATCAAAAAGTATTAAGGGAGTAATTTGACATTTTCAAAAATCTGCTTGTTCACTTTGTTGCTGAGAGTTAGATAAGAATTGAGCTTTGAGGTGTAGATTATAGAGGCAGATATTGTTACATTTGGAAGGAACAACAGCTAAACCAAGCCTGTTCAGTTACTTTTTACAATGGCCATATTCGAGAACACGTAACAATGGGCAAGATGTTTACATTTCCTACGTCTGCCATGTGGAATTAGGAACTTAAAACTGTCAAACAATGTGCTCCAAAAGTGCAGGAAAAAATAATACACCCTTGTGTTCCTGGATTAGAAGTAGCTTGTTGTTTTAATAAACACAACGCTAACTCTCCTAAATTCCCTCTGCTTTAACAGCCTTGGTGAAAACATTTTTAAAAGTGTCTCTTTGCTGACAACAGATGTAACCAGTGACTGGGCTAATTAGCCTCTCTCATTTAAAGACATTATTGAAATTATATCTTTCTTTCTTTCTTTCTTTCTTTCTTTCTTTCTTTCTTTCTTTCTTTCTTCTTCCTTCCCTCTTATTGTTCTCACCTAAAAATTCACCAATATTTGCAGGCTGATTGCATTTTCCACCCACTACCCTGGCAACAAATATGACTCTCATTGACTTCATGGTGGCACTGTAACAACCAAGTTCACGTTTTTGCAGCTGTATTTAAAACAACTTAGTTATTTTAAAAATGTTAACGTTAATAACTTTTTCTCAGTTTGATCAAAATCTTATTTTTTGCACACTCCTCCCAGACCGTTGGCTTAGTCCTCCCTAAAATGAGTGAGCGTCATCTATGTAGAATTTTATGTATATTTGATCATTCTTCATTCATATTTGATATATACATGTATTGTGCTCTGTTTGTTTTATTTAAAGTAATTTATAGTTATTAAAAGTACTGGTGAAACTGACTGTTTCAGTGCCCTGATGTCATTTTGGACAATAACATTTATTGTTAAACTACAATATTGTGCCTCTATCACTTATCTTCGTCACAAGTGTTCACCACTTATTGGGGGATTATTGCAGAAAATGTGTTTTTATTAGAGCTGCACAATATGGTAAAAAAAATCATATTGGTATTGTTTTGACAGATATTGCAATAACGGTGTGATTCACAATTAGTTTTGCATCACAATTTTGATTTTAACTGAAGAAATGTTAATGTTCAACATCTGGAGAATTAGATTAGTAGAACAGAACACCTCTGCAGCACTGCAGTACACACATTTTTCCTTTATTAAAAAATTGTATTGATTTGGACATTTCACTTGGCTATATTGCAGTTTTGGTAATATTTTGATTAATTGTGCAGCCCTAGTTTTTATGTATATATTCTTCTAAAGAATATCGGCCAGTAACTTGATATCAGTTTTTTCCTAATACCAGTATTGGCATCGGCTTCAAAAATCCTGTATCAGTTGAGACCCAGTGTATACTATAGTGACAGCAACTCTGCAAAGATGAAACAAAGGGCAGAAGGTGTTGCCAACCCCCTAAACAAAATAAAAAAATTCTGTGCTGAAACTATGAAGCACTCAGTCACACAAACCTGTCCTGATTTTGCCATTATCTCTCTGTTTTATCCCTCTCTTGTTCAGCGCCTGTTGGAGAGCTGGATGTATGGAGGGACTGTGGGATATCCCCTGCAAGCTCTGACTGCGTTTTGATCTGGAAGGTGTGTAAAACAAATTACCCACAATCATTATTCCCTGATTGAAGTAATGAACCATAATCTCACTTTATGCAAACTTACCCCTTGCTATTTCTTCCTTCTCTTCGTGCCAACCAGAGACTTCCCATATCTCAGGCATGTGGTGTCATTCTGGGATATAAAGTCCGACTGTCTGACAGCGAAGGCCATGCAGTGTTGGTGAATCTGACTACAGCTGAGCCAACGGACCAGTTAGTGTGTGATGACACACAGTGCCACCTCAATACCTCTCTGAAAGATGTATCATCAGTCAGTGTATCAGCCTACAGCATTCATGGTGCCACAGAGCCTTCTTACCTCACTATGCCAGTAACAGGTATCAGTTTCCCAGACTGTCATAAAGTATGCAGAGCTGTTCGTTAAACATTACAGTCAGTGTTTCAAACTGAATGGTCTTGCTGGACAATGGCACAGCAGTAATCATTTGTCACCCATTCTTGAGCAAAAAAACTTTAAAATGAATACTACTAGCACTCTAATTATTTTGTTTTTGGTTCTTTGAGGATTTATATATATGAAACATGAGTAATTTATAAAATGTGTTGGTCTGCTTTAATTTTTTTAGATTTCTAAACTTACCCTGTGTCAGAAAACACCGTTATCACAACAAGAATTCAGAACTTCAAATAATTAAAAATTGTGTTAAAAGCCATCAAAATCTAAATCTAACATTACCAAATGATAACATAAAAATGTGCCATTATAATCATCTAATATATTTTGTTAATCCCGTCTCATTGAATTTATCGAGAAATCAAAAGCTTATTGGTGCTTTAACAGTACTCACACCTTTTTCGAAACCAGGAAGTAAACCTGCTTTCAGATGTGTCTCAACTATAAATGTCAACCCCAGCCTGTTTAAATCAGAGCCATATAAGAATTATGGTTTAGAAAGTGTGTATTTTGATTACCATTTTTCTCAATTCACATTAATTAAAAAAATAAATAAGTTAGTGCCCCACTTGAGCCACCCAGTCAAAAAGACAAGTCGCTGTATGTGACACCAGTACTGTCAAAGAAAATTTTTTCCTATTAGATTCATTAATTATATGTTTATACAGATGAATAAAATTAGTTTATGTCAGCAAAAAAACGAAGTATACCTAATGCGTGTTCTCTGTGTTATAAATGATTTTGTGGGCTCAGCTGCAAAAACTGCTATGTAATTTTAAAAAATTGAATCACAAATAGGTTGGTCTGTTACATAGTTTAATGCCAAGAATTTGAAAGTTTTAAAATATATTTTCCCAGCGTATTTAATATCCTTACTAGTCCCAGTCCTCGAGAATGAGTGATACTTGTTTGAATCCTTCCTTTACATCTCTCTTTTTCCTTTGGCTCAACAGAACTAACAAAGCATGTGTCTTCTACTAAGGTAAAGAGAAAAACGAACAAACTTTACGCCTCAACATGACTGAAGACAACCTCACTGTGTCCTGGGTTCAGCCCTCTCAGCCCCTCGACAACCTGAAGGAATATGTGGTGCAATACAAGCAAGCAGGACGCCCCCCTTGCCAGGCGTTCAATTGGATCAAAGTGAACAAAAGCCATACAGAAGTATTTATGACAGGTCTGTTTGATTTGGATGCTTTGATAGCAATGCCAGAGCTAATTAGACAAGATTACATATACAGTCTTACTACAATACTGCTTAACATCTTATTGAGAAGCCTTACAAAGTGTTAAAGAACATGCATTTATAGTAATCATCGCTCCGTATTATCAATATCAATGTCATCAGCTATTTTACTGACATTTGTCTCCACCTACAGGTCAATTCAAAAACTACACACCCTACCAAGTGTCACTGTTCACAGTATCGCACAGCAATGACGTCCATCACCTGTTATCAGTCATTGCATATTCTCTTGAAGGAAGTAAGTGTTTGTGCATTGTTCTCGTTCTTCTAGTTACCTCTCATCTCTCTTCATATTAAATGGAAGATAAACGTGTAATCCCTGTGTCGATCTCTTGGTCACTTTTCAGCCCCCCCTAAAGTGCCATTATTTAAGGTGTCTGCCATTGCTGCCACTCATGTGACCCTGTTCTGGGAGCCTGTTCCCCTGCTCAAGCAAAATGGGGTGATCCTGTACTACCAAATAGGGGTAGACACACAAAACGGTACATATCCACATTATATAACACAGCTGTAGTAATCAGTAAAGGAAATGTAGGACACAGATTGTTGCAAAGATTATGTTATAACAATGGATCTGGTATATTTGTCATTAGATCATTTTAGTCACACTAGTGACATGGCTTGATTTGGTCGGTCCACCGCTTTAGTTAATCTCAATAACTATGAAATGTTGCACAGACATTCATAGCTCTCCAACTGACTTTAATGATCCCCTGACCTTTTCTCTAGAGCGCCACCAGCAGGTCAAAATGTTAATTTATCCAGTGAAAACATCTCAACATGGACTGGCACTAAATTTGGCACAGACATTCCCAGAGGTTGTACTTTGGTGATCCACCATGAGCTTCACATTTGTGGAGTTGAATGAAATGCCCTAGAAAACTTACCTTTTCATCTAGCACCATCATTTGTTCAACTTTCTAAGTTATTTATGTGTTTGGCTAATAACTAAATACCTGCAAAACTAATGACATTCCCATCAGCCTCAGCTGTACTTTGTATGTGTTTATCTCAGTACAACCTCGCATTAGACTCTTGCTGGGTTGCAAAACAATAATTACTTTAAAGCTAAAACATGATTTAACAGGGTTTATAAAGTCTTTCATCAAATTTTTAGACTAAACTTTTGAAATGAAGAAATTTTTAAACCTTCCCTCAAACCTCAGTTTCATTACACCAAAACTTAAAACTCCAATTTAAAATGCGATCCAGTATTAACTTTAAAATTACAACTGAGGAGGATAACTTTTAAAAGTGCTGCCTTTCTGATCAAGTTCCTCAAAAACGTTTATGACACAGACTCAGTGCAGTTGAGATTTATGATGCGTCTCTTCTCTTTGTCGCTTCATTTGATGATTTGAACATTAGGGTTTTTTCTCAGAGAAATTAGAGCCTGTCTACCGAGCCAGGCCTGACAGGCTAACTAACCTTTTTTGCTAGCTAGCAAAGAATGCAACATTTTAATGTTTTAGTTAGCTAGCAACCAATACCACCCTTAATAAAACCCCTCTTACTAGGTCCTCACAGCACTCAAATTTACCTTTTATTTATTTATTTGAATGTGGGTAAGCAAGCATTTCCACATTGATTAAACTCTATTTAATTCTGGTTTAAATGACTAAACTTGGATTTACTAAACTGAGATTAGTTTGTAATTATGCAACAAATCTGCTGCTGCTTAATTTTAAATCTCAGTTTACTCATCTTAAACCTAGTTTAGCTAAACTCTTATGAGAACTAATATTAGATCAAATTAATCTGTTGTTGCAGCCTAATTTTAGTTTTGTTAAATTACATTATGATTTTATTTTGCTTCAAAATCACTATGCTTGTGCAAAATAATGCTGAATAATTAATTAACATTATAATATTCTGTCAGCTATTCTCTGATTATGTAACGTCACTTCATGCAATTTGTCTCTTCTAGTGCACAGCGTGAGTCCATCCTCACAGCACAGAAATATGACCTTTGAGTTGCAGCATCTCAGTCCAGGACACGAGTACGAGGTGTGGATAAGAGCTGTGACCGGAGCCGGGCCTGGAGAAAATGTGACGACGAGGTTCAAAACGAACCACAGTGAAGATTTTAGTATGTGTCACATCTTAACTCTTTTCTCTCTTTGTTCAGTGTGATGAGCTTAGGATGAGCTGCAAGATGAACAGTTTTTAGGAGGTGTAATTTGATATTTTCTAAAACATATTAGATGAACCGATGTTATTACTGGCTTAATTAGTTTATCACATTTTTTTCTCCCTCCCTCTCTCTTTCAGCATACTTAGCAGTCCTGTTTGGACTAACCTGTCTGTTTGTAATATGTGCTGTTCTTGTTTTTGCCAGGTGAGATAATCATCTTAAACAAGTCATCTTTGATTTATGTTGTAATTTGGAAACACTCCTTGCCTGTCTCTCTCTGATGTATACAATTGTTCTCTATTTTGTTGGGAAACTCTTCAACTATTACACAAAAATTTGCTGTAATCTATTCTTAAGTAATCTTTAATAAGACTGTTAATACTTTAACAAGAAAAAAAATTTGATCATTACTACTGTGATGCTAAAGCTGTGTGCAGTGTAAGCATATATATAAGAATACATTAATGCATGTTTATTTTTTATTGATCTTCAAAATTGTGATGGGTGTCTTATGTTTTCTTTTTCTTGCTCATATGTGTCCGGCAGTCCACTGGTGCCTCAAGGTTACTGTGTTAAAGTGCCAGATCCTAGCAATAGCCGCATTTTCAGAGAGATGAAGCACCAGGTGAGAGATGATAGGACTTCTTTGTCTTCTTTGAGCTGCGGGCTAATCTCGGAGCGGGTTTTACACTGATTGTTGCCATTATTTTGCAACTACACGCTCCCTAAGCCCCCTTTTACACTGGACAAAAACCCACTCACACTGCGTGAGGGGAAAGGGTACAGTCTGCATTCGCTCCCAAGTCAAATGACTCTGCAGTTGTCACGGGTGTTTATCAGCTCCAATCAGCAGACAGCAGTGATATAAACATGACATGAGGTTGGGTGCTATTTTTACCCCTATTTAGTGGAGGCATTGAGGACTTGTTGCCTCCATCAGTAATTTTTGCAACCCTCTAGCCTTTTCATCCAAATGTGCTGCTTGACTTGAGTCGGTTTGACTCTTTGTCCAACACAGTGGAGTTTGCACCCACTTGAGGGTGAATATTTACTGTTGCATCAAGCGTCTGAACGGTGGATAAAAATCTTTTTTCCTATAAATTCTTCACATTAAAAGTCCTCTGTTCTTTTGTTATTAAATGCTTTTATCATGAAGCAGCAACATCAGGAAATCTGTTTTTATCGTCGGTAACGTGACACAACTCCTGTTGGCTAAAAGTTAACATGAAACAGTAAAATAAAGTAGATACCTGACAGTACAAACAGCGAGGCAGGAGAGAAACTAAACTTCACACCACAGACATTCAGTTAGAAGTTACAAAAATACTGAGACGTGAACACACAGACACTTTTAAAAACATCTTTCTCCCTGCTCTTCTGCACAGACATGAGCTGAGTCTCGGCTCAATAAGAAAAAGGCAATTGTCTATTTTTAGTGGGCTTGGTTGCATTTAAAAACCCTGCATAAAAGTGCCAGTTGTGGTGTAAAAACAGCATAATGTAGTCAAATCCTTTTTTTTTACTGTGTATTACTAGAATGCTAAATTGTGTTTGATCTCCTTGTAGATAAATGACCCCATGGCTTGGATCTGCGTTCCTGTCTCTGAGCCACATCCAAATATCTCCCTGTTGGAGATTCTAGAAACCAAACCCAGGGGTTGCGAGTCTTCCCCGGAGAAAAGCACAGACACTGATGGATTAATTGCACCAGTGGTTGAAGAAGGGAACTCACAGATGGACTGCCAAAATGTCACAGAGGGGCGTCACAGGCCAGACCGCAAATATGGAAGAGAGGCGTACAGCAAAATGGTTGACTCAGATGAGGAGAGGGACAACAAGGAGGAGGAGGGGGATTGCCTGAGCTCATCAGAGGAGGAGCAGTGCCCGTCAGGTTACGAAAAGCACTTTATGCCCACTGCTTTGGAAATTCTGGAAGTTTCATGATGTCTCCACTTTGACTCATGGACATTCTGATATGTGTGCTGTATTTTTTTTTTTTATATCGTTTTTCAAATGATGACCCTCTGAACAGGCCTGTGTAGCTTCTCTCTGCAGGGACTCAGAGAACAGATTCAGGTCATTGGAGAGATTTTAGTATTTGGTTTGGCCACATTTTGTTATTGTTTCACAATATGGTGCTCACATTTCCTGTTTCAGTGAGACCTCAGTTGTACTTATGTTGACCCTGGTGGTGAGAATATAAACCCAGAGTAGTATTTTAAGAAAAAAAAACAAAACAAAAATGCACAGACAAACTCCCAGATGTGCTGTTTTTTGGATGTGTACATTCGTAAATTAGAAACTCAGGGGTTCTTAAAGTGCGTCCCACAGGCTAGTGGTGGCCCTCGATCTTGTGTGGCCTCTGTATGTGACATTAGATGCAAGCATCATGATTTCATTCATTCATTCATTTTCTGTAACCGCTTATTCCGTAAGGGTCACGGGCTGCTGGGCAATTTTAGAGTCACCAATTAACCTAGCATGCATGTCTTTTGACTGTGGGAGGAAGCCGGAGAACCCAGAGAGAACCCACGCAGACACGGGGAGAACATGCAAACTCAGCACAGAAAGGCCCCGCCCCAGCAAGCCAGGGGATCGAACTCAGGACCTTCTTGCTGTGAGGCAGCAGTGCCAGCCACTGCACCGCTTTGCCACCTGCATCATAATTTAATTATCCATAAATTTTCTACTTTCAATAGCCTACACTTCATGCACTACTCAGTGTCACAGTCCTGTCATCAGTCCTAGTGTCCAAGTGATTTCAATTCAATTACAGATTATTTTCACAGTTGATTATTCAGTTGATTATTTTCTTGTTAAATACTTGTTTGTTTTAAAATGGTGAAAAATGTCAGTCAGTGTTTCCCAAAGTCCAAGATGATGTCGTCAAATGTCTTGTACTCACAATTCAGTTTACTGTCAGAGAGGAGTAAAAAAATCAGAAAATATTCACACTTAAGAAGCTCAAATCAGAAAAGTTTGACTTTTTCACTTACAAATTGCTCAGACCGATTAATCGATTATCAGAATAGTTGGTGCTTAATTTCATAATTGATTAGTCATTGCAGCTCTAGTGATTTCGGCGGACAGCTGACCAGTTTGATGTAGACATGAGATGGAAAAGCCACCACGGAAAAAAGGAGGTTTCATGAAAAATGGATAAACTCTTTCTCTTTCACTTTTTTAGTCCACAGGGAACAGATCAAGTGATCTACCTAATTTGGTGCTCAAGGAATTTAAAGGGACAGTTCACCCCCAAAATCAAAAGTACATATTTATAGCCTGTAGTGCTATTTATCCATCTAGATTTTTGTGGTGTGAGTTGCAGAGTTTTGGAGAGATCTGCCATAGAGATGTGTGCCTTGTTTCCAGTGTAATGGGACAAAATGACACTTGGCTTGTGGTGCTCAAAGCACAATTTTATTTTTTATTTTTTTTTAAGAATTCAAAACCAGTGTGATCCAGTTACTCAAGATAGTATAAAGAAAGGAGCTGCTGTAGATTCTACTGCAGAAAGAAAGTAGTTCTGGCGTAAAACTACTCACAACAAGTTGTGTTGATTATCTTGGGTAACCAGGTCATGATTTTTGGAAAGACACACTGGTTTTGGGTTTTTCAAGTGTATTTTTTATAGTGCTTTGAACACCACAAGATGAGTGTCATTTAGTCCCATTACACTGCAGAGAAGACAGACATCTCTACGGCTGATATCTCCCAAACTCTGCAACTCAGACCAAAAAGGTGTAGGTGACATTAATAGCACTACAGGCCAGTGGAAAAATCTTTATTTTTGATTTTGGGGTGAACTGTCCCTTTGATGGGAAGCGCCATTATGAGATAAATCATAAATCCCACAACAAGTTTGTGAGTTTTCCTGTGCGGCCCTCAATCATATGCCGGTTTCCTAAAATGGCACTCTGTCATGAAAACTTCGAGAGCCCCTGCTCTATAAGCTGTAAACTGATTTAAAAACTACAAAGTTACAAGAATTCTCTTTATTTTGAACCCACTGAATGTAAATGTTAGCCCCCATGTAAGCATATAATTTAGATGCATATTTTTTGTTTGTGTTGATGGACCTTCGAACTTTTTAATGAGTAAAATGTAGATTTGATATTTGTACAACTTCCACACAAGATTGAATAAAAAAATAATATCTAAGGATTTGGCTGCAGAGTTCCTAACTTATTGAATTCAGTTCACTTGTCTACACAAGTATACACAGCACAGTTTCCTCACAAATATCACACAGCATTACAATTTAAGTATTGCACCTAATAATTAAACACATAGAGCCATAATGGATGACTCATGTCACCTTATCCAACAGAATGCCATATATAGAAGAACACAACAGTGTCAGATAGTAAAGATACTTAATTCCTTGCTAGAAAACAGCTGAAACATTTTATAGCATTGATCTGGGCTTCTCCTCAGGGGCCACCAAAAAATCACAGGAGGTCCCCGAGGCTTTGTCTGCTTTGGGAACCACTGATACAGTATGTTGATTCTTCTCCCTAATAAAAATGATGTGATCATTTGATCAACCTCTAAGCTAATAACTAAAAGGTTCAACAAAAATAAAAGAAATGCAAAAAAAAAACATGTTTAATTGATCTTGTGAAGTTCTGGGATTCATGTTTCCTTTTAGATTTTATTAATTATATTAGTTATACCATTTTATTAACATAAACATAATGTTTGCAATAACATGACAAGAGATGTGGACATGTTTATTATAAATTTATTTTGGTGCGTTGCAAATGTTCAGAACATTACCACCCACATAGATATGTCTATGATTTATACACGTATGACTTTAATGTTATGTCATGTAATCCTTATTTATTTATGTGTTTATATTTAGCCCAACTTTATTTTTTAATGCGTGTTTATGTGTATTGGATTAACCGGTATTTTAATAACGTGACGAGTGCAACGGGATTTTCGTAATCTCGCGTAGTTAGCGAAATGTGTACTGAACGGAAGCCGCCATAGGTCAATTTCAGTCGGCGTGCTCATTTGAACAAGAAGAACCGCTACGAAGCACGGGAGAGGAGCGGCCTAGTACTGATAATTCAACTTTCAAGTCAATATTGTACGTATAGTATTTGTACGCTTGTACTTTAACAAACATTGTAGATTCATTACAACGATCAGACCGCCTCTTCGGGTAAGGTGTTCTGATAAGGCAAATATCTGAGCTACGGCCCGTTAAATAGCATTAGCCTGGCTAGTAGCATTAGCATTGCCAGTCAAACACTACGCTCAGGGGGCTTAGCGGCTAACGCCAGCTTGCAAAACGTGTTCACCAAGTTTGTACTTAATATTGTCTGCCAACATTGTGTTAGCCGCGATTGCTTACATGTCCATTCAGACGTTAATCTTTTCTAAAAGGCTGAGTTGGTACAGCATTTCCTATGGGTGGTAGACGGCGGTATTTAACTATTTTTATGCCGGGCACATTGTGGCCACCCAGCCTGGAACTGCCCCGTCGACCAGGCCTGAGCAAGAAGGGCAACTTTTGGTAGCATCAGGTCAACTGTAAGTAGACATTTAAAATGACAAGTAACCAAGCGATAGGTTAGTCGATAATTGATGATGTTATGGGACTAAACTAACCAGCGTAGTTTAATGTAACTAAAGCTATCTGAGGCGAGCCAGTCGCACTGCTAGCTTGGAGCTGGGAAAGGCGGCCCTGCTGCATGGCTAACTTGTTCCCTGATAACTTTTCTCACACTCCACCAGCCGCAGTTGAACACGATCCCTCAGCTACACAGCAAGCGTCGGGCCCACATGCTGTAAAGCACCGTGTTGAATTGTAAACCAGAAATATTGAGACACAAAGCATGTCTGTAACTTCCAGCGGACCGGGTGGCGTGGGGGTGGGGGTAGGATTAACTTGGAGCGGTTAAGCCGGGTCACAGAGATTTTAGCTGGTCGTGTTGTCTAATGTCCTCGTTTTTGTGCCGCAAGCCGATTTCCAATCACAATTTTAGGTGTTGGTATGCAGGGATTCCCGCGTGTTTACTTGCCCGTTCATATTACCTCTTTCCCAACTTCGGTGGGCCCCCAGGCCACCTTGAACCATGTGCACCCGCAACTTCTTACATACACCCTTTATCTTATTTCCTTTCTTCCCCAACTATCTGCTACTGGAGCTGCACTGACGAAGGGCTGGGCAATATATCCATACCGTGATACGAGACTGTTTATATATCACCTCAGATTGTGCATATTGTGATATGGCATAAGTGTCTTTTCCTAGTTTTAAAGTGATATTTTACCAGATTGCTCTATCTGTTCTGCTATTTGCCTTTACCCACTTTGTAATTCTGAAAAAATTATCTTATTTATTTAATCTGCAAATATTTTGATATTGATTAATCAGTTTGATATTTTTAGAGAAAAAAAATCAGACTTCTTTCATTCAGCTTCTCAATTGTGAATATTTTTTGTTTCTTTAGTCCCCAGTTCATTCATTCCTCTTAATTCCTCAGTTCTAACCTGATGCCTGAATTTAGGTATCTGTCGATATAGATATTCCACAGATACAAATATCTTTATTATTGGTATTATGTGTCTGGTTACATGAGGCTGAAAGTGAACTCCAGTTTAGTGGTGAAAAGTTCTGTCACTTGTTGTTAATGGACTGTTTGGATTCACGCTCAATCAGTTTTTACCAACTGGAAATCTTATTTAGTTTTGATGTCTCTAAATTCATGAGGCTTGGACCTATGTAATGACTTCCTGCAACCACTGTAGGGTGTTGCATGACTGTATGCTTGTGACATTCGCGTGTGCATGCTACAGATAGTGCTGAGAGATGGCCCTCTTTTCCCATGATGCACTACATGGCAACAAAAAGATCAAGCTTGCTATTTTATGTTCCAAAATGCAGATGTTATATGTTGTAACTCTTAGTTCAGAACTTGGTGGCAGATGTTAGTAATTCTCAATTTAGTGCTGACTCGTCATTGTAAGCATGAGTAGGGTGGCTGGTACATTTCCTCAGTTCAGCTGAACTTTGCCTTGGGAATCTGTTAAGTGTCCTCTATTATATGTTAAAACCTCTGTCTTTTGTTTCGCACTGCATAGTTTTGGACTGCATACGACCTAGAAATTGGAACGGCCCGAGGACCGGTGACAATATCCAAAGATTGAAATAGATCAAAATAGGCCCCTGATACTATACAGGATTTGATCAGTACCACCTATATTGCAGTGACTGGTAAAGATCAGTAGTCCAGAATGGACTAACTAAACTAAACACCCTTTCATGTTTTGCACAAGTTAAGTGGTCACTGTAGGCCCTACTACACACCTGGAAGGGGAGGGTGAGAAGTAAGGCTGCGCAATTGATCACCATCAAAAGTGCAACATGGCTATGTGCAGTATCCAAATAGTAGGAGCAGAACTAAATTGTGTTTGTTTTTGTTTTGTTTTTTGTTTGTTTGTTTTTTTGTTTGTTTTTTTAATGTGCGAGAAAATATAATGAAGTACTGTCATGTTGCCTGGTCTAAAAATCTTGTTCTTCAAATTAAAGACACCATGTTTATTTGGTACAATCATCAAATAATATTAATTCAAATAGTTTTTTAATCAGTAAATATGAAAATTGTAATGTTAAAATAATCATCCCCACTAATTGTATCTCAGTTTCAGTCGAATTATCCAAATATGACTTTTTGTGCAGCCCCAGTGAGAAGAGGTGTTTGCAGACTTCAAGCGTTACCACAAGATGCCACTAAATCATGCACACTGGTACTATTTGGCTATTAAGTCTCATGAAGAAATTCTGCAGATGAGTTAAAATTTGTCATTTGCATTTGGGGTCTTCAATGAGTGAAATGGTATATATCAGTGTCCTTTCCTAACCATACACATGCATGTGGACTTTGGAGATGATGCATCAGAAACATCTGATCTTAAGTGATGGTGTTTGTATTCATACTGTCTGATCCAGAGACCACCTGCTTACCTATTTGCCCTTAGTTCTGCTTTGTAATTTATGTACATTTATAAGAATACACTGGATAACGTGTATGGAGTTAAATGAACGTGAATTTGTTTTTTGTGTGTGTTTCAGGATGGAGTGGCAGCCAGATGAGCAGGGACTTCAGCAGGTCCTCCAACTACTCAAAGACTCACAGTCGCCCAACACAGTAACACAAAGAGCTGTCCAACAAGTATCCTACAACACTGTAATTGGGTGGGTGGGGGGTTCTAGTAAAGCTGCTAGATGATATGACATGCATGAGTTTATGCTAGTGCAAAGGAATTTTATTCTGTACAGTGTTATTTTAGTATGTTCATGTGCTGGGGGTAAGCTTCAATATCTTGACACTTGGGTCAGTTTTTTTTCCCCAAGTGCACATAAATAATTTTTCATGATAGACTTGTAAACCTCTTTACACTTTAAATTGTATTTGAGCACTGAATTATATATTTTTTTATGCATGGAAAATCTAGACGATATTGTATATGTGGAAATCACTGGTGATTCCATGTAGAGGAGCATGTTATTTATTGTTTTGACCATTGTATAACTGTCAAACAAGAGATAAGTGCTTAAGTTGGAAGTTCAAAGTGAAATGATTCTTAACTGCCGTGCTAGAAACTTGAACAACTCAACCAATTCCCTGACTTCAACAACTACCTAATATTTGTCCTCACACGACTCAAAACTGAAGGTGAGTAGTTTTCCACTCTCAGACATTTAAAACACCTTGATTGTTGCTACACAATAATTATATAAGTGCCTGCTATGCTGTCCATACACCTGTAAGCAGACTGTGCTGTGTCACGCTCGACTTCAGTATGTGTGGCTCAGCTCGATGTCTAGATGTATGTAATAGCCAAACACTGTTGTCATATATATATATATTTTACACTTGTGTTACAAAAGCTTAACAGTGCAACAATATGCTAAGACTTGCACAAGCCTAAAAATATGTTGAATGTGTGTGGTTAGAGATACTTAACATAATATGCCAGTCATTTCCTCACACTGAGCCATATGGATTTTAAAGCTACTTCAAGGAGTTTTTATTTGGTTATGAAAGTATCATTTATTACCAATGCATTTATACGACCTACGTAAGTAAATGAGACCATCAGCAAGAAGGTCAAGTATTTCTTTGTACCTGTTCACAATGGCTGCCACCCGGCCAGATTGTCTTTATAATCAGATGACATGAGCTGGTGGTTATTATGTTTTTTTCCTCAGCTTCTTCCAAAGTATGAACACTACGTGTAACTGCTGTAAACCAAAAAAAAGAGAGAGCACTGATTTGTTTTGGATCTGTTGTTGGTATTTCCCAATACAGTGAGTTTGGGTACAACTCAGAATTGGAATCTGGACAGGAAAAAGTTAGACTGGTGAATCCATATTGGCTGTCAGATACATTTGCAACATGGGTGGGGTTAAAAAAAGCTCAGGGCGTTGTTCACTCTTGTTTCTATTAAAACAGCCGTGTTCCAAATCCACACGATTAATTGTCGGTCGTCACTCATTTTGTACTTTTCCTCTTTAACTCCTCAGATGAGCCGACTCGCTCTCTGAGTGGTCTGATACTAAAGAACAATGTTAAGGCCCACTACCAGAACTTCCCCCCGACTGTCGCCGACTTCATCAAGCAGGAATGTCTCAACAACATCGGTGACCCTTCGCCACTCATCCGTGCTACCATTGGTGAGTAAACTTTGTGGGTGTTGTGTTGGCATGAATGCTGTTCTCCATCACCACTATGAGGAAATCTTCCCACTGGTTAATAAACTTGTGACAACCCTAGCGCTACAGTTTACAGCAGACATTTTACAAACAAAGAAATGTGCGCTTGATATATTTAACGTCAGATCTTAAGCTGTTCCTCTTATTTGAACAAAACCTGTCTTTGAGCACCTTCTAAAACATACAATTAGAATGTATTTGTCTGTTTCAGCATATATGTTATCCAGTATGTGAATTATGTTTTGTTAAAAACAAAGGTTTTTTTTAGTCATACAGTTTTTATTTGTTAGCTTTACAGGGAGCATTTTATGTATCTTGATCCTTTTTTTAAAAAAAAGGTTTAATATATACATATGTTTTGCTCTTTTGGTGTTTTTAGTTGTTTATAATTGTAAACAAAAAAGTATGCACAACAGTTAACTGTTTCAGTGTCCTGATACCATTTTGGGCAATAAAAGTTTTTGTTATTCTGTAATATATTTTTGAGAGATAACTGCAAATATGTTTTTTATGTATATAATGTGTTTAAAGAATCAGCCAGTATAGCTATCAGAACCTTTCATATAATATATATATATATAATATTCACTTTTAATGTCTACATGTCCCCTGCAGCTGTTTGGTGATGTTGGGGCCACATTTAATTCCTTCCAGTAGATTTCAGTCTGTACAGCTGTGTCCAGCTGTCCAGAATGAATCTTGCTACTCTGTGCTTTTGTAAGGAACAAACACTCAATTTATAATTGTTGCAGCCTTCGTCTGACTAAATACTGATAAAGCATTGGTAGTGCAGGGAATAATGGGCAAGTAATGTAATCCGTGTTTACCCAATCACCATGTTACACC
Source organism: Lutjanus erythropterus (assembly GCF_056507025.1). NCBI lineage: Eukaryota > Metazoa > Chordata > Actinopteri > Lutjaniformes > Lutjanidae > Lutjanus > Lutjanus erythropterus. The sequence goes on from NC_139335.1 coordinate 28,752,187, forward strand.
TACTATCATTGCAAGTCTACCCCGCCCTGCATTTCTTCTTCTTTCCTCTGGACATGATGCATAAAGAATCACCTGAGTGCCAGTGATGGTATTTGTATTCATACTGTCTGATCCAGAGCTGCTGCAAAGGCAACTACTTGTACTCCTGTAAATTATAAATCACTATCTGAAGTCTGCTATCTCTGTGTCCTCCAGGCATCCTGATCACTACCATCGCCTCCAAGGGAGAGCTACAAACATGGCCGGAGCTGCTGCCCCAGCTCTGCAACTTGCTCAACTCGGAGGACTACAACACCTGCGAGGTCTGCACATACCCTGCTCTGCCTGTCTTGTTTTTTCGTTTTTTTTTGTTATGCTATAAAAAGCAGGGCTGTCACTTTTCTTTAAAGCCCTACACACCCACATAAGTGCGGATACGAGCACAGCTCTCCTGAGAATAACATGTCACCAAATGTCAAGTACAGATAAAAATGACGGTTTAATTTGTCCCCACCCTGGCAGGTGCAACAAAGCTAGCAGGAGAGTGTGGGAGATGTCAGTCAAACATAGTTTATGCAGTTCTGGAAGGCACCTGTGTGGGTGTGCAGGGCCTTATAAAGCTGTAACACACATCCAAATTATTTATTATTTTTTCTAATACTGGCATGTAAAAGCAGGGCTCAGTGTGATCCCCTTTTTTTTATGGTTTGAAATGATTTATGTTCAGTGTTTTAAAAGCTTTAAGGTGACACTGTAGGGAAACTTCAGGAAGCATTTTTCAAATATTACTGGGAAAGCAGGAGTCCTCTTTGCAGGCTGAGCTTCTCCAATATGGAGTTTGTGTAGTCTTTAATATTTATAAATATCCAGCACATAGTCCTTTAGCTCAATGTTTACACATAATGAAAATTACCATTAGCCTGCTCATGGACATTAGCATGCCGATTGCCATAATGTTGTCTTATACAGATCCATTTTATTTCACATGCTTAACACAAAGGAGCACACTTTGAAGCATATTTTCCTCCACGCAGGGAAATAGCTGGTGACTTCACGTGAACATTTACTCAATCAGCTACCCTCCAGAGCTACAGTAACCTCAAAGGGTCAGAACAGTGGGTTTGAAAATTCAGCCAGCAGCTCTATTAATTTTATTTGTGTTATGGCTCTGGCTTGCTGAGCAGGAAGGGTTAAATGTTGAAGTTTACTTCAAAAATATTTTTACTTCTTTTATATGATGATTCAACTTTTTCCTTGGTTTAGTGTTTAAAAAAACAGAAAATTCACAGTTGTTATCAAATTGCAATATTTCTACTAGAATCGCAATACATGTCAAATCAGCACCCAAGTATCATGGTGGTATGGAATTAGAAGAAAAGTACATTGTCCCAGCCCAACACCATAGACATGATTAGTTTAGTAGATTTAGTTTACTCTACTTTGCATAGGAGTCACTGACATTAATTAAAATAATGACAAATAAAACTATCTGTGCTTGACATGAAAATACTCTGACCGTAATGGGATTTGCATTTGTGATTAAAATTTCTTTTAAATCTTCAGCTGATGAATGAAGTCTGCACAGTGCATTCAGTCCTTCAACTTCAGTTGTATTTTCTGATGCAGTGTCGTTCTCTCCTCTGTGTCCCTGTACGTTTGCGTTTTGATTTGACAGCCTCTCTGTGTATGTCCGTGTCTCAGGGCTCGTTTGGAGCGCTGCAGAAGATCTGCGAGGACTCGTCGGAGCTGCTGGACAGCGACGCTCTGAACAGACCCCTCAACATTATGATCCCTAAATTCCTCCAGTTCTTCAAGCACTGCAGCCCTAAGATTAGGTACAGAAGAGGAAGTGGTTCATTTCTGTCTGTCATTAACATCTGGGTGTGATGCATAATAACATCTGAATGACTGTGAAGGTGTTTGTATTCATACTGTCTGATCCAGATATTCACTTCATCCCTAACACTGACATATGGCTTCATTAAAGAGTTACATTAATTGCTAATGGAATTGATTTTCTCGCTGCAATATTTTTTGATGGTACGTGGAGCTGGGGTGGGGTTGATCACACCTCCCTAATTTTGGAAACAGTGAATGTGCCACAGAATTATTTACTTTCACGGCAGATTCTTCTTGCTGTAAATAAACTTGCAGTGTGTTCGGTTTAATTAGATCCCTGATTTCCCCTGAGAAAACGCAAATCGCCTGCTGAATTAACACTAATCCACCTCTCTGGTTGACCTGACAGTTATGTTCCTTTCATCCCTGCAGGTCCCACGCCATAGCCTGTGTGAACCAGTTCATCATTGGCAGAGCCCAGGCCCTAATGGATAACATTGACACCTTCATAGAGGTGAGTTTGAGTAGCAGACCAGAAAGGTAGCTTACGTTATCTTACATAAGCTACCATAAACCTCCATTTTCTGAACAAACGGTACAAACACTGACAAAATAACGTGTATATATATATAACGTATTTTTGGAACGTAAAATAGCAAACAAACACAATCAGCAATGCATCATGGGATATTATGCTAATGAGGGCCTGTCTGCACCACATGTCAATTAAAGCCACAATCAGTGTTCCACCACTTGCACAGTTAGATTACACAAGCTAAACAAGCTTTCTAGATATTGAAGATTCTGACCAGATGTGCATCAACTAAACTTTTCACCACTAAACTTGATTCATTTTCAGCGTAATCCTACTATTACTATTACATATGATGATAATCATCAATTCAGATATCAGAACTGGAAAAGTGGATTCCCTGTTTTTGAAATGTGGCTTTGTTCTCCCAAGTTTGTTGTTGTTCCCAAAATTTGTTTTTTTTTACCTCAAGTATAAATCACTTCTTTCTTGTGTCATTTCTCCTTTCCCTTACCAGAGCCTGTTTGCGCTGGCAGCAGATGAGGACTCTGAGGTTCGAAAGAACGTGTGCCGAGCCCTGGTCATGCTGTTGGAGGTCCGCATCGACCGCCTTATCCCCCACATGCACAGCATTATCCAGGTAAGTGTGCGCCCAATCAGCCGTGGATCTCTTGTTCAGTTGGATGTGGGGAAAATATTTAGACCATGTTTGTATTTCCCCCCACGCATCTGGAAATGATGAAACACCCAGCTCATTGATTTACAATGATACCCAAAGTTCCTATATAACTGATCCAGATTTGGCTCTGTGCTGTACAGTGTTTTTTATTTCAAATCCACCACAGTCTTTAACACAGTGTTCTTCATCTCCTGCAGTACATGTTGCAGAGAACCCAGGACCCTGATGAGAACGTGGCTCTGGAGGCCTGTGAGTTTTGGCTCACTTTAGCAGAACAACCCATCTGTAAGGAGATGCTGTCTGGACACCTGGTGCAGTGAGTTCAATGTTAACTACTGTTACTGTTGATAATGCACATAATCAGCATTAACCTCTGTTGATATATTATATAGGTCAATGTGGTTGGTGGCCAATGAATTTTCATCTTTAAAATTATAATTCCTTATGTTAATTCTAATAAGAATTACCAGCATGGAAGCTAAGTAATGTCAGGGTTCAATGTTAATGTGTTTTTTTTTTTTGTGGGCAAGTGGGTCAGAAATCTACTTGCCCATTTGCTAATTGTCTCCTTTTTTATTTATTTGCAGTTATTAATTAACAACAAAGACTCAAGTTAATTGCCGTTTTTAATATAGGGTTGCAACCTCTAAAATTATCAGAAAATAGTGAAATATGTCCAGTCCATTTTCTCAAAGTTGAAGGTGATGTCTTTAAATCTCTTTTTTCAGTTCAAAACCCAAAAATATTCAATTTAATATAATGATGAACAGAAAAGGGAAGGAAATCTCCATGTTTGATAGGCTGAATACGGCATTTATAAGCATATTATAATGTTTATGAACACTGGATAACAGGTCATTTCCCCCTTTTTATTACTACTTTCCTGTTTTATTTACTACTTCTCCCTGTTTTTATTCAAATCAATAGAATATATCAGGTTGTTTTTTTTTCTTTGTTTTGTTTACCTGTTTCTAAATGTTAATTGAAATAGGCTTGTTTCTTGATTTTGGTCTCATTTTAAAACAAAAATCCGTTGGCTGCCAACTACACTGAACCATTATTGTCACAATAGACGTTACTCCTAGAACTAGTTGTTTAGAGAGAAGGCATGATAAAACCTTATTTAACACAGAATCAACTCTCACTTAATGTTTGGTTTCTGTTTCACCAAGCGTGTCTTCTCCTTCTCTTCCCTTCATTTAGACTGATACCTATCTTGGTAAATGGGATGAAGTATTCAGAGATAGACATCATACTATTAAAGGTGAGTGCTACTTTTTTTTTTAATAGGTACTCATTTAGAAATATACCTTTTTTATATATCACAAAGTACATCTGAGGACATAGCTGAAGTCAAGTGCGTGTGTGCGCGCGTCTAGGGCGATGTGGAGGAGGACGAGGCTGTTCCAGATAGTGATCAGGACATCAAGCCCCGTTTCCACAAGTCCCGCACGGTCACCTTGCAGCACGAAGGAGGGGAGGGCGAGGAGGGCGAAGACATCGAAGATGACGATGACGATGATGACGACACGCTGTCTGACTGGAACCTGCGTAAGTGATGGAGACATGCAGTTACAGAGACATGTCGCTATGTGTAAAGGAGCATTCTGGTGACTTTGCAGGCTGTTGCACATTTTGTCAGGCTTTAGGTCTGAGTCCACCTTGCAGGGGTCTTAGAGGTCCTGGAAGTCCTTGTAAACACTTGAATTTTAATATTTTCTAGTTGTGAAAAGTGCTTTGATTTCAGATAATGCTTGAAAAAGCTTAAAATTGTAATTGCATTTCTTTCATAAAGAAATCAAATAAATCAGAGCCTAGCTTTTCTTATTTTTTCTTGGCAACCAGAAAATACTTACATTTGAGAAGCTGAAATCAGTATATTTTTTTTCTTAAAAGTCTCAAATCAATTGATTATGAAAATAGTTGGCTATTAATTTACTAATCGATTAATCATTGCAGCCCTATTGTGCTGTCAAGTTACCTGTAAAGCAAATGACCAGATGGTGCGAAGTTAAAGAGTTTTTTTGTTATTGTTGTAGGAAAGTGTTCTGCCGCAGCACTCGATGTGCTGGCCAATGTTTTCCGCGACGAGCTGCTGCCCCACCTCCTGCCGCTCCTGAAAGGTCTCCTCTTCCACCCCGACTGGGTCATCAAAGAGTCTGGCATCCTGGTGTTGGGGGCCATAGCTGAGGGTAAGACTCACAGGACGTGAGCTGTCACAAAAACTGCAAGAAGTTAACCATATTTAATTCTTTTTTAATTACTTTTTTACTCTACTGGCACAGACCCCAAAAATTGCATTACATAAAAGCTGAGTAGATGCACTACAATCTGAGTATCTTAATTTCTGCAAATCCCTATGAGTACAGGTAGCACCAGTTAGTTTACTTTGTGCAGAAATATTTGACGGTAGAATATGGTCCAACTTTTTGTGTAAAAATAATCAGCTGGTTTCATAATAGCATATGTAGTCAGAATGTCTCACAGATGTTAACACTTTGATTTTACATCTGTGAATTTAAACCCTGTAGTCAGGTGTGGGCCTCCTGTATATCCATGTGGTTAGATGTGTGAGAACATGTGGCCCACATTTATGTTCACTCCACTCAGAATTAAGTGGACTTCGAAGCGTGCATCTTGCATCTGGAAATGATGAAACACCCAGCTCATTGATTTTACAATGATACCCATAGTTCCTATATATCTGATCCAGATGTAATAGCTCTGTGCTATGCTGTTGCACAAAAGTATTTTTTCTCAATCCACACAGATTTAATGTTGTGATCATAGTTGAGTCTCAAACACATATCACTTTGTACTCTTTGCGCAACCTATCTTTTCTGATTGGTGCATCAGGCTGCATGCAGGGCATGGTGCCCTACCTGCCGGAGCTCATCCCCCACCTCATCCAGTGTCTGTGTGACAAAAAGGCCCTGGTACGCTCCATTGCCTGCTGGACCCTGAGTCGCTATGCACATTGGGTGGTCTCCCAGCCCCCCGACTCCTACCTCAAACCCCTCATGACAGAGCTTCTGAAACGCATCCTGGACGGCAACAAGAGAGTGCAGGAGGCCGCATGCAGGTGAGCATTTTCATTCTCCCCCTCTCCTTCATATGTGGATATGATGACACACCCAGCTCATTGATGAACAATGATACACTTTGTTCCCATATTACTTTCTGATCCACATCATGCACGCATCATTCCTAGGTTGAAGAACTCTATATATCTAGATTAAACATTCATAATGTCCTCCATCTTGGATTTCTCTCAGTGCATTTGCCACCCTGGAGGAGGAGGCATGCACAGAGCTGGTGCCCTACCTGAGCTTTATCCTGGACACGCTGGTGTTTGCCTTTGGAAAGTACCAGCACAAGAATCTCCTCATTCTCTACGATGCCATAGGAACTCTGGCAGACTCAGTGGGTCACCACCTCAATCAGCCTGTAAGTGCCTGTGAAATTTAGACCTGTACTCTGCCTTTTTCATCACATGCAATTTCTTCCCCTATTTTTCTTATTGTTTGGAAATCAACTCTCTTACTGATAGGTGGATTAGAAGATTGACTTTTTAAGTGGTTATGAAATAGTCTTAATTTATTACTGATACCTCTTTATGAGCTACATAAGTAAACAAGACCTTCCACTAGAAGATCAGCTATTTCCATATAGTCTTACTGCCTGCAATCAGGGCAGATTCTCCATGAAATCAGGTGAAATAAGCCTTTGTTTCCATTTTCACAGGCAAAGTTGCAGTGAGTAGTACCTTAGCAAGTTCAACAGAAGCACAGAGAGATTTTTATTTAGATAATTTTAATTTTGGCATAAAATTTCATGGTAATTATGGTGGAAACACTGCCACAGGGGCCTCCATGATCACCGATATGAAAGTTGCTTGTAGCTTGTAATTTTTTGTGTGGATTAAACAGCAAGATATAATGTTCCCGGTGGTGGTCTTTATGCTAAGCTAACTGGCCGCTGGACCTAGCCTCACATTTAGCAGATACATTGGTATCAATCTTCTCATCTAACTTAGGAAACAAAACAACCTTTGTTTCGGGTTTCAAACCCTGATCTTATTGTATTTTGTTTCTCAGGAGTACATTCAGAAGTTGATGCCCCCCCTTATTGCCAAGTGGAACGAGCTGAAGGATGAAGACAAGGATCTCTTCCCATTACTAGAGGTGCAAAACTAGTTTTTAAAGCAGTACTTGTCCTACAGGAGGTGCATTTTCCTGACACGCTGCCCTCTTTTAATCATTTTCTAAAATAATGGCTCTTTCAAAATGCTGTTCACACCATTTACAAATTGTGTTCACTGAAAACAAATGCCCAGTATCTGGATATGATGAAACACCCAGCTCATTGACACAAAATGATACATTTTGTTCCCAAAATACTTTCTGATCCAGATACCACTTCATGTTGCTTTTGGCGGCACAGTTGAGTGCACGAAATTGGGAGTGTTTTACAAAGTCTTTGATGCTGCAGAAAAGTAATTAAAAGCAGCTTCTCTCCTTTTTTTTTTTTTCAGACTACTGCTGATTTTAATGAGGAGTGTAGCAAGCTAATGTAAGCTAATGCTTGGAACTTATAGAGTGAGCTGAGACGCCCATCTCCAGCTGGCTTTTTAATGTTTCCATCTGACAGATTTTAAAACTTTGTAAAAGGCTCTGAAATGTATAAAGTTACTTGATACAATGTTAATGCTAACAGACTGGGGTAAAAGCTACGTATATTTGTGTGTAGTCTAACCCGGCTCAGACTAAAGCCGAGCCAAAGAGAGATGCACTGTCATCAGACCACTTTGATTCTGCACTACTGCACATCCTCCTCCTCAAACCCCAACACAGCTGATCCTGGTTTAACCCCTGCGAATAAGCCGTTAGTTTGGCAAAAGCAGTGGGATTTAACACAAGTTTGGCTGCAGGTTAAGTTGCTGCAGCTGTTAAGCTAGCATTAGATAGCTGGATATGCTAATGTCACAGTGTATGTCAGAGCAGACAAAGTTTAATCCATTCTCCACATGTTTTCTCTAATTTTACATTTTGGAAAGACCAAAAAGACGCCACCGTCCAGAAACACAGTATTGCTTGTTTTGGAGATCCCCCAGGCACACCACTAAAACGTGTAGAGAAATGCAAAGCTAGACAGACCTGCAGCACCCGTGGTGCAGTTGCTAATCTAGCAAAAGGGTCAGTTGTGGTGCACATCTGGCAGAACAGTTGTTTGTAGCTGTGGACGTGGTCAGTTTTTTTTTTTTTTTTTTGAGCATTCTTTCACACTGAAATTACACAATAAAGAATTGTGGTTGCAATGAGTCTCTCCCACCAAAAAATTACAATGCTTAAAGTTTTTGACTGCTGTGTTTTGTGTCATTTATTGGGCAGGCAATCCCAAGTGACAATTTGTGTATGTCTGTTTATAAAAGTCCTTTTTGTGTTTCTTTCAGTGTCTTTCGTCTGTAGCCACCGCCCTGCAGAGTGGGTTCCTGCCTTACTGCGAGCCTGTCTATCAACGCTGTGTCACACTAGTCCAGAAGACACTAGCTCAGGCTATGGTGAGAATGCCACTACACACACACACACACACACACACACACACACACACACACACACACACACGAAATAAATGTGTTGTGTGTTTAGCGATTTCGCCCTTCAGAGTTAAAGAAGAGACATTGACACATGTCTGTCCTGCTCTGTCTTTTCAGATGTACAACCAGCATCCAGACCAGTATGAGGCTCCTGACAAGGATTTTATGATTGTGGCCTTGGATCTGCTCAGCGGCCTGGCTGAGGGTTTGGGGGGTCATGTGGAACAGCTAGTGGCCCGCTCTAATATCATGACCCTGCTTTTCCAGTGCATGCAGGTATGAAAGAGTTTTGCACTTCTTGATTTTACTCATGTGAAATGTTAAATGTAAAAGTTTAACATTACGGTGTGTATGTGTTGCAGGATACTATGCCTGAGGTCAGACAAAGCTCCTTTGCTCTGCTGGGTGATCTAACCAAGGCTTGTTTCCTCCATGTCAAGCCCTGCATTGGTGAGTGTGTTTTATCAGAACATCGAGTAACTCTGGCACAGGTAGACTGAATTACATCACCCGCCCTCTATTCTCTGGCTAACAGGGGCACCCAGCATTAACTGATTGTGATCCTTCCTGTAGACATAGATGGGACTCTTACAGATAAGAGGGTTTAAAGGAAATGTGTCGGTGTGTGAAGGACCACATTTCAGACACAATCCGGGGCTGGGTGTAGAGATGTTCCTACCGACTACTTCCCTGTCAATTAAACAGAAATTTCGACTAGTCAGCTGGAGTAAAAGTAAGAAAACACTCACATTGTTCACTTATCAAATCATATTTAATAATGGATGGCTTCCACATTATCGTACAAAACTTGACAACTCACTAAATTAGCAGAGCAAGATCACAGGATTACTGCAATATGGCGGTGTTGGAAAAGCTTGAAAATGCACCTTAAAAATTCTTTGGAAAGGTTGTCGGATCCCTGTGATTGGCATTTCTATCTCAATGTGGCCTAAATGATTAGATGTCACTGTTTGTATTGTAACCAGTGTGTGTCTGTTTCCTCCCCCAGCTGAGTTCATGCCCATCCTGGGACTCAACCTAAACCCAGAGTTTATCTCTGTGTGTAACAACGCCACCTGGGCCATTGGAGAGATCTCCATGCAAATGGGTGAGTGTGTTTGTTTTAATTTTTTTTTTTAAACAGATGGTTGCGCTCACTATAAACAAGTGCCCAGTATCTGGAAATGATGAAACACCCAGCTCATTGACACAAAATGATACATTTTGTTCCCAAATATTTCCTGATCCAGATATCGTACACCTCATGTTGCTCAGGGTGGCACGGTTGAGTGCTCGCATGCAGGTTTACGTGCGTGGAAGCTCGTGTGTGTGATTCTTTGTAACAAATGCAAACTGAGCTGCAGGTCTGCGCAGACCACACGGCTCTTGTCTGTCCTTTTGCCTTTCATTGTGGTTCTTGGAACTTGGCAGAATGTTTTCTTCAGATTACTCCTGGCAGGAAAGTTGTCTGTAGCTGTAGTCATATAGAAATATTTTTCAGATCATTATATGCTATTTAAAATTTTTGGAAAACTTGCCTGATTGTGGAAGTGGGTCATGGAGTGTGCCGTTCTCCTTTGCCTGTCGTAACACTTGTTACATGAAATGGCATAGCACCGAAGACCAGCCTCACTGCGCTTGCACAGTGTGTGAACATTGCGTGCGTGCGTGCGTGCGTGCATGCCTGGCCAGCCATTGTGCACGATTCAGTCAGCCCAGTGACACTCTGTGTGATCTCCCTGCAGGCACAAGTGTAAAGCAGCAAGCAAGGGATTGTCCTGGTGAGCGTGTTGACCAAAGAGTGTAAAATCAGATCAGATTTTTCTCTGAGACATGTTTAGTGTTGCCCCCAACCAGCTGAAGTTATCAGAAGGATTAAAAGTAGTTTAATGCAACATCATTCTATGTGTTTGCACAAGGATTTTTGCACATCATTGAGAATGAAATTATGAAGTATTAGCCTTGGACATCAGACAAAATATTCTGTTAAATTTAACAATACCATTAACTGCAAAATGTGATGTGAGAATTTTTACTTGTTAGTATCATATTTTTTGAAGTTCATGTTTCATAGTAAATGCAGTGAAGCGATCTCAACAATGTTTTTCTACAAAAAAAAGTGGTCATTGGAAGTAAGGATGTTAATGAATTTGAACAGGATGTTAAGAATTAAACGATTCCAAACATATTAATCAGTTGTCTGGAAATGACAGTAATTGTGCCTCATGGCATTGTTTGGTCTGGATAATTGAAGTTGAACATATCTATTAATCAGAACACTTCTCTACTTTCCCTGTTTAGAAATTGAAAACATAAAGGATCAAGTTTATAAGTCTTATTCCTTAAATTTATATTCATTTAATAAACTGCATTGCTTAAATTTCTTTTGTTATAAATCCAACTTTTCTCAATCTGATTCTTTCTCTGACTGATAGTTGGTGAGCTGCTTAGTTCCACATGAGTTTCTGTATGTAGGATTTGTCTGTGCTCCTCTTCCTGGTTTAAAGTGGGCGACATGCTGTCTCTCATGCCTGAATAGCATCAAATTAAAAATTTTGACAGCTGTCACCATGACATTTACGCTGCATGCTGCCCATTTTCCTCACAGCTGAGCTCTCTCTGTGTTTCTAGGTGCAGAGATGCAGCCTTACGTAGGCATGGTTCTGCCTCACCTGGTTGAGATCATCAATCGACCCAATACACCCAAGACTCTGCTTGAAAACACAGGTACACACAAGACACTACACACACAGAATAAGTTGGACATGTGTCAAATGTTGGGACACGTATAGAGCTAAGGTGCATCATTTTTGTCTGTCTGTGCAGCCATTACGATTGGCAGACTGGGTTACGTCTGTCCCCAGGAAGTGGCACCACAGCTGCAGCAATTCATTCGGCCATGGTGAGTCATGTGTGATTACCATCTTGAGCCTCATTAAAGAAAAATCTCCTAACTGCTCGGCCTATCTTAAGTTTCAAAAATGGGAAAAACCCTATTTTACTTTTACAGAAGCAATTCCCAGATTAATGGCTTTGTTCCTGTCTTATTCTATCTTAGACCTTGTATCATATCCTAAAAAAATATAACAGAATATGTCCTGTCATGCCTGTATCTGCGTCCAGAATGTGCATGTGACTGCCTGTATCCTCAACAACAGCTGTATCACTTCTCTTGTAACTAGCTAGCAGCTATAATGGACAAAACAGACCCAAGGTAAAGATTTGAATCAAATCGATCAGATTCAAAATTGTCAGGCAGTTATATACCCACAAATACAATATTCTGGGAAATTTAAAGTGTCATGCGGTTTGAGTAGACCTTCAGTTACAATTACATTTAGACCAGATTCTATGCCATCCTAGTTTCAGACAATTCTCTAATAGTTAAACTTGTCTCATAAGGTAAGATTTAATTTCCCTAAATGCTGTTAGGAACCATGTTTCTGTAACACCAATGATCCTAAATGTCATCCTAAGCTTATATAGACTTGAAATGAAGTTTCTGTACTGAGGCTTTCAGATATTGCGAAATACACAGATTTATCTTTTTCATGTTCTAGTACAAATCACAAAGTCCTCTTCTACATACTATGTAGAGGAAAAATACAATTTAGAAAAGAGGAAACATTCTTTCTTGAAAGAAATAGTGTTTCACAAGAACTGAGTCATGCATAAAAAAAAACTGTCCTTTGTTGGTCTTTTACACTCACATTCACACAGAACACAGAAGTTTCAGACTTAAGTCTTGATTTTGGATACTGTCATTGTCTGTACAGCTGTATGATGAATTTAATGAGAAGTCTAAAGCTTCTTTGTCGAGTCCTCCGCTGTATTTAAAAGGAGGAAAGGACAAATATTAATTTAGCTCATCATGAATATAAGAGGAAACTAAAGTGGCAGCAACTGAATTGATGAATAAACACTTTGCACTTTGGTCTCTGTCTTTTCAGGTGCACGTCGTTGAGGAATATCAGAGATAATGAGGAGAAGGACTCAGCCTTCCGGGGAATCTGTGTGATGATCGGTGTAAACCCTGCAGGAGTGGTGCAGGTGCGGCGATGTGCTTTAAAGGGGTGAGAGGGCTGGGGCATCTCTACATCACTGTGCAATAAAGTAACACGTTGTTTCTCTCCAGGACTTCATTTTCTTCTGTGATGCTGTGGCCTCCTGGGTCAACCCCAAGGACGACCTGAGAGACATGTTTTATAAGGTGAGCGCTTCATCGAAAGGAATTCCATGCCACTGATCACATCTTGTCAAACATATTAATCTGATAGATGGGGCTTTGGTTATTTTAGATCACTATGGTTATTAAAATGTTCCCTCCCCGAGTGCAGTGCTGGCTCACCACACTCTGTGATGATCATTTATCAGACATTCGAAATCTGATCCCATGGTGCGGATGACTTTTGAGTCTGAGAAGTGTGGGTAGAGCTCTCTGTTAGGGGAGGGACAAGACAGCATAAGTGATAATGAAGCATCACCCATTTAAAGTTGATCAACCAAACAAAGCGTCAAGGGGATTTTGACAGTCGACTGTTAAACTCCTCCCCTGAATCACGATTGTCCATGATGGCTTACAAATTGTTACAGCAACACAAGATTCAATACAATAAACAGATCAGACATCAGTTCCTCCTGTCCTCCTTCAAAATGTCCAAGAGGACCAAATTAAAATTCCAGTTAGCACAAGCACAAGATAAAACTGCAAGTAGCGGATTAAACAGTGTTCATGTGCTCTATTGTAATTCAAGCTGTACTTGTTCACCTGTGCTGCTAACTAGCTTTGTTTAAAAGTGCAAGTGTGTGACAGTGATCCCACAGTAATAAGCCCCAAATCTTTGCTGTACAACACAACTCCTTTTTGTCGTGTCTCTGCCTGATGAGATGCAGTCCTGCATAAACTTCTATCAGTTCACTTAGGGGCCATTTGTATGACACAAAACCAGTGTTATTTTCAATACCTTCGTGCTGAAGTGCACATATTAGTGAACATTATTATTTTCAAAAGTGAACTTAGTCGGTTGCATGTAGCAAACCTGTTTTGTGGTGTGCTTCTCCTATAGGCTTCAATAGAACTGGCACCAAGCAGAGAATTTTTTTTAGTTTCCTTAGCATTGCCACTTTTGTCTTAAAACAGTCCAGGGAAAACCCTGACTAAGTGGGCGGGGTTTAGCAAACAGTCAATTGGTTTTCCTCCTGTGAGTCGGCCTCATGATGGTTTTCTGTTTTCTTTTCCAAGATCTTGCATGGCTTCAAGGACCAGGTCGGGGAGGAGAACTGGCAGCAGTTTTCAGAGCAGTTTCCTCCTTTGTTGAAGGAGCGCCTGTCGGCCTGCTATGGCGTCTAACCCAACCATCCCCTGGTCAACACAGGACACTGACCTGTCGGGTACGTCCAGCAAACGTCTGCAACACATCCATCCCCCCACAGACCCCCTTCTGGAAATGATGAAACACCCAGCTCATTGATAAACAATGATACATTTTGTTCCCAAATGAATTTTCTGATCCAGAAGCACATTTTCACCCACACCGCTGAACCAACCACATCAGCTGTAGCTCTGCATTTCTACATTTATCTTTGGGTTGTGGGAAAAACATTTGAAGATGTGAAGATTTTATAGACCAAACAACTAGTCCACTAATCAAGAAAATAATTGTTACTTGCAGCCCTACTTAAGTTAAATCGGCTAATTTTTTACAGTGTTATCTGAGTATAATGTCTTTCTTCCATCCCTCTGTTTGTTTTTCCTACAGGTTAATGTAGGGGAGGGTTACTGGGGAACTCATTGCACTGCCCAGATTGTTGGGGAGAAACGAGAGCTGGAGGGACGTGACCGGCCTTGACCCTCCACTCAGCGGACGGCGCCCCTTTTTCCCCCCGCGCCCTGTGTGTCTCTGTGAGGGAAGGGTGGGAGGAGGGTGGTGGGTGTGGGAGGGTAAACTGGGGATATACATATACCTCTTGGATTAAACGCCTCACTAAATCCAACACGCTCAAAAAGTGACTTTCGCCAACAGCACCGCAGGGATCTTAGGTAGACGAGGACAATTAAAAACAAACAAACACACACACAAGGGGCTGGCTTTGACCTCCCCGCCTCGATTTGATTAAGATAGAAGACGGCTGGGAGGGGGGAGAGGAAGGGGGGTTTGTCAGATAGGTACATAAAAAAAAGGAATTATCTGAACCAGCATAGGGTGCCACAGTCCCAAATACCACAATGCACGTAGTCTGCGGAATGACTCGCACATGTAGGTGTTTTAAAAAGGTGCGTGCCAGAGGCTAAACAAAAAAAAAAAAAACGCTTTTTAACTGCAGGAAATGTGCACACGTTTTTTTTTTTTTTTTTGCACCTTTAAGGCGAATTTGCAAAAACCATCTGGGTTGCACATACATGGGTCTTATTCTTTTCACATGTACATTTAGCTGATGTTTAATTTCCTTCTTCTGCCTGTGGTTGCTGAATTTCCTTTAGAATCATAGGTTTCTTTTTTTTTTCCCCCGCCCTCTTTCGAGGCCAAAAAAAAAAAAGATGCAGTAGGTCTGTCCTCTTAAGGTTTTCCCACCGCAGTACAGAGTTATTGCATGGCATACGTTCACCTCTTTAAGTACCGCATGTTTGAGTGAATGTCTGTCTTGTTGCTCACTTGATTTGTCACACGCGTCGTCAGTATGGGGAGGCTGCCATAACTTTGAAGCTGTCAGTGGTCCTTTTTGTCCTCCCATTCATACATATTGTCCAGTGTCCCCCGTAGTTTTAACGGAGGCTGAAGAACTACAGGTGGATTAATGCAGGAATTGGCTCCCGTCTGATCGTTTGGAGAATCACTCACTGCAAAAAAAAAAATACTGTAGGCAACTTGAGAATCCTTTTTGCTGCTGTTGCTGCTTCGTTTTTAGAGTATTTACGAAACAGACATAATGAGAGCGATAAGACATCACCAAGAATTAATCGGTTCTTACTGATATAAATGCACTTTTTTCTTTTTGTAAGAAATTTAGAATTTCAAATGTAAGACGTAAAGTAATACTATACTGATCTTGAGATCTAGTTTTTTTGATAAGTGATTTTAGGACTGTTAATGGCTTGCTAAAGTAAGCATGTTAAGCAATGGTAAAAAATGACTAGGGTAAGACTTGAGGCCTCTTAACATAGTTTTATAATGTAGCTCTTTCTAAAATGGATTGAATAGGATTTAAGAGGAGGGAGACATCTTAATTACAGTATTTTGGATCCATGTCCCAGTGCACCTGTCAATCCATATGTGTTTTGCGTATATCTTTTTGTTAAATGATGGCTGCTCGATCCATCAAGGCTTCTCCTTATCATGAACATTGCATGCTTTTCAACAAGTCTTGCTCCTTTTTTTTTAGTAATTTTATAAGAGGTCCGTTTGGAGGGATCTACCATATAAGAGCTTTGTTGATGGCAATGCAACTCGCTGCTGGACTAACAAGGTACTTCTCCAGCTTCTGATCAAACTAGTGATGGTTGTTGCCATATATTCACCCGTCAATACTGTGTAGGATATGCCTGGGTCCTAATAGTTCTCCCCTGACACTGGTTAGCTTACGTGCAAGAGTGGTGGTCCCTATCAGCTTTATCTTTTAGTCATTGTCCACAGTGGACGGTTGTATTGGAAGTGTGTATGGCTGTTTGCGTTGCCAGTTAACTTTGTTGGTGTTTTACTATAAAGGTATGTACGCGAGTACTGCTTAAAGGGACAGTTCCCTCCAAAATCAAAAATGTGTGCTTTACCCCCAGCGGTGGTGCTATTTATACATTTAGACTTTTTTTTCTGGTGCAAGTTGCAGAGTTTTGGAGATATCAGCATTAGAGGTGTCTGCCGTCAATCCAGTATTACACAACTAGATGGCACTCTGCTTGTGGTGCTTAAAGCACTACAAAAATACTTTTTAAAAAAAAATCAAAACCTGTGTCTCTTGCAAATCATGATCTGGTCACTCAAGATATCCACATATCTTGTTGCGAGCAGATTCAGTTAGGAACTACTTACTTTTTGCGTTAGAATCTACCAGCACTACTTTCTTCCTAGTAGACTACAAAGACAGTAGCTCCTACATGAAACTACTCACAACTACTCAAGATAATCCAGATTTTGTTCAGTTTAATGTAGAAACTACTTTTTTCTACTAGAAAGAAAGTAGGTCTGGTAGATTGTAAAGTAGTCCTGGTAGGTTCCATTGTGAAAGGAAAGTAGTTCCTACATGAACTACACTTCACAAATGCTTTAGATAATCTAGACCTTGTTGTGAACAGGAACTACTTTGTTTCTACTAGAAAGAAAGTAGTTCCTGTAGATTTTGAAATCGTGCTGGTAGATTCTACTACAAAAAGAAAGTAGAGCCCACTTGAAACTGCTCACAACTACTTTAGATAATCCAGACCAGAACTACTTTGTCTACTAGAAAGTAGTTCTGCTCACAGCAAGGTCTATATTACTGGAACTTCTCACAACTAAAGATAACTCAGACCTTGTTGAAAGCTGTTTCATGTAAGAGCTACTTTCTTTCTAGTAGAAAGCAAGTAGTTCTGGGAACTTCTGGTAGAATACTGCAAAAAGAAAGTAGTTCCATTTAGTGCCATTTTATTGGAGGGAGGCAGACATCTCGATGGACGAAAACTCAAACTCTCACACCAAAAAAAAGGTATAAACACTACACTACAAGCCGGGGGAAAATTTTGTATTTTTGATTTTAGGGCGAACTGTCCCTTTTTAAATGTAATGTTGCACCAGCCCTACAATAAATAAAGTTGTATTCGGGGTGTAGTGTGAGTCGTGCCCTGAGTTCACGTGGCCACTGGGAGTATCAATTTGCCTGCCGGTTGACATCAGTTTGATCCTTACTAAGGGAAACACCCAAATCTATTCTAACATTTTCCTCAATATCGGCTCACATCAAGAGATTTTGTATTTTATAAAATACGACTGTGAGTTTTCCTCAACCACTGGGACAGGACTTTTTTTTTTTTTGTAGCACCAGTATTGCCCGTGAGTGCAAGCAAAGAGATATGAAGTGGCCACTCGATGCTCACGGGCTGGACTGATCTTGTTGGAGCAACATCTGGAGAAACATTGATTAAAGTGTTTCAGAAGACTGCAGCTCCTGTGCCACAATGAATTGGTTAAAGTTGAGGCTTTACCACTCCTCGCTATGTTATGACACACTAAGCTATATACAGAAGTAAAATGAAATGCAAGTTGTCCACAAGTTTTTTTTTTTTTAATTTTTTATTTTGATGCTCATGTGAGTTTTGTTTTTATTTATTTTGTTTTTGATTTTATTATTTTTTTAATGTTTTTTTTGTGCTCCTGTGCACAAATTGTTTCGGACTTTAAAAGTTTTTTTTTCTTTTTATTCTTTTTATTTAAAGAATCATTTGTTTTCGTTGTTTTATAGCGGACCATTTGATTATGTCAAATTTTACGTTGTGGTTGGACTGAAGGAGAGTCGGTGCTTGGTGCATACCTTAGGGAAGAATGTGGAAAACTAATTCATAACTGTTTCAATCTGATATCAAGGCTGGCAATTGAATTTGATGTAGTTTTTGCTCAACTGTGGTGCAGGTGGGATGTTATCTGATGTATCCCTTTTTATTTAATTTTTGTGAATAGGGGAAAATAAATTTTTTTTCTATTAAGCTTTGTGTCAACTGATCTTTTTTTTTTTTTTATTTAATTGTGTGAACATTTGAAACTTGACCTTGCAAAAAACAAACCCACGCTAATGTGACATTTGAATGAAACTACATGCAGGGAGTGCAAAATGTCAATAAAAACAGAATGCAAAGATTTTTCAACCTATGTTCAATTTAATACAGTACAAAGACAAGTTATTTATTCACTAATTCTGAACTTGATGCCTGCAGCATGTTTCAAAAAAAAGTTGTGACAGGAGCATCTTTAGCACTGTTGCATCTTTCCTTTTAAAAACACTCGGTCAATGTTTGGGAACTAACAAAAACTGAAGTTTTGAAAAGTGAGATTCTTTGCCATACTTGCTTGATTTCCAGCTTCAAGGGCTCAACTGTCCAGGGTCTCTTTGGCGTATTTTGTGCTTCATAATGCACCACACATTTCAGTATGAGACTGGTCTAGACCTCAGCCAGATCAGTCTAGTACCTGAACTCTTACTATGAAGCCACGCTGTTGTAACACAGAATGTGTCTAAAATAAACCGGGGCGTCCCAGAAAAAGTCTTAAGGATGGCAGCGCATGTTGCTCCAAAACCTCTATGTGCCTTTTAGCATTAATGGGGCGTATATTAAAGAAACTTGGGTTTGCCCACCACTTATCTGGGGTGTCACTGCCCATTTTTGGCAGCCTGTCAGCCGAGCTGCATTTATCTCTCGGCCTCATTCATGTGTAGCGTTGCTCTATAGGCCGCTTCACTTTGATGGGAAATAGCTCATTTGCATTCAAGTACTTTAGCTGTTTTATAGTTACACTTCCATCACCTATCTATGATGGTGTAAGTCATCATTCCTTCAGACAATATGGCACACCACATGCATCAAATAACTGGGAGCATCTACAGAAACACTGTCTCTGTACCAGAGGATACACCAAAGGTCCGGGGATACGACTTCAACCAGGGAGTGGACCACCGAGCCCTGCTTCAGTCCTACCTCAACACGGGCTTCCAGGCTACCAGCTTCGGCTTGGCTGTCCAGCAGATCAACAACATGGTGAGACGTGATGCTTCACAGGGAGACTGGCCAATGAGCTTGTTCAAATTTTTATCAGCATTGCTGCCTGTCAGTGTAGGGTCTACAGGCATTGTTGTTTTATTTACTGGCTGCAGTGTATGTTTGCACAACCAGCTGAATGGATGATTGTTAACCCGAACCACAGGACTGTGTCCGGAGTCCCACAGGGTCCACTGGTGGACGTCTTCTGTTTAATCAGTTTGCTGCTGTGTGGCTTTATCATCAGCAAACACAGTTACTCTCTTCTGAGAACATGAACTCTTATTCACAAGGATGACTACTGTCACAAATACATCAAAAAATATCTTGTTACAAATTACAAATACTTGCTCATCAGAAGTATCAAAGTAGAAAATACTGGTTTGGAAAATGTATTTAAAGTTATCTGGAATTTTAAACTGAAATACATTCTATCAAAACTGATATCACATTTTAGGCATTTAGTTGCGTGACCATAACTCCCTGCATCATGGGTCTATAGCAGTCATTCCCTAAGTGTGTGTTGTGACCCACAGATGGGTTATGGGAGATTTTATTTGGGTCACTAAATAATCAAAAGACTATACAAGAAATTTAAGATCTACCGTATATCTGTAATAAAGCACTTAAAATGTGTAGATAGTTTTACTGATGAAAGGAAAAAACAAGAGGTAATTGGTAATTCCACCTAAATGCACTTATTTTGTCTCATGAAATAGCCTAAAATGTCCTACACTGTAAAAATGAAAAAGTTGAGAAAATTCAGTATTTCAAGGCAACTTACTGCAAAAGATTTTGAGTTTGAGCCCAACTGAAACTTTTAAGTTTAAAAAAAGTTTTACCAACAGATGTTTTGCTGAGATAATTGACTTTTCTGCTTTAGATAAACTTTAATCTTTGACTTTAAGAATTGGATTTAAAAATGATTGCGTAAACTTGTTGAAGTGACAGTGAATAATAGTTAATACTCTAATACTAATATTTTAAATTAAAAACATTTAATTTTCAAGCACCCAAATAATTTCAAGTGAAGTTCACGGCTCACTGAAAAAAATTTGAGTTACAGTTTCTAAACTTAAAAGATTCAAGTTAATTTAAAGAATAAAATTAAATTATCCAACTAGGTTAGCAAAATATTTGTTGTTTTATTTAAAAAGCTATTATAGTAAGTTGCCTTGAAATTCTGAGTTGTCTCAACTTTTTTAGGGTTTGTTTTCTTAATGAGAGGAAATAGAAATAATGAGCTTCTTAACTAAGCTTTATTTCTCATTTATAAAGTATTTAACAGGTGTATATGCATGTATGCATTTTTAAAAAGTGGGTCCCCAGAAACAAAGTTTGGGAAACACTGATCTATAGGGTGAACTTAGGAAAGCGTACCAATAAACATTGCTCAGTCGTGCAAGAATTCAAAAAAGCTGCTTCCTGCTGTAAAGAAATGACCCAGATAAACACTCTGTGGGTTGCAGGGGCAGACCTCTGATGATTTAGCCTTCTGCAAATAGAAATGACTTCATCTTTAAATCTACAACTTCATCTCCATAAATACATAGCCTCTTACAAAAAGTTGCAGATACATCTGAGAACTTTGCAATAATAAATTTAACTTAACATAAATATCAGTTTAAGTGTACGCTATATTTAGAATATTTTCACAGACAGCCTTTTCCAACAGGATTGTTCTGAAGGGATCTGGGATCGTTTGGATTATAAGAATTGGGCTTGTATGAGGTACTTATCCAAAGTCAGCGTCTTACCTACAGTATGGCGGTCAACACGCCCCAAGTTTGGAGAGGAAGAAAAAACAGCATTCTCATTCTTTAGTGATCAATCAAGAATCAAATTAGTTTAATCGATGAATTCTCTTTTACCCCTTGCCTGGTTGGGCAAGTGTGTTGCCAAGTGGGCAATTTTGATTTTGAATTGTTTTTTATGCACTACACAAAAAAGCCTTCCAACTTAAACACTAACTTTGCAATCCACTCCGCACCCGCAGATCGAGAGGCGGCAGCAGCCGGTGAAGGCGGTGACAGTAAGTGCTGAAGAAGACCCTTCAACCTGCCCCTGCCTGAGGAGCTGCACCATCTTCCTCGGTTACACCTCAAACCTCATCAGCAGTGGAGTCAGGGAGAGCATCCGCTACCTCGCAGAACACAAAATGGTACAACCCTCCTCAAATATGAGTCACTGAGAAATATATGATAATATGCACTATGTTAAAGCAAAATACCCTTTATCATAGAGATTAGAAATGGAAAACTGCATGCACAATGTACTGTATATCTGTCTCTGTGTAGGTGGATGTCTTAGTGACCACAGCTGGAGGCATAGAGGAGGATCTGATCAAGTGTTTGGACCCGGTTTACATTGGAGACTTTACTCTGCCTGGCAAGGATCTGTACAAAAAAGGCCTTAACAGGTTGGAGAACATGTCTGATTACCAGAATATAGTACTTAGCAAATTTGAATAAGAACAGCAGCCCCCAAATCAGTACCAACATGGAAACCTAACAAACCTAACATGGAGTCGGCCACTTTGAATTTCATGGTCAATTTTCCACATGTTGTATTTTAAAGAACTCCTCCTACCAAATTCATCATAACAACCTCAAAATCAGTCTGTGCCATCTAGACTAGTTTTTGATCAAAAGTTATTAAAAGATCGCGTCAAAGTTTGATGTCTCACCATGAAACACAAAACTGCTATAACTTTAGTGTAAATGATGCAGCCTGCGCCAACCACAGCCGACAGGTGTGTGTCCAATGCTGCTTGCAGCTTTAATTTCTCTGGTGCTTCACTTTGGTTGCAGGAATGGAAACATTTTGATACCTGAAGACAGCTACGCTCGGTTTGACAAATGGATGCTGCCCATCTTGAAACAGATGCTGGTGGAGCAGAACACTCAGGTGTGTGGCCTCTATTTTTCTTTAACGTCCATTACAATTTGGGCCAAACTCACACGCATAACCAACACCGCTGCCAGGATAATTTGTCTCCACATACCCAACCAAATAAGGTCATTGCAACATCAACATCACATGATGTTTTATTAAAATTCATCTATTCAAGTTTTGCCACTAGGGGTCCCTCTCACATTAAAAAAATAACAAGACAGAACTTTCATACTCAAGTCATTATTCCTTCATTATCTGCATTATTCAGCAGCAATTCACTTTTACCTCAGCCCTCCAAATCATCTTCACATATTCCACATCAATTCTACATTATCAGTTTCAGTTTCAATATCCATCTGTCCACTGTCTGTAACTGCTTATCCTTGATGGTGGAGCTGGAGTCTATCCCAGCTGACATTGGGTGACAGATGGGACACACTCTGGACACGTCACCAGTTCATCTCAGGGCTGACACATAGAGACAAGCAACCACTCACGCTATAAAGTCTGAAGTCTACCTGTTTCCCTACATTCCACTGGCCTTTCATGTTGGAAATTTTTCAAATTTTTCACAAAAGCCAAATGACAGCGCAGCAAGGCCATCAAATAAAACAATGATTTTGTGTCCATGAAACTGATGTAATGAATTTAACTTTAGGGTTAAGAGTGATTTTATTTTATACAGCACTAAGTACAGGAACACTGGAAGGCAATCAGAGGTCAGTCTATGTAATGAGGCCATATATAATGAGGTTGTGTCTCAAAATAATGAAAAACATTCTCAAAATAATGAGTTAGTATCTTAAAACAATGAGAAACTTTCTCAAAATTTTTGCTGAGTCATAATGTTTCTTGTTATGTCATCATGTTTAGATAATAAGTCATTATTTTAAGATAGTAAGTCACTGGTTTGAGACATTAACTCATTATTCTGAGATAATAACACATTCCTTTTAGATAATAAGTTGTTATTAAGATAAATCATTATTTTGAGTTAATAACTCATATTTTGAGGTCATGCTAACTCGCTATTTTGAGGTAAAAAGTCATTTTTGGGGGGATTAAAAAGCCACTGTTTTGATAAAGTTTCTCATTATAATGACTTAGACAATATTTTTTCATCACATTAGCAGTAATGGGCTTCCAAAGAGAAACAGTGCATCCTGCAGTGCAATGAGGGACAACATGGTTGTACAACAGATCTAGCTGTGTGTCATTGTTGACTCTAGCCTGCAGTGTAAACCACAGAATTGTAGAGTAACATTACACTTCATGATCAAAGTAAGCTAAGACGTCGACGCCATCCTGGTTGCTGTAAAATTCCTGCCCTGGTTGGTACAAAATGTAAAAAACAATATGTTGAAGCAGAACAAAATAATAATTTTGGTAAACTAATCAAAATCCCTTTCAGATCCGTCTTGAATTACCTTGGCTTCACATCAGGACAGAGCAACTAATTCCAAATATTTAACCACATTATGAAGGAGGAATTTTTCTAATCATTGTAGCAGGTGAGATGCCCTGATCCCTGTTTCTGCCTTCAGCTCACACAATATTCTTTCTTCTGTCAGGGCGTTCGCTGGACTCCATCTAAGATGATCCATCGACTGGGCAAAGAGATCAACAACCCTGAATCAGTTTGCTACTGGGCCTACAAGGTGAGTGATCCGGTGATCAGCAATTGTTGCGAGTGTGCAAACTCAAATTAAAGATCTGGTGTGTGTTTCAGAATAACATCCCAGTGTTCAGCCCCGCTCTGACAGACGGCGCTATAGGAGACATGTTGTTCCTCTTCTCACAGGAGAACCCTGGCTTGATCGTGGACATAACTGAAGGTAAAACAGTCTTCATCTCTGCCTACTTAATTTGTCTTTGTGATGTTAGTTGGTCTCACACAATGCCTTTAAATTCAGATGTTTCCAAGTTGAACAACCTTGCTGTGGCTGCCAACAGCACCGGGATGATCATACTGGGAGGGGGACTAGCCAAACACCACATATGCAATGCCAATTCATGGGCAAGTATTTTGCATTTAAGAGTTTGATACTAAACAGATTTGCCACCAGCACACATGTTCTCCCTTTGTTTTTGCTCAGTTTGTCTTTTTGGAACTTTGCTTTGTTTACTTCCAGAGGGGCGGAGCTGACTATGCGGTGTACGTGAACACGGCTCAGGAGTTTGATGGTTGTGACTCAGGGGCCAGACCTGATGAGGCCGTGTCCTGGGGCAAGATCTCAACAGATGCTAAACCTGTTAAGGTGTCCTTTATACTAATATTTGATATAACACATTGTTGTCAAGGTTATTTTCCATTTACTACCCCTAAAGACTTAAACTTGCACCAAGCCTTTTATACTTTAACACACAATATGTACATTTTGCCCCTAGGGGCCTCTTTCACACTAAAACAATAATAAAAGACACAACCTGATGGTGACGTTGTGAAGTAGCATGCATAGTGGGAGTTTAATGCTGACTCAGCATTCATTATCGGTATTATTCAATAGTAATTCAGTTAAGCCTCAGCCTTTCAACAAATCTTCAAATAGTCAACATCATTCCTACATTATTTGCATTTTTCAACAGCAGTTCAGTTTGGCATCAACCTTTCAAGATATTAAAACATTCCTCATCATTCAAACATCATATGATAAAGGCAGCAATTCAGTTTAGTGTCAGCCTTTCAACAAACAATGAAATATTTTATATCATTCCCACATTACTGATATTATTCAACAGCAATTCAATTTAGCCTCAGCCTTTCAACAAATATTAAATGTATTCCCCATCATTCAAACATTATATTATAGAGAAAGTAATTCAGTTTAGCATCAGCCTTTCAACAAACAATAAAATATTCTACATCATTCCTTCATTACTGATATTATTCAACAGCAATTCAGTGTGGTGTTGACCTTTCAACAAATGTTAAAGTATTCCACATTATTCAAACATTCTAGATATTCAACTCACAGAGCCAGTATTGCAGTTTGACGTCAGCTTTTCAACAGCCAGCATTCACACCTGCAGTTTCTTCAGAAATTGCATTCTCTAGTTTTCTTCACCATTTTTGATAAAAATCTATCTGTCGTGACTCAGGCAGAAATCACGTTTAGGGACAAGGTAATGTGCCAGAAGTTTTATTCAAGTAACGTTTTGTCATGTTTGTCGACCTTCTTTCTTCACTCTCTGACATATTCAATGTATCCTGTGATTTCATGGCAACAAGCGGCTAATAGAAAACGTACCGTTACCTTAAATATGTTACAGATTTTTATGCGTTTGGCCACTGACCATTTGGGATCATTTTAATGCAGAAATGTTACAGCTTTAAATAATTCTTTACAAATAGATTGGTGCACAAATGCAACAATGTATTATGTTAATGGCATTGAGATTATTCATATGATAACGCCTCATCTCAGTCAATACAGATCATGCTGACAAAGAGGGATCGATTGCTCCTGTTGTTTTCTGAGATCTAATACACATCTTGTCATTCTGTCTTTCCAGGTGTTCGCAGATGCAACCATAATCTTCCCCTTATTAGTGGCAGAAACCTTCGCAGTTCACGCTAAAGCAACTTCTGGCAATAAAAAAGAATGAAAGCCTGCCTCTCATCTTTTATCGGGGGCAGCAACACTTCTACCTAATCAAGGTACAGGCTTGATAGCTCCCCCTTGTGCCCAGATGCACTCTGGGAAATCTGCCAACTGTTCCAATCATAGGTCAGAGATCACAATATAGGTGCAGGGCATGTACACAGAACAGTCTCAGACATCCAAATAATATTGGTGCTGTACCTCGCCAAATTCAATCACAGCCAGTTCCAGCCACAACCAACATGGCCTTACTTAATGTTGGATCACTCACCACAAAGTCCTTTACAATTAATGATTTAATCTCCGACATGTGTCTAGACTTGTTGAGACATGGCTTAGCTCTGATGGTGCTGCTGTCCTTATTGAAACTTGTCCACCAAACTACAGCTTCTTCCACTCAGTTAGAGAGAACAAAAGAGAGGCTGGGATTTTCAAACAACTTTAGCTGTGCAAGAGTTAACTTTGGTGATTTTTCCTCATTTGAGTACATTGTATTTACTGTAAAGGCTGAGCCGGTGATACTCATTCTTACAGTATACCACCCTCCAAAGCTGTGGACGGGGTTTCTGAACTTTTATCTCTCATTATCACAAACTACAATAGAATCATTGCAAATGGTGATATTAATATCCATGTCATTTATTATTCTTTTCATTGTCTCTTTCTACATCTTTTAGTAAGACTTTAGGTTTTTCCAAAATGTTTCACTGATTTACCTTGGTGGACTTTTTGACCCATTATTTCAGGAAAAAAATAGTTTACCAGTTCAGGCTTGAGAGACAGTTTCATCTGAATGCTGTGGCCAGCTAAGTCATCTGGCCACCATTATTTTATGTCTGGTTGCACTTGAGCCTGCTTGGTACCCAGTGGAAACTCTTTCAACTGTCTCCTTTCCCATTTCCCATATGCTATGCACTAGGCTTGTCTATGTTGGCAAGAAAAACACATTTTTAAGGTGGTGAGAGCTGTTGAGTTAGGGGTGATTCCAGTGTTGCAGAACCACTCTCCTCCTCCTTACCTGCAATCACAAACTCAACACTGCCCTCAGAGGCATAGTAACCCTGTTTGGCTGCTCTGACCAGTTGCAATTTTTGTTTTCTTGTTTTTTTTTTGCCAGATGGTCTAGGTCATGTTGGGGGGAGGGCCTCCAAGAAACAGAAAAATGTGTATAATTATCCAAAATGAGCCAAAGCACAAGAGAAATATGAATCACATGCTAATGAATTCAGTTAAATGTCAAACGATCAAACTATAGGTTACTAATATTGGTTCTTAAGGGATGTCAATGCTCTTGTGTGGTTCATTTTTTGTACTGCTGCTGTGATGTGTATTTTACACCCCTAGGATAAATAAAGAAACTTGCTAGACTGCCTGGGACAGCTGGTCAGGCTACACGAACTTGTCTCTGTTGTCCTTGTCACATTTATTCATCATTTTAGTTTTATTGGATGCTTGATGAACCTTTGTCATGGTGGATTTTTTTTTTTTTTGACTTATCATCCTGGAAAATGGCGTACCTGACAACAATTATGGTGCCACCAAGAGATCATACAAATGATGCCAGAACAGGCAGGCTAAAATTATATTAAGTAATGTTATGATACTGCCTCCTTTCCTGTTTCCCATATGCTATGTGCTAGGCTTGTCTATGTTGTCAAGAAAAACACATTTTTAAGGTGGTGAGAGCCACTGCAAGGAGTTTATAACTGGTTATAGAGCAGCCTCAATGTATTACTGAAGCCTCTATTTGAGCTGCATAAGTTAACAAGAACATCAGCAAGAAGATCGGCTATTTTTGTGTAGTTATTCTTACTTATCACAACCTCTCAATAAGTGGTGTGCTGTTGAGTTAGGGGTGATTCCAGTGTTGCAGAACCACTCTCCTCCTCCTTACCTGCAATCACAAACTCAACACTGCCCTCAGAGGCATAGTAACCCTGTTTGGCTGCTCTGACCAGTTGCAATTTTTGTTTTCTTGGTTTTTTTTTTTGGTTTTTTTTTGCCAGATGGTCTAGGTCATGTTGGGGGTAGGGCCTCCAAGAAACAGAAAAATGTGTATAATTATCCAAAATGAGCCAAAGCACAAGAGAAATATGAATCACATGCTAATGAATTCAGTTAAATGTCAAACGATCAAACTATAGGTTACTAATATTGGTTCTTAAGGGATGTCAATGCTCTTGTGTGGTTCATTTTTTGTACTGCTGCTTTTATTTACCCCTAGGATAAATAAAGAAACTTGCTAGACTGCCTGGGACAGCTGGTCAGGTAATCGCTACAGGAACTTCTCTCTGTTGTCCTTGTAATGTTTATTCATCATTTTAGTTTTATTGGATGGTTGATGAACCTTTGTCATGGTGGATTTTTTTTTGACTTATCATCCTGGAAAATGGCGTACCTGACAACAATTATGGTGCCACCAAGAGATCATACAAATGAGGCTAGAACAGGCAGGCTAAAATTATATTAACTAATGTTATGATACATTTTTAGAGTCATAACTCTCATAACTTTTAGGCAATTTTTCAATTTTAGGTATCATCCTAAAGCCTTGAGGTCACTAACTCTTAATAGACACACTGTCTTTCTTCTAGACAGTAGATGCAGTTGTCTTCTTCTTTCTCATAAAGAAGGGACAACCTGATCATGTTGCTATGGCAACTAAGGTTGGACATATCTTTGTCTTGTTACTCTGAACAGAGAAGACGTAACTGTAATCTGGTTCGGATATCACTGACCCTGACTGATGGGAGCAAAGGGTGCTGAGCTGTGATCTTAGACCTTGTTCATTCATACTTCTGATGCTTGGATTTGCAGACCAATAGGTTCATTCTATATACTGTAGATGTGTTGGGTCTGACCTTATTTGGGCATAGATTAACTATGGCATTATCTGAGAATATTTTAAGACTTTTGCGAGTCACTTCAGTGATGTCATATGGTGTACACAGGGAAGGAAATAAACATGGAAGGAAACAAGGGGGAAAACATTGAAGGGATGAAGGAAACAAGGAAATAAGTAATGAAGGGAACAAGTAATGAAACAAGGGAGGAAGGAAACAAGGGAACAAGGCAGGAATCCATGTACCAAATAGGAGTCATAGCACCAGGATTGGCAACAGGAAGTAAGCCTTGTGTGGCAATAATCATTTGATTTTCATGGCATTTTCATGGTGTGGTTTACACTTGAATGTACAATTACTGGGTGTCCTGTAGCACCAACAAGTGGAGACAAGCAGTGATTCTGACCTCCTTCCTGTAATGTCCAAGCTTTGTCGATCCAGTTGGGCCTGTCCATCGCTGCTTGCAGCTTAAATTCAAATTGTACTCAGTACTAAATTGTGATTTTAAAGGTAACTAAGTAGATTGCGGTGTAATTCATACTTAAGGATGAGTAACAGTACAGAATTGAAAATGTACCCCCCAAAAAACTACTTTTCGTATTTATAATTAAAGACTTGTACCCCTGGTGGCAACCTGTAAAATTAAAAAAAAACAAAACTGGTCCAAGAACTGATCCTTGTGGTACACCATGTTAACTTTAGTTATAAGATAAACTGTGATAAATGGTTACTTAAAGTGATTAGATAAGCAGTCAGTCATTTTGACAAGTGCACACTAAAATCATTCAGTCATACACTGTGTATTTTACACACTGCATTTAAAATTTTCACTTACCCACCAAACTGGTACAACAGTCAGACAGGTTTCTGTTCAAACACATCGTCCTCAGGCAAACATTGTCTATGATCTGTAAATAACAACATTATACAGCCAATAGCAGCAGTGCAGGGACTACCCGCTCACCTCACCCCGCCCTCCTCCTTTAAAAATTGAATTTCCATTAGCAGGTCTAGTTCTTTGGTGACAGTGGTGTGGGTAACAACCTTAAGAGTTTGGTGATCAGCAAACTGGACAGGTAATGTTCCATCTTTTTTTTATCCTGCATGAAATAGATCAGATTAGGCAGGTGGTGGGTGTGAAAAATATTTGTAAATGTTTGTGTCACATTTTCTACTGCCTTATAATTGAGGGGGTGATTTAGTGTGGCTCCTTCTGTTTTTCTGACAATGTCCAGAGAAGCAGATGAATGAAATAAAATAATTTAGGTCAAGGAGATTTAACCACTAAAGTTTTCTAACTCATCTATCTGTCAGACGCCTTAGACCCTGAACGGCGGCAAACATGCTGAGACACAACTGGTCTAACTAGTTAGGAGGCTCCAATCTACTTGCCCCTGTTAGATATTTTTATTGTCACTATCTGCATTCTACTCTTCCATTCTCCCATCAATTTCTACTGCCGCTTTATCAGGAGGTACAGCTCTACGGCTGCCCCTCTCACTGCCTTGACCTCCATCCTTCCGGTGGACTCTGGCTGCAGAGGGCGTCTTCCAAGAACTCAAGTCTTGCTTCACGTCTGCCCCTATCCTGCAACTGCCTGACACTGACTGGCAGGTTGTGGTAGAGGTAGATGCTTCCGATGTTGGAGAGGGGGCTGTGCTTTCCCAGCGCTCAGCCTCTGACAACAAGCCTCATCCCTGTGCCTTCTTCTCCCGTCGCCTGTCTCCTACTGAAAGGAATTACGACATCAGGAACTGGGAGCTACTGGCACTGAAGGTGGCTTTGGAGGAGTTGGAACCAAGATCCCATTTCTTGTTTGGACTGACCATAAAAAACTTGAATACATCTGTTCAGCTAAAAGGTTCAACTTCTGCCAAGCCTGCTGGTCCCTATTCTTCACCCACTTCAACTTTACCCTCTCCTACTGCCCAGGGTCCCACAAGATCAAGCCTAATGTTCTGTCATGCCAGTCCTTTGGAGAGGGGAACCTGTCCCACGACCCAGACACCATCCTCCCTGCACCTCATCTTGTCACCGCCGTCACCTGGGAAGTGGAGGAGAGGGTAAGGGCAGCTCTCAAGGAGGAACCCGGCCCCAACAACTGTCCATCCCACTGGCCCTGAGGTTAGACGTCCTTCAGTGGGCTTATTCCTCTAGGCTGGCCTGCCGTCCCGGGATTCAACGCACCAAGAGTGTCCTGGAGCAACGGCCACATTGGAGGCCCACAAGAACCTTTTTGTTAGCATAACTGAAAATAAGAATAATAAAAATGCCTGTACTGTCTATGCCAGGGTTGCTGGACCCTGTTACACTGAACTATCTGGGAAGTTGTTCTTAGAAACTGTTTAGCAAAGGGCTGGCTTAAAGGCTCATCTTGTTCTTGTTTTTTTTTTCAGACAATATGGCACAACACGTCCACAAACTTGAGTATATCTACAGGAAGACCGTCCCTATACCAGAGGATGTACCAAGGGTTCGAGGCTATGACTTCAATCAGGGAGTGGACCACCGAGCCCTGATGCAGTCCTACCTCAACACCGGCTTCCAGGCCACTAGTGTTGGCTTGGCTATCCAGCAGATCAACAGCATGGTGAGACTGGTGGTACACGTCTGATGAGCCTGTGCAAATATTAAACCCACTTTTACAGTAAAAATATATTTGACCTTTGATGCAAAAAGTAGTACAGGGTCTAAAAACACCTTTGTGTTTTATAGAGAGTTTATCTTTTACAGACGTGTAGCTCTCCACTTGATTACTTGTGATTTTCATTAGGGCTAAATTCAGTCTGGAAGAGATGTCCAGAATTGGTTGAATAGAGAGGGACAAGCTAAACACAGTCTGAATTTCAACATCTATTGTACGGCCACTATTTTTGGGCTAGATTGAAACAAACAGATGGACTAAACAAAGCCCAAATTTCGGACCAAATGGGGCAGAAAAAACACCACCCAATTTTCAGCATCTATTTTTGGATTATATAGAGGCTACAATGGGCCTACAAAATCAAGCCCAAAATACAAAGTTACAGTGATGTCGGGTGCAAGTCCTTCTTCATGAACTACATGCATTCTGAATATGTGATAAATTAATCACAGATGACTATGGTTTTATTATTTTCCGGTTTCCGTCGGTATTTATAACCTACCCCACACCCACAGATTGAGAGGCGTCAGCAGCCGATGAAGGTGGCGAATGGAATTGCTGAGGAAGACCATTCAAACTGCCCCTGCCTGAGGAGCTGCACCATCTTCCTCGGTTACACCTCAAACCTCATCAGCAGTGGAGTCAGGGAGAGCATCCGCTACCTTGCAGAACACAAAATGGTACAACCCTCCTCAAACACATTAGAAACATGTTGCTGTGCTACTGAGAAATGCTATCTTGTCTATAAAAGGCAACATTTGAATTGGAGCAATGTACAGTCCAGTCTAAGCTACTACAGAGCACCATGTTACATTTGTTCCTATACTATATATTTCTGTCTCTGTGTAGGTGGATGTCTTAGTGACCACAGCTGGAGGCATAGAGGAGGATCTGATCAAGTGTTTGGGCCCGGTTTACATCGGAGACTTTACTCTGCCTGGCAAGGATCTATATGAGAAAGGTCTTGACAGGTCAGAGAACATATGACAGCATATGACACCTTGAAAATTTGGGAAAAACAGAATCTAGAATGATCTTAAATGAGTGAACTAGCTGAGCAAGCTTTAAGATGCATTATAATAATTGCAACTGTGATCTAATTTCATGCTGCACATGGACAGAGACATTTAGTTCTCTTGTCATTCTGGCTGCAGGATTGGGAACCTTCTGATGCCTGATGAAAACTACTCTTTATTTGACCAATGGATGACGCCGATCTTGAAGCAGATGCTGCTGGAGCAGAACACTCAGGTGTGTGGATGTTGAACATCTGTCTACTTGTTTTCCTAAAATGTTTTAGGCAGAGGTGAGAAATGCGTAGTAAATGTTCTTATGTAGAATTTTCAGGTGTCTGTATGTTACTTGGGTATCTACCTTACAAATTTTTACTTTTACTCCCTACATTTGAACACTAATATTCTAATCCTTACATTTTCATACAGGCTCATTAGTTTAGTTTTAAATCATTTGGGTAAAATTATTGATTATTTTTTTTGTGTGTCAGAAAACATCATCATCATGACTGATCTCGACCTAAATGGATACAATTCCTTGTTGTATCCATGAGTGCATAATCACTCATGAGAGACATAACAAGACAAAAACAACGTGAAGTACGTAACAAGACAAAAACAACGCAAAAGACGTAACAAGACAAAAACAACGCAAAAGACGTAACAAGACAACAACAACGCAAAAGGCATAAGACAAAAACAACTTAAAGGCCTTACAAGACAAAAACCTAAAGTGCATAACAAGATTAAAACAACATAAGAGACAGGACAAAAACAACTTTAGAGACATTAGACAAAAACAGCTTCAAAGACAAAAGCTTCATGAAGTATGTAATAAGACAAAAATGATGTAAAAGATGAAGCAAGACAAAAATTACGACACATTACGAGGGAGACTTGACTGCTGAGAAGAGGTTGACATTCAATTAGCTTTGCACAGAAACAGTCAATAAAAATCGTACACTTCAGAGTCTGTACTTTTTCCACTTTTACTGCAGTAAAGAAGCTGAATCAGTATTTCTACTTCTTCCAGAGTCTTTTTTTTACACAAGAATCTATTCTTCTACTTTTCTAATCATTGTGGCAGTTGAGATGTCCTGATCCTTGTTTTTGTCCTCAGCTTGCATCATCTTTCTTTTTTTCTGTAACGTTTCTTCTGTCAGGGCGTTCGCTGGACTCCATCTAAGATGATCCATCGACTGGGCAAAGAGATCAACAACCCTGAATCTGTTTGCTACTGGGCCTACAAGGTGAGTCCTGGTATACATCAAGCTAGTGTCTGAGATCTGTTCTTATAATTAGTACAAATTAAATAACATTTTTACATAAGCAGTAGTATGATAACCTGTCATGGAAGAATGTAACAGAATGATTATATAACTTTAGTGTTAAATTAGTTATTCCTGGATTTTCCTTCACCATCCAGCCAGTGTGTTTTGTGTGTAAACCTTTCAGTGATTGTGCTGTTTCTGAGCAGTGACCTGGTGTGTGTTTCAGAATAACATCCCGGTGTTCAGCCCTGCCCTGACAGACGGCGCTATAGGAGACGTGTTGTTCCTCTTGTCAGAGGAAAACCCCGGCTTCATATTGGACATAAGTGAAGGTAAAACCGTCTTCAGTCTTAGCCCTAACCCTCATTTGTCTTTGTGCTGTTAGTGAGTCTTACACAATATATTTGATTCCAGATATAGCAAAAATGAACAGCCTCGCAGTGTCTGCCAACAGTACTGGGATGATCATCCTGGGAGGAGGTGTAGCCAAACACCACATCTGCAATGCCAATGCATGGGTAAATATTTTTGACTTTGATGTTGTCCCCCAGCCAAAAATAGGTTTTGTTCTTATGGATTTGTGTTTTCTTTCAGACGGGTGTGGGAACAGTGAGCGGTTAGGATTGATTTTTGAAAAAGCCTTTTAGAACAGCACAGAAATATGCTGCTGTTTTTAGTTTGGCTGGACAGGAGCAAAGAGGTCAATCCTGTTACAGTCCAGCATGAGGCATGAGGGAGGGCGCACAGTCACAGACGTACAAGACATCTGCAGACAGAGGCAAATTAATATATAATCAATATAGATAGATAATTAGAATACAGTACACTGTAAAAACAGCCCTTTTGGAAGCCATATTTCTAAGAGTGCAGGGGAGCATTTTGGCCTTAATTTGAAAGAAGACAAGAAAAAAACAATGCAAAAGATGTAACAAGACAAAAACTACGTAAAGTAAATCACATCAAGTATGTAACAAGAAAAAAGCAACGTGAAAGATTTAACTAGATGAAAATGACATAAAGTACATAACAAGACAAAAATGATGTAGAAGTTGTAGTAAGACAAAAACAATGTAAAAGACATAACAAGTCAAAAAAAACATAAAAGACTAAATGATAAAAAAGGCATAAGTCAAAAATACTGTAAAAGACGTAAACAACAGTTTTCTGTTTTGATAAACTAACTTTTCTCCCCTTCAGAGGAAAGGAGCTGACTATGCGGTGTACGTGAACACGGCTCAGGAGTCTGATGGTTGTGACTCAGGAGCCAGACCTGATGAGGCCGTGACCTGGGGCAAGATCAAAACAAATGCTAAACCTGTAAAGGTAGCTTTAACACAAATACTGGATATTATTTACTAGTATCATGCTTGTCCGAAATGGTATAAATATAAAGATATAAGACATAGACATATAAAGATGGGTACTGAGGTTTTGTTCTCTGATTTAATACACAGCCTGTTGTTCTGTCTCTCCAGGTGTTTGCAGATGCCACCATAATCTTCCCCTTGCTGGTGGCAGAAACCTTCGCTCTTCATGCTGATAAGAAGACGACTGCCTAGAAAAACCAAATTGTCATGACCGCCTCAAGCCCTGTATTAGTTACGAGTGACACTGAGACGTCATCCAAATGAGGCTACATGCACAATAATAAGGCTTGGGAAATAACTGATGACATGATCTGGATACAAAAAAAGGCAACTACTAACTTACAATTATGAACAAAAAGATGTAATCAGACTATAGATACATTTAGTAAAAATGGGGATTATTAGTAGGATTACAATTTTAAAATAAAGAACAATGCACAGTGCACACACAGCTGCCAATTCATTATCATGACCTCTACTAAAAAATGCTTCACTGAGTGGAAATTTATTGTCTTATCATGATACATGCAAAGATTCATGACAGTGGCTCATTTTGTGTTGTGTTTACTGCTAGATAGCAGTGTTGTTATCTATCTTCACTGTTCTGATTGCATAAAAAAATAAACTCAGGTTTAGTTCATATGTTGGTGCATTATTTATACTCTGACAGTTTTCTGAAAACATTTTAAAAATGTTACCTTGCTCACAATATCTCAATATATTGCAAGATCCTGAATTATTCTTCAGTGGTGGTATATTCTCTGATGAAACTTTATTTATACAGTGCCTTTCAAAACCACAGTTACAAGGTGCTCCACAAGTTAAAAATACAGAGAAATAAAACCACAATTTAAGAGCACATCATATGCAGAAAATGCACTAAAAACAGAGACAGGAAAACAAGATATGAAAGAACATTGAATATTTAAATATAAGTAGACTTTACATAAAACTTTTTTATACAAATGCTAGTCTATGCAGGTGGGTTTTTAGGAGCTTTTTAAACTGGAGTACTTACTCAGCTGCTCTGATGTCAAGGGGAAGTTTAAAATACCAGGGGTGGAAGTAACTAATACAAATACTTAAATTATTGTAATTGAGTAGGGTTTTTTAGGTGGGGGGTATTTGTACTGAATAGATTTGCAAGTTAGTACTTACCTGTACTTAAGTATGCATTACACTAGGTGATCTACTTAGTTACTTTTAAAATCACAGTTGACTACTGAGTACAATGTGAATTAATATCCAAACCTTTCATCTGCATTTTTGTAGCCAATCAGGTGATCTGATCACAAACGTACCAATTAAAATCAGACATATGAATGATAAACCCCCAAAATACTGCAGCAGGCACAGGTTTGGAATAGGGATGTTAACGATTATTCACTGATTAATTGACAAATTAAAAATGAATTAATCAATACTTGATTAATGGTCTAGAAATTGTGATAACTATATCACATTTGTTTAATAAGGAAAACGTAAAATGACAGAAAAAGGAGTGTTTACTGATAATTCATTGAATGTCAACAGTCAAAAAGTAACTAACACTCTGAGCAGTGTTTTGACAAGAATACTTTACTGTACTGTACTTTTACTTAAGAAGTCACCAGTTGTTTTACTTGTAATTGAGTAATATTTTAGTTATGTAACAGTACTTGTTCTTGAGTAGCAGATATTCAGGACTCTTTCCACTACTGTATACTACTACTACTACTACTATAATAATAATAATAATAATAATAATAATACTAATAATAATAATAATAATATAGCAGTAAAGGAATAAAGTAAAGTTTTTTTGTTTTATCACTGCACGTATACCAGAATATTTTGGTTGGATGTTTAGAACTATATAGGAAGAAAAACTGGACAAACAATTCAGTTTCAGGTTAAAGACATCTTTATATGTTTTGAAGACATATATCCATATTGTTACTGGGTAAAATATATAAAGGTATATCTAGATCAAATTAAATAGAGCCCGTTCTACATACTCCGGTACGGTAGGTGGCGGTG
This sequence comes from Lutjanus erythropterus, assembly GCF_056507025.1. Lineage (NCBI taxonomy): Eukaryota > Metazoa > Chordata > Actinopteri > Lutjaniformes > Lutjanidae > Lutjanus > Lutjanus erythropterus. The sequence continues at coordinate 28,789,183 of NC_139335.1, forward strand.
TGCACCTACAGACTGGCATCGCTGTCCGCTAAATAACGCAAAGAACAAGAAGAGTTGCCAAACGGGGCAGTTAGTAGCCCTGCAATACATGAAATTTCAGTCTTAATTTTGTCACTGTAGCGACAGTGGGTTACAGTTTTGGTACAGTGAGTCGAGCAAAGTGTTTTTGCCGGCGGCCAGCACTGTCAGAGGCTTGACAGTAACGTTTACTGAACAATACTCGGAGCTAACCTTAACCTGCTGTCTCACGGCTGTGATGGTAGTTACGCTACGTTAGTGTGTTTTTTTCTGTACTAACAGTTTTTTATGTGTCTGTTTAATAGATACACGTTCAGATAACGCTACAGTTATGTGTCAATACCGCAAAGAAAACTATTATATTCATGGGTAGCTAAAGTTTATGTACCAATGTAGCTAACGCCCTGTAGCTAAGCTGTAGCTGAGCCCTGCAGAGCTGGCTTAGCTAACGTTTTATTGAAGTTTAGGTTATCTGGCACAATATTTTAGGTTTTGTGCATTGAAACCCTTACTGCCAGCAGTACAAAACAGAGGTAGAGTTTAAAGTAATGCTGTCTTACAGTACATGACTCATTGTTGTGTTGTGCTGAGAGGAGAAAAGGGTGATGTCTAAAGTCAGGGTAAACCCAGAGGCAGGGACACACAGTGACCAGGATGGACAGTCTCCTGACGCTGAGACATCTCCGAGTGCTGAGTCTGTCAGCTCTGACCTGCAGGGGTAAGACTTCACGAAGCTTTGGTGAAAACCAGTGAACTCGATTGGAAAAGTGCAGAGAACTAGATAGATCATCGTGATCACACCTTCACATTATATGCCTTTCAATCTTGAAACATTTTATCTAAATAATTATCTTAATTATGAGTAATAATTCACACTATGTATCAGCTTAAATAAAAGGCCCATAGAGTCAGCATAACATTGCTATATGCGACTAATGTAGCTAACAATATTTTGTTTGGATGTAAACTGTTTCAGTGATATATCTATACAGCAGTGTATCACACACAAAATATAAAGTAGGTTCAATGTACAAATAGAGATGGACTGATGGCTATGTGTGGAGCTGCAACAATTAAGTCATCGATTATCAGTCGATTATTAAATTTATCAACAACTGTTTTGGAAATCAGTTAATCAGTTTGGCCATTTTTTTAAGAGAAAATTCTAAATAATCAGATTTCAGATTCTTAAATGTAAATATTTTCTGGTTTCTGGATTTAAGGATATCATCTTGGGAACATTTTTCACTATTGTCACCATAGGTAAACAGCTATTAATCGAGAAAATGATCGACCGGTTAATCAACTATGAAAATAATCATTAGTTGCTGCCCTAAATGTGTGTATTCATATATTTAGGCCATATGACAGAGTGTTGGATGGGGAACAGTCAAGGATTTTCGTTTAGGAACAATATTTTTTCAACTGTTCTTGGACTGAGGTGGTTTCTTTTGCATGCACTGCTACTACAACCCACATTGCATTGTGTTGATTGCATATATAGCAGGGACGTCCTTTAAAAATTCAGACCTGTCTCTACCTGTCAAAATGGATCCGTGGGAACGCAAACCACTCAGCTCCATTCAGTATGGGAACAAACCGGTTGCTGCTTTGGGTGTCATGGCATGTTGTTTTGCACCAAAGCAAACACTGAAACAGTGGAAATGTAGTTTCAAGATTGAAGCAGGTATCATGTCATTGGTGTGTGACTGTCATCACTAGGAAGACTGTCTCTTACCTTCAATTACCTGCTCTTTCATGTCGCACAACAGTCTGAGATTAGTAAGCGAGTCACATTGGTCTTGATATTCCTTCCAGTGTCCCACCAGCTGGTCACCCAGCCTCAGCAGATGGCAGCCCCTCACCTTCTGCTGAGACAAGTGGCTTGTTGTCATTGCCATGGGAGATGGTAACACACATCGCCTCACATCTTCCTGCTCATTGTGTCATCACTGTGCTGCCAAAGGTTAGTTTTAAACATCTGGACTCATCACTTCAATAACATTCCTTTGAACATGTCTTGTAGTCTGATTTTCTTGTGTTGTCACTAGATTACTAAATCACATTTCCCTGTTTCTCTGTATTCTCCCAAAATGAACTAGGAACAGTAATAGTGGTATAGTGTGTGTCACTCCCTTTCATGAGACCTAATTTCAGAGACAAAAAAAGAACTGTAGTCAATGGCGATTTAAAAGATAATTTTTCAAGTGAGGACAGTTGCAGTCTGTCCTTAAATTGCTGAAGTATAAGACAGAAGATACATAAATTACAAAGACTACACACTCAGAAGTCATGTAATTGATGTTATGATTGCCTCCCTCCAAAAGCTATGTTTTAAATTGACAAACAATGTATGTGTAATTTGTGACATACAGTAGTTCAAGCGGAATCAAAAAACAATTCGTCTCTTGACTCAGGCACTCCATTTGTTCTCAGTTTGTTTTGTAGACATTCATTTTTTGTGTTTTTGCTTGACAATTATTTAATATACACTCTGTGTTGAAGCAAATTGTTTCCCCAAAGCTGTTCCAAAGCTGATATTTCTTTTCCCTCAGGTCTGTCATGCATTGGGTAATGTGGGCAAGGACAGCACCGCATGGCAGCTCCGGGCACGCAGGCTAGTCGGATCCCGAGCGAGCTTTCCAGTGGGGCCGAAGGAGGACTTCGACTGGCCTTCTGCCTGCCTAGAGATGGAGCAGCTGATAACCTGCTGGACAGGCCAAGGACACCTTGTGGCCAGGCAGAACCATGAGGATGAGGAGGAGAGAGAACAAGTGAGACAGCAGGAAGGGGCAAGGCTGGAGTGGGAGCTAGTTGAAGGAGGACAGGAAGATGGCAGAGAGGATGAGGTAGAATGGGTGGGAGTGGTTGCGCAGGAGGTTGCATATGGTGCTGATGAGGGGATGGAGGTGGCAATGGAAGGTGAGGCTGGTGAGATCCAGCCCCTTGCAGGTGGGGACCAACTGGCAAGATTGAGAGAGGCGTTAGAAGAGAGACTGGAGGATGATGCAGCAGGACGAATTGAAGGAGAAAGGGACCGCAGGATGGCTGATGAGGGGCAGGATGGTGCTCCGAATCAACAGGAGGACATGGCACCCCCCAGGAATCTGGGTAATGGAAGACAGGTAGAGGAGCAACGCACTCCCCCCAGAAGTCCTAGCCCGCCCCCCGCGCTGGAGTGCGTCACACTGCCTTCAGACCACATTGCCCAGGTCAACTCAGTCCTCCTCGTGGGTGGAGAGGGGACTGTTTGTGCCACAGGTTCCAGAGACTGGAATGTTAAGCTGTGGGACGTGCAGGCAGGCTCTGGCAGCACGCTGCTGCACACGCTGGGACGGCAGGGGGACTTCAGCACTCATCGGGGATGGGTCTGGTGCCTTGCATCTCAGAGACCTCTGCTGGCCTCAGGGGGCTTCGACAGCACGGTGAGGCTGTGGGACCTACAGGCAGGGGGTGCAGAGAGGGGCCTGATCAGGGCCGGGGCTGCTGTCCTCTGCTTGTCCTTTCAGAGGGATTTATTGCTGGCTGGTACATTTGACAAGAGGGTCAGCATGTATGATCCCAGAGGTGAGGTTAACATTTAATTTTAGTCGCTGAGTGGGCATAAATTGCAAATAAAATATCACAAGTTTTACAAATGTAATGATAGAGCAGTGACACCTAACTATAACATAACATAACATAACATAACATAACATAACATATTGTATCAGCTTTCAGATGAGTCAGATTGTCACATTCTGAGTTTAAGTTTCTCTCTTTTACTGAACTAAGACTCATTAACCACTCTTAACAAACAAACTTAACAAGCTCGACAGAGGAACTGTTGACTTTGTTAGTCTGTCCACTCTTCCAACAATCACTATCATCAATACCTTGGTTGAATTAAATCCTTAATTCACTGTGAAGAGAGTGCGAAGAGTCTGACTGTGCAGGCTGTTTTCCTCTCACTCCTCACCCATCTTGGCAAACTCATGGTCCAGCTGAGGGTGTGTGTGCTGTGCCACTGGATGAGAGCACATTGTGGTACAGTGGCTGCCACTCTGCGCTACTCTACCTACTGTGTTCTAGTAATAGCTCATAAATGATTCTAACATACACAGACAAATAACTAAAGAGGTTTAATATGTCTTAATTTTGTCCACAGCTGCTGAACCTCTGGTGAAAAGCCTCCATCTCCATGGCACAGCTGTAATGTGCCTAGCTGCAGACGACAAGTATATAATCTCTGGGAGTAAAGACTGCACTGTGGCTGTCTATGACCGCAGGGCAGGCAAAGGCTTGAAGAGACTCCGGGTAGATGCAAACACACAGGCACACACACACACACACACACACACATATAGTTTCTGAAGTTTGCTTTCGTGTGCAGACGCATAGGTATCAAGACTAACTCCAAGCAAACCCTTCATTTTTAGCTGGGCTCTTACCTGTTGTCTATGAGCTACAGCGGCTATGAAGTGTGGGCAGGGGACAACAGTGGCATGCTCCACTCCTTCTCCATGCAGGCTGGGAGCCTAAAACCCCTGTCCCGGTTCGATGTGGGACACACAGCGCTGGTCACTGGCATCCACAGGTCCCCCGGAAGCCTCTACACCTGTTCGTCCGATGGCACTCTCAAGGTAGGATGATGTAAATTCCTTGTTACTTCACTGAACTAGTTCACTCGACTACTGAACAGTTTTAAGTTGTTATGTCTTCTCGATGTTGCAGGTGCATATTCCTTGTGCGCCTCCAAAGACATTATGCACACTGCATCACAAAGCCGGAGTCAATGGGGTTAGTACCTTTTACCTCATATAGATAATTAATATGTCAAAATGTTCATTTTCCACTTGTATTTTGACTGCAAAGTACAACAGTACAAAGACGAGATGTTTAATGGTCAAACTGATTAACTTTATTGTCTTTTGTTAATATGCACTCATTCTGAATATGAATTTGGGTTGGGACGGGAGCATGTTTACCACTTTGTTACATCACCTACTCTTTTAACAACACTCAGTAAGCGTTTGGGAACGGAGGACACAAAATGTTGAAGTTCTCGCTTGATTTACAACTTCAGGGGCCCAGCTGTCAGCTGTGACAGATCACAAATGCAGATTTTGAAGTTAGCGCTAGTAACCATCCGGACGGTCCTTTTCCTGTTTAGCCTGGAGGTCACGACATCCACGATTTCCAAAAACAAATTGAAATGTGGACTCGTCAGACCACAGCACACTTTTTCCACTTTTAAATTGTAGATGGTGAAATCCCTAAATGCCTGCAGTTTTGTGTTAAGAAACAGAGTTCTTAAATAGTTTGACTATTTACCCATGTAATGTTCCACAGTTTGGTGAACCTCACCTTATTCATGCTTGTGAACGACTGAGCCTCTCCCCAATCATGACACATCAAACTCAGATTGAGTGTATATTTACAAAATAACACAATAAAGTTTATCAGTTTGAACATTATATACATTGTCTTTGTTCAGTATTTGATTGAATATAGGTTGAAAAGGATTTACAAATCATTGCATCCTGTTTTCATTTACTTTGTACACAGCATCCAAACTGCTTTGGAAATGTGGTTGGTGGTTGTTGGTGGTTTTATATAAAGATTATCTTTTATTTAAGGAGGCTTATAACTAAAGAAAAAAAATTAAAAGAATAACATCCAAATACATAATAACAAGGTCCTAATCAATAGTATCAGTATCAGCTACCTGCTCATTCTCATTTCTGACATGCTTTTTTCTCCTTGTGTTTTCACTATTCATCTCTGCCCGTCTCTGTGTTCAACCGTCAGCTGAGCGTGGAGGCTGGAGTCCTCGCCGTAGCCTCAGGGGACACGTGTGTGGAGGTCTGGAGGCCCAGAAAATGACAAGAGCAAGACCTGCAAGACTTGAAAGGACCTGAAGACACTAAGCTGGTCTTTCCTGCGTACACAGAGCGAAGTGCATAACTGAAAAAACTGTTCACTTGTGTTGATTCAGCCAAAAGCCCTCAACCTTTTTTTTTTTAAAATGTTGTTCAATCCTGTTTCTACAAACAGAATCATGTTGTCTACAATCAGTCAACATGTTGTTAATATTTATCCCATGCACTTAATTGCCATTTTGTGCCAGTACTCAAAACTAGTTGTATGCTCAAACGGTGTGGAAACAATTAACTGAATCCTCTGCAGTAACTGACAGTGTATCTAAACAGTACGAACTTGTCATGTGCAGTGAAATATTTGAGCTATCCAAACCCTCTGTGACACACTGATTGTATATGTGAAGTTATTTATTTGAAAACACTCAGCAGTGCTAATCATTATGTTCCGTTTTGTAGGCGTGTCTAAATATTCCTTGTGTGTGTATCTGTGTTTGTTAGTTTTAACAATATATAACCATTTAACTGTTTTGATAAATGTTACTATAAATCCGTTACATAATACTTGATGGATAAATTAATTGAAACACACTGAAAGACTATTAAATGGCCTGAAAATCGAGTGTTTGAAGTATTGGCTTGGTTTCTTCACTGCTAGCCTCAGTGCTCAATTCTGATTTATTGCTCAGATCTGAGTTTTTTGTCTGACTGTTCACACTGTCTTTAAAATGTGGCCAATATCAGTCCATACACATTTAATTGATCTGATTTCAGCTTCTTAAATGTGACTGTTTTCTGGTTTCTTTACTCCTCTTTGACAGCAGACTGAAGATATCTTAGTTGTGGACAAAACAAGACATTTGAGGACGTCATCTTAGACTTTTTTAATATAATTTTCTGACATTTTATTGACCAAACAGCTGATCAATTGAGAAAATGTTCGACAGATTAATCAGTAATGAAAACAACTGTTTCAGACTGTGACAGGATTAATTAATCGAATTGTTTTGAGGTAATCCAAAAATAACAGAAAATAATGAAGTAACATCACTTCAATATTGTGATACTTGAATTATATTACTGACAGGTAATTAGTAACAGTATGGGAATACATTTTTAAAGTATCCCCTCCCAGCCCTGGTGCTGGTCAGCACTGCTCAGGACTGTCAAAGCAGCACACAGGTCTTCTTGTCTTTGAAAGGATTGGACGACGCAGCGATGCCGGTGAGCAGAGGGTCACTGCGCCTGTGTTCCTGACAGTACCGGACCAAGTCTGCTGCTGTCAAGGAGATCTGCAGGGGCAGAAGTGGACAGGATGGCATTTCACATTGTACTACTAAAATAAAGATGTAAAAAATGATTTGTGTGATGCTGTGAAGCTACCACACGTTAATAGATTATTCAGATCCCTACGTACCTTGATTCTCTCCATGCCCGCCTCCACCTGAAGTTGATCCACCAGTTTTTGTGCCTGAACAACACTGTTGCTGCTGCACATCTTTCCTGACATCACCTTCAGTAGAAAGACTCAGCAAAAATCTCACTTGGTATCCTTCCTTCCTTCCTTCCACAGCAAAATTGAGCTCGGTTGTGCAGCGGAGTCTGGTCAGAGAAGCTCCTGACCTTCTTTTCTCACCTGTAGCCCCCTTTTTATTCACTGCTGGGGCAGTTCAAAGGATCTGTGATATAAAAGGTCATACAACACAGTGTTGGAAATGTCACAAACATCACACATCACTTCACAGCCACAACTGATGAAAAGATTATGGGCGTTATTCTGTGGTTCAGGTTTCCTTTCTGCCTAACCAAATAAGCCAAATTCAGGGGCTGGGTGGCCCAAGTGGGGCACTGACTTGGGGCAAGTTGAGTTTGCGTCTTATGGAGTTGACAAAATGTTCTTTTTTTTCTTTTTTTTTTCATTTAACAGCATAGTTGTAGTGAGCAACCATTTTATTTTTTAAGGTTGCCCAGAGTTCTCTTGATGCTAATCAAAATACAAAATTTTAAACCATAATTCTTATTTAGTTTAGATTTAGAATTGCTATGTAGTTGAATGTTTATAGTTATAGTTCTTTCTTTTATTTTACTTTTGATTTGTTGACTTATTTGTTGATTTCACCCATGTATGTACTTTGTTCTCCATGCACAATTTTTGTACATCGTGCAAGCAGGACAAAGAACATACCATAAATAAGCATCATATATACATCCAATACCAATATTTCTTAAATGTGAGAAAAAATACTAGTAATAAACTAGTAATAAATACACTGAAATTCATTGAGGTAATAATAATCTTTAGGAAGGGAAATAAAAAATAATGTAATAAATTAAATACTAACAAATGATGTCATGCACTGTCAAAGTTTAAACAGCCAGTTGTATGTGGAATACACCTTTTTCATGCTTGGCAGCCATATAAAACAGCAGGGTGAGCACAGGTGTTACTAATGCACCCTGACTCTGTTTGACCTGAATGAAACTTTGATTACTGATTGATTATTGATTCTTGATTATTATCATTATTCCCACCTGTGTTTATCTAGTATTTCATATCAAAAAGGTCAGTAATTTAAACCACCTTTGTCCAGCTCAAATGAGCCCACAGGTTGCAGGTTTGAATATCACAATGTTCATGACAAACACAACAATAATGTAAAGCTGTAATAGTAAACCATCCTTCACAATGAGTCATTTTATAATATATACATATAAGTAAGTAATTATAATTTACTCCATATAATTAATACTTAGTAAGTTTATATAAATCGAAAAGCAAAATCCTGACTTAATGGAGTAAATCAACTGTAGTATTGACACTTAAATACAAAGAATTTGGATACTTCTTTCATCCCTGATAAAAATAACCCTTACTTGATTGCTTGATTGCTTAATTATTGAAATAACCAAACAATATCAAGGAAGTATAATTGAAGATTATATCCATAAACCAGTGCTATTGGTGCGAACTGTGTGAGTATTGCATAAAATATTATTTTAAAACACTGACTGGTTCAACAGTTCATTTCGAAAAAGCAGATCTATTTATTTTGTAACAAGAATGAAACCGATTTTTGAAAAAAAAAAAAAATGAAAGGATACAGTATATGTATAAAATGTTTAAAATAATAACATCTTAAATATTTTTAACACCTTCATTGATTCTGACATAGTATCCAGATATTTGTGGTTGGCCCTGTTTTTCCGTGCTGTTACTTGAAATTAAATTATTATGTTGAAATGTTGAAATGTGTCATAATTGTGTGTCTCGAAGGACACAATAATGGTTTACTATAAATATTTGGATATGCGCCACTGTACAGTGTGGTCATGTTTGTCCCTTTGCTGTTTCCGTAGTCTGAGTTTGCTCGGAGCAGGCGTTGCATGTGTTGTTTACGGACATGCTAGTTGTCTCTGACGGTTTTCGTTTTATCTAGTAACAGCTAATAACTGCTGGACCACCTTCATTAACTAACGTCTCTCCAAGAACTGGTATGTTTTCATGTCTGTCTTCAAAGTCATGACAGAAGTCTGTCGCCGGGATAGAAACTGTCCACAGTTAGCTTGTCTCTTAGCTAGCATCAGACCGCATTGATTCTGCATGCAATCATGGATGCTGTCTGTCCTGCATCTGTGAAGAGCACTAGATTAAGTGCTTCATTTTAAGGTTTTTCCTGTCCTATGAACAACACAGAGACAACAGGGCTTAAACGTTTGGTTTTGTTTTGTTTTGTCTCTGTTGCTGTTATTAGCGTTTTATCAAAAATAAAAGCAAGCCAGCTAGACACGTTTTATTTATAACATCTTTCGTTTGTCTTAAAGGAGTAACGGCTCATCAGGTTACATCTTAAGCTAGCTGTCAACCTGGAGCTGCTGGCCTTCGAGTCAAACACTGTAAACAGGCAAGAGGGGCCTCAGCCAAGGAGCCCCATACAAGATAGAAAATAAACTACACTACCTCATGTATGTTGGAGATATTTAATGTAGCCTGTTGTTTGACACTTCTGTTTAGTTATGTGAAAGTACAACACAAGAGAAATGTGTTAAAGGGAAAATGTGGCACTTTACATGTTAATGTCAGTGTCAGTCAGTGTTGATGGTAAAGCAATAATTTGTTTTGTGCTGCTGCATATGACAGAAAAAAAGTTGTGATGTTGCAAAATCTGTTGTTGTGCATCCAGTGATGTCACTGTTTGGGTTTCTGGTGCCATCCCAGTATCTATGCTAACCTCTTCAGGAGCCGCCATTGTTTGTTGGAGATGAGTTGCTTCAATGGATGGTTCCAATGAATTGGTTGTACCAATTTTGGTGCGGACACAAACTGACAACTTGAAGCCTGAACAGATGGATTCTTGTGTGATCCTGTGATCTCGGAAGTCCAGCTGCTTCACAAGCTAACCCCTGGCTGTCCAGATTAATAGACTAGAAATCCGAGTAGCGATGTCACCAGACGCAGGAAGAACAACAGACTTTGCAGCATTATGACTACTTTCTCTGTCAGTATAGCAGCACTGAGCAGTTTATTGCTTCAGTTGACAACATTTATCATCAACACTGGCTGGACATCCACATGAAAAGTGCCACATTTCCCACTCTAAAAAGGTATTCGATTTCAGCCTGAGTATTTAAAATAATATGCAATAAAATGAATGAATATGCTGAATTTTCTGAAGCCACTGCACTGTATATGCAAATACTGCAGCAAAGAAATGGCTTATTGGCTCCCTTCAACTGGTTAAACTGGATATTCATTCCACATGATTAGTTGTGGTCTGTGACATAATTATACTCATGAGAGAGGGCTGGGCCCGGGCAAGTGATAACAACACTGCTGAACTATTTAACTATTTTGATCATCAGTTAATCATTGATGTGATGTTTTGTGCAAAAATGGCATGAAATTCTACTTTCAGCCTTTCAAATATGGAGATTTGCTGCTTTTCTCTATTTTATGTCTTATTAAACTGAGTATCTTTGGTTATGGACCGACAAAAGAAGATGGACATTTTTCACTATTTTCTTTAATTAACTTTGGTCTTTGTTATTATTTGACAACCTCTAAGCCAAACTGTACAGAGCCAAGTAGAAATTGACTCTGGGCAAGTAGATTTCTTACCTACTTAATGTTGAACCCTGACATTGCTTAGCTTCCTGTGCTGCTACTCCTCTCAGCATCGCCAAACTGGGGCTGTGGTCCAATTCAAATAATCCAGCTATCCCAGTCTGATGGCAAGGTAAAGAGGTGAAAATAAACTGATATTGATTCCATGTTATGTTGCTTTATTGTGATGTTCTCAGCTGCAATATTTAAGTATCTGACCCTTTTTTTCCCAAGAGGTTATTTGCAGATTTATACATGTATATAATTTATATTTGCAGGCCAAAATAAATTATATTGCTAAATTCTTCATCTTAATTTGAATACTAAATTAAAAAAATAAATAAGTATATAATAAAGTCTTTTGGTGGACCTTTTTAAAGTGGCTAAAATAAGCTTTGCTGCTGATGCTGTCTACAGTAGTACATGGTCAAAAATATTGTGATATTTGACACTGTCCATATTGCCCAGCCCTGTTATGAAATATGCCAAAATCCAGAGAAAACCAGTTCCATCAACACCGCCTCATATCAATCCTGTTTATTGATCTGCGCTGTTGTGCAAAATCATTCCAGAGAACCTGTCCTTTGGGATGTTTAGTGAAATCAAATGAGATGATGGGGGGGGGGGGGGGGGTTCATGGTTTCTCTGTGCATCTCTGCCACCACAGACTGAAGCAGTTACATCCACTGTTCCTCAATCAGGGCTCCACTGCTTCGTCTCCGTGATGTTCTCTTTGTTTTTGCAGAAAGGATGGCAGACCATGCTCCTTCCGTCGCCATGGAGGCTGTCCTCAAGCCCAGTTGCGAGCTCCCAGAGGACATGCCAAAGATCAGAGGCTACGACTTCAACCAAGGGGTTGACCTCCAGGGGGTGCTGAAGTCCTACCTCACCACGGGCTTCCAGGCCACCAGGCTGGGCTTGGCTATCCAGGAGATCAACACCATGGTGAGAGGAATGGCTGTGTAGCAAGTAGTGTTGTCACAAAACCAAAAGTATGACTTTGATGGTATTTACAATAAGTTTGTTTTATTATCACTTTATTTTTTTTTACTTATATTTGGGGGCGTTATGTTATCTATCATATTTGAAAACCAACTTGTTGCTCTTTGAATTCCTTGAACAGATTAGCATGTCTGTAATTGATCATTAATGACACCAATGATCTATTAAGGTAGGTGCCTACAGTTTGCAACCCTAATCTATGATCATTTGTAGTGACTGCTGTTGTCTGATGACTCTGCACCCACAGATTGAGAAGCGTCTCGAGCCAGTGGAGGCGAACGAAGGAAACGAGTCCGGCGAAGCCTCCAGTGGTTCGGGCTGCACCATCTTCCTGGGTTACACCTCCAACCTCATCAGCTCTGGGGTCAGAGAGAGCATCCGCTACCTGGCAGAGCACAAGATGGTGCGCATTGTCGAGTTGTTGCAATTATCCAGGTCACAGTTACGTCACAAGTAATGTGTAGTTAATCAGATGGTGTGGTGTTCCTCTGTGTTAGGTGGATGTGATCGTGACCACAGCTGGAGGCATAGAGGAGGATTTCATTAAGTGTCTGGCTCACACCTACTTGGGAGACTTCAGCCTGCCTGGCAAGGAGCTCCGCCAGAGGGGCATCAACAGGTTGGCAGCCACTGATCAGTATTGGGCAAGTTACTCAGGATGTGTGATAAGTTACTCTTTACTTATTACTTGTTTAAAACATAATATTACTTTACTTAATAGTTATTAATATAACTTAGAAAGTAGCTATTTAGATGTCGGCTCTGGTGGAAACAAAGTCGACCTCTCTGAGTGTCGCCTTCAAATTAGATTTTATCACCACATATTCTCTCTGGAGGAGCCAGACAATCTCAAAATAATAACAAGACTTCCATCTGTAGAAAGTCTGTCTCTCTCCCTCTTCCTCATTCCCATCCTTCATTTAGCTTTTTGGCTGCAGCTGATGTAACCTGCCCTGACCTGCCACACATACACAAAATCAAAAGAGAGTTCTAGCTGTGATCAGCATTGATGATACACAGATGGACATGCTAATTTTCACCCCTTTGCAGCAGAGACAGCAAAGGTTTGTTGCCTCCATTTCTAACTTTTGTGACTCTTTTGGTCCTTTTCCATCCATACACATGTGGTGCTTGGCTTGACTTGTCTTTAGTGGAGCGTCTGAACAGTGGATAAATATTTTACTTCCTTGACATTCTTCACAAGAAATCCCCAGTTATTTTGCTTTTATTGTGAATCAGCAAAATCAGGAAATGTTTGGTTTTCATCAGCAGTCGCTTAACATGTTTTTTAAAAAATGCAGATACCTTAAAGTACAAACTTCAAACCACAGAGATTCAGTTACAAGATACAAAAGTACTGAGAGTTGAACACAGACACTTTTAGAAACACTTTCTCGGCTCTCCTGCGCACATCAGAGAAAAAAACAAAGACAAACTTGTCTTCTGGGAAAAGGGTCAGTTGCTTATTTGTAGCATGTTTACCCACATTAACAAAACCACATATACACACTAAATTTGGTGTAAAAATGGTCTAAAGCTCTCTAAATTAACATGTCAGTAATAAATACTAAAATATAAATAGTCATTTTTACACTTCTCCTCCTCCTCTGTCCTGTCTGGATGTAGAATAGGGAATCTATTGGTGCCCAACGACAACTACTGCAAGTTTGAGGACTGGCTGATGCCGATCTTGGACCAGATGTTGTTGGAGCAGAACACAGAGGTGGGTGTGTCTGAGTGATTAGGGTGTTTGTCTGTTGTCACCCAGGACTAAGACAGGGTATCATTTAAAAAAATTAAAATACCGGTACCTTTAAAGTGATACCAAAACCAGTAGATTATTTCATTTGATACTTCTTTTTGAAGGTTCTTCCTTATGAAGAACGCTTGCAGTGATTGGCTGCGAGCAAAACAAAATAAATAATTTTTTTTTTTCTAGATCTGGGTACAAAAAGGATTGAATGCGAGTATTGCTTAACTGGAGAAGTTTTGATACTACTTGGTACCGGATTCTTTAATCTATACCTTAAAATTTTTGAGTACCATTAACCTGAAGTATGACAGAGCAGAACTAGTCACTCTGATGTCTCACATTAAAACATACGTTCTTTTTTTTTTTTCTCATTCCAGGGCACCCGTTGGACTCCCTCCAAAATGATCCACAGGCTCGGCAAGGAGATCAATAACACCGAGTCTGTCTACTACTGGGCGTACAAGGTGACACATGGTTTACACTGGGATTGTATGACATCATAAGGAAACAAGACACTAGAAAAACTAAACCACTCAAGACACAAAATCAATTTGCTTGAAATTCTGACAATGCAGACAAGTTGGTGCAAAAATGGCTGTGGTGACAGGTGGGTACCATCACAGGCTGTGGTTTAGGCAGAGACAGGCACTGCTCACATGGTTTTAAAAAGTATTAAACAGTCTAAGATCCAATTATCTAAGATTCTTCATGGGTTTATAAGACACCAAATACGTTTGCAGTGTTCAAACATTTTCCTTTCAGTATAAATTTCCAGTCCATTTTATAGCTCAGACTTAAACAGAATATCCTGCCTTCTCTCCCAGGCTTGACAAATAAAATCTGCTACACAAGCACAACTCGAGTGTCTCATATTCATCCGACCAAAAGAAGTCAGCATAAATAGAGAACATTTTAGTAAAAAGTACATCCCTTAAGTCCTCATGGGCAGGACAGCAAAACAAAAAAATGAACCTCACTCTCAGTTTAATCAAGTTCACACAACAGTCTCTTTCCTTTTCTGGAGTGTCATTAAACCTGCCAGTCTCCAACTGTGCACATAACAATATTTGTCTTTTGTTTAGATTATACTTCACATAAAGTTCTACATCATACCAATTCTTTATGAGACAGTAAGTTCATAATTTTGGTTTATATCAACTGACCATTTCTCACTATACATGAGAAACATTTTTCTTCTAATCTGCAATATTTCAAAGTTTTGTAATACAAACATCCTCACAAGTCTATTTCAAAGTCGAAGTGTTTTCACATTTATATTTCACTGATGTTTGGAAACTCCCATCCCATATCTGCCCTGATGGCCAAAACTGAAGTGAATACAAAGGTGTTAAATTTAACTTAAACCTGCAGAAACCCTGTGCTAAGATGGTGAAGGCTGGAGTGACCACACTGAGCTTTACAGTGACTTTTTAGAAACCTTTGGCGCTGCATCCAAGTTTTTCCTACAATTTATGGCACATCCCTAAAATTTATGGATTATGAATGAATTGTTGTTCTTGTGTCTCTAAAAGAATCAGTTTGAAATGATGATTGAATTTGAATTCTGCTTCCCAGCTTTACTAACTCCATTCATATTGTACATGCAGTGTATTTCTGTCTATACATCGGTCGATAAATGTGCTGTTTCTATTCTGTGTCAGAATAACATCCCAGTGTTCAGTCCTGCTCTGACCGACGGCTCTCTGGGCGACATGATCTACTTCCACTCTTACAGGAACCCAGGCTTGATTTTGGACATAGTGGAAGGTAAAAGCAACATTACTGCTGCAGAGCAGGACTGCCTCAGTGGCCTCAGCATCATCTGAATGATATCTTTACATCACGAATGGGGACTTTGTTTCAGATATTCGCAAGCTGAACAGCCAGGCGGTGTTTGCCAAAAGGACGGGAATGATCATCCTGGGAGGAGGGCTGGTCAAACATCACATAAGCAACGCTAATCTTATGGTAACCAACTTTATGTGATCTTTAGTCTTACTTTCTGTTACTCGAACATGAATTCACATCAGGTTTTACATACAAATCTTCAACATTTTGAGGAAGCGGGTTGGGCTTCTGTGGTAGAATGTAAAATTCACTCAAACGGTGTGATTTCGAGGTACTTGAATTGGGATCTTGTGTAAAACATAAATAAAAACAGAATGCACTGATTTTTTAAATATTTTATAACTTGTATTCAATTCAATACATCGCAAAGACAAAATATTTGATGTTCAAACTGATAAACTTAATTGATTTTGTAAATATTCACTCATTCTGAATCTGATGCAGGGGCAGCAAATGACCGGGAAAGTTGTGGAATTCTCAAAACAACGTCCGAGCATCATTAGTTTCCAGTCGACACCAACATGGAAAATGAGTTTCCTCTTCTGATGTACCGTCTCTCCTTTCTCTCCTTCCAGAGGAACGGAGCTGACTACGCGGTGTTTGTGAACACGGGTCAGGAGTTTGATGGCTCCGACTCAGGGGCCAGACCTGATGAAGCCGTATCCTGGGGCAAGATCAGAACGGACGCCAAACCTGTGAAGGTACCGATATTTATGCCAGCAGTATTAGCCATGACCAGACCAAGACTAATGTCGACATTATGTTCCATTTATTACAGTTAGATCCTCAGATAGCCTTTTATTGGAAGAGCTTCATTTAGTTATTTCACATATTTTCCAGATGCCTTTTACAGCTCCTGGATAAAAGTATTTTCAGATGTGGATTTTCCCTTCCTTCCTTCCTTCCTTCCTTCCTTCCAGCTAAATACATTTTTTCATAATTTTAAATTTGTTTTCTTTGTTTTTTGTATTTTTTTCTTATTTTAAAGTTTAAAAGTTTAGTTTAAAGTTTCCTTATTCAGCAAATGACTCCACTGGACAAAACAATGTCAAATGAGGTGCAGTTACTGTCATGTCTACTGATTAAATATCCATCAATACATTTTTAATTGGTGAAATTCTCAACTGCAATTAATTGATTAATGATAATGTTTTTTTGTTTGTATCTCCTGGTTTTCATAGGCCTGTTTGTGATCAGATCACCTGATTGGCTACTAAAACGCAGATGAAAAGTTTGGATATTAATTCAAATTGACTCAGTACTCAACTGTGATTCTAGAAGTAACTAAGTAGATTACATCTTGTAATGCATACAAGTACAAGTAAAAGTACAGACTTGAAAATCTACTCATAAAAATACAAATATGCAAAAAAAAAAAAAAAAACAGTAATTTGAGTATTTGTAATTAGTTACTTCCACCCCTGAAAACATTACATTGTTTGCAAGCTCCTAAAAAGTTAGCAAAATGTTCGTAATCGTGTTGCAATTGCAATTTCCATCAGAATAACTGTAATATGACTTTTTTACCATATGGTGCAGCCCTAATTGTTTGCTAGCTAGATTAAAAGTTAACCTGCACTGTTTGGTTGTCAGCGTGCTCTTGGTGGCTCGGCTCCTTTGAGAAAACTTGGTGGCTGAATTAATGAAACAATATGACCAAATAATAAAGTATTAAAAAGTGGACAACAGTGCTTTAAGGAAAAATGAGTTTGGTTTGTATCAACTGGCAGATTGTTTTAACAGATCGACTGGAGTGACAGAAAGAAAAGACACTTCATAAAACTCAACTGGGTTGATTCTGTCCCTTAACTTTGTTCAAGGAATATTTTGCTCAATCGATCTCAGCCATTTTGAAAGTTAAACCTCATCAAGTGTAACTTCAAAGTAAACACTGGATCACAGATTAAAATGAAAATAATGGTTATACTGAATGTCAGCAGCTGTTAATATAATTCACTTTAAAAATACCCATGAAATAACATCTATGAGAACTGGTGCTGACCTCCATTCTGATATAACCTACAGCTGATAAACATCAACTTTCTGCATTTAATTTCTGCTTTTAATTTTCCACTGTTAGGAAAAAACAAGCTGTGGTTCCTGCTTTAGCCTCAAGGTGGCAGCGTCTGACTCCACAGTGTTTGATCCAAGGCTGCAGAGTGGCATCAAAGCACCAACACATAAATATGAAAAAACAGGGACTGGATTGAGTGTGATCCACTGCTCTGCTCTGTGTTCTCAGGTGTATGCAGACGCCTCTTTAGTCTTCCCTCTGATCGTGGCCCAGACCTTCGCTCTCCACGCTGACAAGCTGACTGCTGGCAAGAAAACAGATTAAATTAGATTATCTGTCAGACACATCAAGCAGCGAAATAACTCACTGCAGTTTGATGTTCTAAACAGTTCTGTTGAATATTCATGGTGATGGCATGGCGACTTTAAGAAGCAGTGATGCTGTCGTTGAAAACTTTATTTTCAGGGGGTCGGTGGTGAGGATTGGTGAGGTGGTAGAGCTGCAACAATTAGCCCATCAAAAGAAAATTAGTTGCCAACTATTTTGATAAGCAAAAATGTCAAACATTAGCTGGTTCCAGCTTCTTAAATTTGAGGATTTGCTGCTTTTCTTTGTCATTTATGAGAGTAAATGAATATTCTTTGAGTTTTGGACAGTTGGTTGAACAAAAGAAGATGGGCTCTGGGCAATTGTGAGAATTTTTCACAATCTTTGACAACAGAGTAAATGATTAAGCGTGAAAATAATTGGTCAGTCCCTCCAGGATTGAGAGAGTGAGAATTTGAAAAAAAAACAAAAAAAAAACTTTATACACTTTTGTTTAGTTCATTAAAAATCAAAGGTAACTTCTTCCAGAGAGAATAAAACCACACTGTTCTGAGTTTTCTTAGAAACTGTGCTAAAAAAGCTCAGAATGTTTTTAGCTGTAACAAAATCCACTTTATTTGTAAATGAATGAAGAAGTGCTCCTGGGGGTTATTCCACAAAGACGCAGCATCATGTTGGAGCTGAAAATCAGTTAAAATAGCACAAAATTATAAAATCTAAAAGTGCACAGGGCATTAATAAATGTCAATAACAGTGACAAACATTGTGCTCTTTTCAGTACACATGACAAAATAAAAAAAAATACACATATATTACACAATAAAACATTGAGTCAGTTCATTGAGACGTACATGTATAACGTTTGCTGCTCTGATTGGTGGAACTCACAGGAAACAACAGAGATTGGTTGAATTCGTCTTAATTGTTGTGATGGCAACATCACAGCGTCCTGGAGAGACTGACTGGCAGACCAGTCAATAATGAAAATGGAAATAATCATTCATTTGCAGCCCTAGTTTATTGTCTTAATGCTTTCTTATAACAATATTTACTTGTTAAAACAAGCACAGCTCTTTTCCTGTGAGCTGGAATAGCATGGGTCGCATGCTATTGCATGTACCAAAGAGACTGTCTGTAATGTGTCAGGTTTTAGCTGCGAGTGTGTTTGTGTGAGAAAGAGAGCGACAACAGATACAAACTCACGATGCATTGTTATTTAGCTGAGAGTTTATTTATTTCAGTCTATCTGTGGCACGACACGCAGTCACAGAACTCGAATGTTTCCCTGTTCCTCGTCAGTTTTTATATTATCCGAGCCTTTACCTTACTGTCACTGTTACGGGATGTGCCTGTATATCTTAATAAATCATAACCGAATCATTTGGGCCTGTATTAAATGGGGTTTTAGGGGAATATTACAAAAAGTCTTGTGCAGTAGTTTTTTCTTTGTGACACTTTATTTCACATGTCTGTGTTTGTGATCTTTGTTGTATAAAAGGATTAGGGATAGACGTTTTCAGTCTTTTTTTTTTCTTTTACGTTCAAAGCGTCTGTTTAGGTTTTATGATGTCATCACCACCCCCTCCACAAAAAGAACCCTATAAAATATCCTCAATTAAAATCTTCAATTTATATAAAGTGATTCATCAGATTAAATCGTCTTTTATGAAATCAGCTTTTTTTGGACCACCCAGTTGAAGCAGGTGCTGTCCTTTGTGTGTAGCAAGTGCACAAAGGACAGCACAGTGAAAACAAATATAGATTAAAGCACAACACTTTGTTCAGTTACAACATGAAGTTTGGACATGATGATGACAATCTTTTTTCAATAAAATTTGCCTTGTGGACTTTACACCACTCTGGAAATGTTTGGATCACACGAGCTGGAAACAATCCTGTGCGACGGACACTGGAATCTAATTCTACAAATTGTATAACACTAATAATATTAGTGTAGCCTTTTTTCTTTATCAGTGACTGTGCAGAAATAATGGGTTTTAACAGAAAGAATGGACAGCGTTCAGATGCTGGTTTGGAATTTGAATGTCAGTGTTATGAATCAAGTTCGGAAGCTTCAGACCTAAAAAGGACAAAACATTTGTTTTGCATTACACACAAGACTTCAAAGCTGACGTATGATGAAAAATAATATTTATAATATTAAATAGAGTTTGAAACTCCTCAGTTGCATCTGAAATATGTCTATAAAAACAGAAAAGTGAACCACTAATAGTTTCAGCACTTTTGTCCACTTTCTTAAGTAGCCTGTCTGTTCAGTCCACTGCAGTCATTCCCAGAGACTCGGTCATGACCCAGATTTTATTTGGGTCACCAAATAAATAAAAGACTATGGTAGGAATTCTGGAAATTTCAGATTTATATCTGCTGTACAACTTTAATAAAGTATTAAAATGTGTTTATTCTTTTACTGATGAGAGGAAAAAACAACAGCCTGTTAATTTTTCCTTTTTTTAAGTTTTAAGTTTCGAGCCCAACTCAAACCTTTAAGATTGGAAAAAGTTTTGCTAACTAATAATGTTTTGTTGAGATATTTTTCTTCTGTGGACAAAATGAAATATTTTAGTTTTAGATACCCCCAAAATTGTATTTAACAATTTATTGAGGAAACTCATAGAACTGAAAGTGAATACTTGGTTAATAATTTAATATTTTCAGTTAAAACCAATTCATTTTCAAGCACCCAAATAATGACAAATCAGGTTCACAGTTCACAGTTAAGCTTCAAATATTAAAGTTTTTCTAAAGAAGAAAGCAAATTATTTCAATAAAGATTATAGATCAGCAAAACTTTTTTAGTTCATTTTGAAACTGAAGAGTTTGAGTTTGGCTCAAAGCTCAGAAATTTACCACTTACATTGAAATTTTGAGTGCTCTCAACCTTTTTTTAATGTTTGTTTTTTGGAGGAGAGGAAATAAAAACAGTGAGGTAGCCTGTTAACCCCACTTAAATGCATTTATTTCTCTGTTTTTCTGTATTTCATATTAAGTTAGTCATTTTTTAAAAACTGGGTCCCCAGGAAAAAAGTTTGAAAACACTGCTCTGTATTCAGTTCAATACAAATAGCTTGCAATAGTTTTTTATAAAGGGGAAACCTCTTATTGTGATTACATCAAATTAATAATAACATAATAATAACTTTATTTATATAGCACCTTTCAAAACATAGTTACAAAATCCTTTACAAACGCGCTGCACAGTTAAAACATAAAAAGATTTTAAAGACAGAGTTCATATAGTAATATAACTGGTAAAAGCAAAGAGACTTGTGGAATAGTGAAGATAATAAGATAATTAAAAACAGAAACAGTAAAATAAATTAAATGTTTACTAAAGGAAGGTTTTCTATAAAAATAAGTTTTTAAAAGAAGACACAGTTTCTAACCTGATATCTTCAGGTATTAACCAACTATTATTAATGGATAATTATTATTATCAGGGTTTTTTTGTTCATTTGTTTTTTTCTTTATTTTGTTTTCCATGCAGATTACCATCTAGCTGACATCAGTATATTTATTACATGAATATAAAGTAATGAAATGGACAACTTCAAATACTCTATAGTAAAAAGTACAGTACTGTATATAAAACATAGAATTGAGAGAAAAATACTTATTTTCTTTGTTGTGACTGCAGTGTACACACAGCAGAGGGGTCACTATAAGGCAAAGTATCATGGGAGAAAAGATTTACAGTAGTTTTAAAATTGTTTTTCATATGTTGTGATGTACAAAACGTCCCAAAATGAACCCTGTAAACAGACTACTTGATTACTGTGAGTACATTATTTAAACAACATTTGTATAGGAATGATTTTGTAATTCTGCAGTAGTTTTTGGTGACATATGAAATATCTAAATTCACTTACACATCTATTACTGAAGACAGGGTTAAAGAACAGGGCTGCATTATATTTAGAGGGGTGTTTATTTATTTATTTTTAATCTTTCCCATTTAGATACATGAGGGAGAGCAGAATATTAGAAAAATGCCTTCATATAATGCAGTCAACTAAGACCTCAGTGCTCAAACTGCATCAATAAACACTAAACATTATAGGCATCATAAAAGTAAACTTTTTGGCAGAACAATTGTTTTGGATTGACTTTGGACTGCACAGGTGTTCCTAATAAAGTGAACACTGAGTGTATTTTTCTATTTTTTTTCTTGAATTTGAGACTCAAACATCCTTCTGTAAACCCTCCTTCCAACTTCCAACCTTTATACATGTCTGTTCCTGTATTATATTTACTGACATAAATCATAAAATGACCATGATATGACACCAGAGGTTAAGGAAACATGCAAAGTTGAAATACTCACTACTCTGTGGTGTCCTTTCTCTATGTATATATATAAAATAAAATAAAATAAAAAATATATACATGTATTCTATGGCTCCAACTTATTATTAGGACTGCAGAACAGTTGTTACACATGTGGCTCTGGTACAAACACTTTCTGTATTTAAGTAGAGTTGAGTTAGTGTTTATTTTTCTGACAACTTATTCCTTTTACTCCCTACATCTCAATAAAAAATATGTGCTTTACACTCTTTATACTTGTTGGAATGGGCTTGTACTTTAGTTTTCATGCATTTGAGGGGAATTATTGATTATTTTAACTTTTGCATCATTGTGCGCCTCCTTCCCAACATCAAGACTAATTTCAACCTAAATGGGTGGTACAGTAACACAAAAACGATTCCTTGGTGTCTCCGTCAAATATCTGCAGAACAGATGTAACAAGACATAAAACACGTAAAAAGATGAAAATGACATCACAAGACGAAAACAACAAACATGTAACAAGGCAAAAAATATGTAACAAGACTAAAATGATGTATGAGATATGACAAGATAAAAACAAAGTAAAACACGAGACACAAACGATGTAAAAGACGTAACAAGACATAAACGGTGTAAGACATACCAAGATTAAACCAACGTAAAAAACATGTAATGATGAAAACAGTGTAAAAGGTGTAACAAGATGAAATTGATGAAGACACAAACAAGACATAAGACGATGAAAACAATGATGAAACAAGATGTAACTAAACTAAAATAGAATAAAATATGTAACAAGACGAAAACAATGCAATAAGACGTACAAAGATTAAAACAATGTAAAAAGCATAACGATGAAAATGACACTTGTAATAAGACACAAACAACGTCAAACTAAAATGATGTACGAGATGTAACAAGACAAAAAGTAAAACACAAAACGCAAACAATGTACAACACATAAGACAAAAATGGTGTAACAAGGAGTAACTAAAACTAAAACAGCATAAAAGATGTAACAAGACGAAAACAACACAAAACACGTAACAAGATTAAAACGATGTAAAAGATGTAACAAGATGGAAACAATGTAAAGGACAGGACAAAATGAAAACAACCAAGATGTAACAAGACAAAAAGGACAAAAGAAGATGTAACAAGACAAAACAACGTAAAAGACGTAACAAGATGAAAACATCCGAGATGTAACAAGACAAAAAGGACAAAAGAAGATGTAAGAAGACAAAACAACGTAAAAGATGTAACAAGATGAAAACAGCCAAGATGTAACAAGACAAAAAGAATGTAAGAAGATGCAAGAAGACACAAACAACGAAAAGGACGTAACCAGATGAAAACAACCAAGATGTAACAAGACAAAAAGAATGTCACCAACTTTTTACCTGTCTAGTCCATTTGTACTAGTCCAGTCTAGTGTGTTTTTTTTTTATACTTCTTCTTTTGCCACCTCTGTCCATCGGTGCCATAAAAGTGGGACTCTCTGCTTCGCTCTCTGCTGTCAGTGGAATCAAACACCTAATCTAGTAACGATGATGAAGACATTTCCCATCACAATACATCAGTCTGTTATTGTGGGAGTAGATATTTCCTCTGGGTAATCACTGCTTCCACGTCCTCCACACAGGGTCACTGTTAACATGTGCAACCCTGTGATATTTGCAGACTTTGCAGTGGAAATGTGGGTAGTTTTTGTATCAAGTGTGAGTATATATTATATTCATCGAAGCCTGACTTTGTTTTCCTAGAGGTGTTTAAAGTGTCAGAGTGTCTTTTTTTAGCGGGAATGGTGACCTTTTCTTTTTTGGAAACGGAGATGGAGAAGTGGAGTTGGAACTCGGATAAGGTCAACTTTCCCAAAACCTCAGCCTCATGTGTCTCACACACACACACACACACACACACACACACACACACACACACACACACACACACACACACACACACACGAGTTGGGCGTTCCTGTCTTTGTACAAACTGCTTTTCCATTCAGTCCTTCTATCATTTCCTGTTGGCGGTGGCACTGTGTGAGTGTGTTTACCCAGGGCTTGACAGTTAAAAGATTTTTTTTTTAAAAAGGCAGTATGAATTTTCAGCCCTATAGAAACTTATGTTTGCTCTGTGCTTAACAGAAAGATTACAGGGAGACACTGAGGGCTCAAAAGAGTGAGATAGAGACCTTGTGTGTGTGTGTGTGTGTGTGTGTGTGTGTGTGTGGATGAGCTGTAGTCACGCTATGATAATATTGTGTGGCGTCTGCACAGAGCAGACAGTGTTTGCCCCCTCCTCCTCTGCGGAACAATCAGTACACTGTGTGATGTGCGGGGCCACAGCAGTCATAATGGCAATTATGTCTTCTCCCGGACAGAGTGGCAGCTTTTTTTTTTTTTTTTTTTATGGTGAGAACCAAAGAGGCAGACAGGGAGAGAGAGAGGGAGAGAGAGAGAGAGAGAGAGAGAGAGAGAGAGAGAGAGAGAGAGAGAGAGAAGGAAAAGTCAGAGGGAGCTGACCTGCTGCACAGCTGCAGGGTGGGGTGGATCTGTGGAGGAAAGGAAATACACAGCGGATAGATTTGTGCACATTTGCATATTTATATCAAAGTCCTTTTTTTCCACCCACTTGCTTTTAATGTCTCAGGTTCATTTCATCACTTAAAGGGATAGTTCACCAAGAAATGAAAATTCTGTCATTATCTACTCACCCTCATGCCGATTGAGGGTTGGGTTTGTTTTATTAGTCCGCTGGAGTTTCACAGGAAAACGGCGTTGCAGAATCTCCCAAACAATGGAAGTGAATGGTGACCAGTTTTCAAAAAAACATTAAATGTCTCCATACTGCTTGTCTGTCGTAATTTAAGTCTCCCAAAGTCCTGACATGCCGTTTGCACACCATCACACCACATACACTCAGTTCAGACTGTGTGCATGTGCATGATGTGACGATTCAGGCTAAAAACACGGTGTAAATAACATGTTTTTAGTCAATTTGGCATGTCGGGGCTTTAGAAGTAACACACACGTATACGTGTGTGTGTGTGTGTGTGTGTATCATCATTATTTTTTATATTGATGCATTTATTTCAGTTTATATTCATTTATGATTTTTTCCTTCGCTGCCCTGTTTCTGAAACCAAACCTCCGCCCTTGTGTTCATGGGTGAATACTCTGTCCTCTTGCATCGTCCTGCTCCTTATCTCCACCTCTGTTTACCTGTTATGTTGCCATAGGAACCCCCCACCTTGGGAGCCTATTGGCCAACCTGCAGAGGTAGACAGGTGAGGGAGTGCATTGCGTGGGCGTGGAGGGCAGACGTTTGCAGAGCGGGGAGGGGCAGACTGGGACTCAAAGATAAACACTGGCATGTAGAAGGAAAACAATGGGGCAATAAATGTATAGCAGGCGGGTAAAGACGTTGACAAATGGAGTGGGTGGGGTGGTGGGGGTGGGGGGGCAGACTAGTGAGAGCGACTCACCGGGCGCTGCTTTCTTAGAAACAGGAAGTCGTCAGTTGAACCGCCGTCTCCTCCTCTGACGCAGCTGGCTGACGCTGATGACGGCCATGTGTCAGGGTTGCCATAGTAACCACTCGGCAAGGACAAACATCCGGATTACTGTCTACTGCCATGTCACCATTTTTCAACAAATTAGAACTGTGGTTTAACCACTATGTATTATTATTGGTTACCATGGTGACAGAAAAAATAAAGAGGATGTACAGGTTTCCCTTTACCTTTACCCTCAAAAAATATTGTAGAGAGAACATTTTAAAACATTTAATATATATTAATTTTTTCCTACAGGCATACATTGACTTTTAATGAAAAAGAAACAAAAACAAGTTGGGATAAAAGCAGTTTGCATGTACATATAATGCATTTTAGTTTTGCTTCTTACATTCTTTGTTAATGGAAAAAAAAAACATTTTTTTACAGCCTGTAACTATTGCATTGTAATAGTTTGACTAGATATGACTAAGATTTACATTTCTAAAGGCACCTGCCTCATTCCCAGCAGCTTTATACTGTTAAATTGACAAAAAGAAGTTTTCAAAAGTAAAATTAAAAAAACACAATATTCAGACCTCAGTCCTGTTCAGTCTTCATTTTCCTGTGTGAAATTTGGCTTGCAGACAAACCAGACAGTGTTAAGTTATTTTTTCAGCACTGTGTGCAGGTTTTTCACTAAAGAAAAGATAAAGAAAAACATTCTGTTTTGTATGTTGGGGACTTTTTTCTTTCAGTCATGATATTGTTTTTTTCATACTAGTATAAAGTTAGTTAAATGTGCCAAAACAAGACAAAGAACCAACATCCACCTGGACTACCTGCAAACAGCTGCATGATGTGATGGTGCAGCTAAAAGTGAAACAAATGTCAGAGGAAGTAAAGGATCGACAGCGACCTTTTCAAGTCTTTTATGGGTTCTCTTTAAAGGAAACATTTATTCAGTGTTGGTTCTGTTTTACAAATGTGTTTTCTTTAGATTTTGCACAATGGGACACGTCTGCGAGGACAAGAGGAGCTCCATGACAGGTGTAAATAGTGACAACTTAAACCACTGGCAGTGTTAAAATAATCAGCAATTGCCTGATACTGAACAGTACTGATGTTTATTTATTATATTTTTTACTTTTTGTTTTCTCAGTGCTCGTTTCTAGAATTAATTGACAATTATGAAACATGTTAAAGAATATTCAACTTAAATTTTCTTGAATAAAGTTATCTGTTTAAGAAAGCAGCTTTCTGAGTCCAACAACATCGGTGACCAATCCATATAGAAAATGTTCATTTTGGCCACCATATTGGAAATATGTGACTTGGTTACTCTCCAAAATCTGGACCAGTATCAGTCTCAGAAGTTTCATATCAGTCGGGTTCTAATGACGAGATACAGATTTGAAGGAATCGTGGTCACAACATGGACACTCATGGTCACTATGTAAATGTACAATATAAAAAATGAGGGAAATAGAGAAACATTTTAAGATTTTGAATTAATTTTGCAGTCTTCATTTGACCTTTAATATCCAATTATTTTTGTAGATTTTCTGTGATTTGAATGTGATGAAGTTTCCTGCATAATGACAATTTTCATCTCTCGGTTTCCTTGATTTTCTTTTTTTTTTTTGTTGTTGTCGGCTTCTCAAAAGGACTTTAAGTGATGTGATGATGTGTGGAAAAAAAAGTGTTGTGCAGATTTCACGAGAGATCAAAAGTTAATGTTGTTGCATGTTGTTTTTACCAACCAGGTGCAACGAAAACAGGCTTTCATTCCAACCAACGACAGAAGTCAGTGAACTTTTCCACTGAACATGAAATGTGAGGTGGAACTTCCGTGAAAACTTTTGGTGTAATCTTTGTTTGGAATGAAAACCCAACTTTTGCTTTCCTGTTCGTGAACCAAGAGAAGAAGAAGATAGAGAAAAGTGAAAAAGAATATTTTTAATTTAACAAAATTTTGTTGAGATTAGTGGGGAAAGTTGCCCAAACTGTATTACAATATTAAGGCAGGGAAAAATTAGACTATAATAACGAGTTAGGAGACATTTTCTGGTGACAAGATGACCAAAGCCTCCTTATTATATCAATAGATTTATGTATTTATGTGCTAATGCACAGTTTATTCTCTCTAACTCAAACTCTCATTAACAAAAATTACTAGGAACTCTGTGGTTGATACTCCGGGCATCTCAACAAACTCAATTATAATTTTAGATAAATCGTTTTAGTGTGATTTGTTTTATATACTCAAGGATAATTTATGTAATCTTAGCCATGTAGCATAGGTGGGTAAATCAACACTATTATCCTTAGTGAACTGAAATTTGAATCAGCAAGAACTAGGACTGTGTCATCTGCAAACATAATTGATGAAAGGGTGTTTGAGACTTTAAACACATAATGTATATAGATAAGAATTAATAATGGTCCAAGAATGGACCCCTGTGGAACACCACATAGCAATCTAGCTTTGTTAGAATAGTAACCATTAAAACAAACAGTTTTTTAACCATTTGTCAGTGGTGTCATGAAAACCACACTTACACAGCTTCCCTAATAGAATATGGGAAAAACATATTAACTATCTTTGTCTTTAACTTTGTCAGTCAGCTGGAGCAGAGCCAGGGTTTGAATGACACATTTGGCTTTTGGGAGAGCTGTTTTCCAGTGCACACTGCGGCTAAAACATGTCATGTGTGCACACATGGAAGTGTGTGACAGCGCTGTCAGTTTCAGGTTACCTGCAAAAAAGTTCCACTGTTACAGACAGTTAATACTGTTAGTAACATAACAATAACAACAATATAAGGCTGCTGTTTCAAAATCAAAAAACAAGAAGCAAAATCACCAAACTAGCAGAAGGACACAGGCGACAATTTTCTGCTTCTCATACACATCCAGTCATGTATCATAGACTAGATCACACATTTTAACTCCAGAAAAGTAAAGAGACCTCTTGTTGTGTTCTCTGGTACGAGGTATCAACATTATCATCTGTGCTTTGTTGCATGCAAACTAATATGAAGGGCTGAATTAGGGCATTTGCAACCACAAAAAGCAAACAGGAACTGAGTTAAGTGACAGACACAGAATTGTGTTTAGTGAAGATAAATATTCTGAAATTATAAAGTAATGGCCAATAAACACACAACAATGGAATATTTTTACTATTATTATTTATTTTGGGAACATGTTAGATTGGTGTTTGTAAAGAACTGAGTTTGAAATAAAAAAGAATCTGTTTTATATATTTTTTGTAATATTTACAAATAGTAAAATAGTAAAGAAAAAAGGCTTTATATTAACACAATAATACAATACAATTAAAGGCATTATTGAAAAAAAAAGATACAAGACACATAAACTGTTTTTTCAAAGATATTTAATTTTAATATTGTTGAAATCACACATAGTATAAACCTTTTTTTTTTTTTTTACAGATATGATACCAAACAACAACAGATGATGAAACAGAAACAACACAAAGTAGCTTTGAATCATCAAAAAATAAAAGCAACATACAAAAACACTAAAGCAAATATTGCAGCAGACCTCATTAAAAAATATTTTATTTCAAGCAACTTATGCATTCCAGCGTGCAATTATTTTTTTTACTTAGATTTCCACATAGTTTCGTTTAAAATAGCTTCTATGGCTTCATGATAATTGACGCTTTTAATGGTCTGTAAATGTAATAAGAGAGCAGGCATCAATCCAAGAGAAGTGTTTCATTACAGAATGTGAGGAAAAAATGTTGCAACGAGGAATTCACTGAGACAAACAGACTAAACTGATATTGTCAGTCATTTCAAAATAAAGGTGTTTAAATGTGCACAAAAGACAATATAACAAGCTACAGCTACAGCTGTGTCTGTGTGTGTGTTTGTGTGTGTGTGTGTGTGTGTGTGTGTGTGTGTGTGTGTGTGTGTGTGTGTGTGTGTGGAAATGAGACCAGACCCCTGTTCCTGCTGAACTGAGCCAGCCGACGTCACACACTGATTATCAGCACAGCAGGCACAGGAGACCGACCCAGCAGGGGGGTGAGGGGTGGGGGGTGAGGGTAGACAGACACACACACACACACACACACACACAGAGGAAAGTCAGACCAACACACACACACAACACACACAACACAGAAGTCAAACAAATAGACGCTGATGCTCATGCAGAAATCAACAAGTGGAGAAAATATGAACACAAACACACAGTTACACACACTGACACACACCCTGGCAGCCAGCGATACAAATGACGACATACGATGACATACTGCTCGCACTACAGGATCAGGAGCAGTCCTCGGCGCTAATGAGACAGCTGACATTTAGCAGACACGGACACACTGAAGCCGCACAATTTGAGCCAGTCCAACAGATTACCAGTTATTACCAGAAGTTTAGAGACAGTGATACCTGTCTCTGCCGCAGCGCACCACCTTTAGGCTTTCACAAAGACAATAGTGAGTCATCTGTGAACCACATGTGTACTCAACCTTCAACACACGCTGTCACGGTGGAAGTGATTAGGTGTGATGGGTCCAGAAAAAGAGAGAGTCAAAGAATCAATCGGTCTTGCAAATGAGAAGTTTTTGCCTCTGTTTTTTTCCTTTTTGACAGTTTCACACAGTTTTCACATGTTGACAACTGGCAGTGAGCTACAGTCAAGTTCCATCCAAACTAAACACAAGCTTCAACTTACAATTTACAGAAAATCTGCAAAAGTAAATGCAAATATATGCGTGTTTCCATCCACTACCAGATGGATTGAGACAAACAGCTGGTGGTGCTAATCCTCCAGTCAGGTGCAGGTCCTTTTTTTTAAAAAAAAACAGGTGGATGGAAACACACTTTATGTCTTATGTCTTCAAGAAGGATTCATTTTTAAATTGGTTAAATATTATAATTAGTTTGCACCAAACCTTTAAACTAGTTTACAATAAAGAGATTAAATTTAAGCCTCTCTTTAAACTAAATTGCTATTTCTTTTCCTTATGCTGCTGCTCTATTAATTAACTAAAAGAGAAATTAGAGCTTCTCTGCTGAGATATCATGAGCAGGCTAACTAACATTTTAGCTAGCTAGCAAACTGTAATGTTTTGTTAACTTTTTAGCTAGCAATGTTGCATTTTTAAAAAATAACTTCTGAGCTAGCTAGCAAAAAATATTATATTTTGTTAACTCTTTGGCTAACTAGCAAACTGTAATGTGTTGTTAATTTTTCAGATAGCTAGCAAACAATACAAACAATATTTGGTTAAAGCTGCTACAAGGAATTTTGTTGATTTTGAAGTCCTATGTGGACAATAGTGATAGTGTTCCTACCAGAATAATCTGAAAATATTATGTCAAAAATATAGAGGCATCAGTAATTAATTGAGACTGTTTCATTACCAATTAAAAAGCTTCTTGTAGCAGCTTTAATAATACCGAGCAGCTTTAAGTTAGCAGCTTTCTCCCTTCTTTTATAGACTTACTAAATCCTGAAAACATGCAAATGTATTTATTTATTTATTTTAATTTGGGTAAGCAAGCATCTCCATATTGAGTAAACTCAATTTAATTTTAATTTAATAGTCAATAAAGTTGGATTTAATTCAGTAAATTGAGATTACTTGCTAACTGTGCAACAGAGCTCTGCATGATTTTAAATCTGGTTAGAACTAATCTTAGATTAAATTCATCCTTGTTGGTTCAACCAAGAGATTCATATTTTGGGGTCTTTGGAGGGCATAAAATGGCTCATAGGTCGACCATGGCGGGCATCTTTTTGCTCGTCTGTTGCTGTGAGGAGCGGCGGTTTGATGCAGTGCAGCCCCTCCCTGACCTTTACTCCCCTCCTCCCTGCAGGCTGCAGCCCTGTGGCGGCAGAACTTAACCACTGTGAACATGGCACACACTCACTGTTCACATGTGGGTTAAGTCCTGCCGCCGCACAGCCAGGTTACACGGGCATCCGTTCCTGACACAGAGCGAGATGGATATGTTACTGTGTGTGTGACTATGCAAATCAGAAACATGGGTGTGACCATGCGCGAGTTAGCAAATGAGTGTGCGTCTGTGTTTGTGAGAAAGAGCTTGCTTTCTTCATGTCAGCCATTGGAAATCCCTGGCAATGTGATTCAGTCCTGTAGTCTCAAAAATCACTCTGCCAGGAATTCCCCTGGCCAACAGACACAACCAGACAGTTTGTGGTGAGAGGAAGCTGTCGAAGCATGCAACAAATAAATAATAAATACCATAGACCACCTCCGTCATTGTACCATCTGATACTTAAAGCTACTACAACAAACTTTAACACTGTGTTGATTTTGGAGGCCCCTCTGGACAGAAGCAGTAGTTTTTCCACCGTAATAACCACAAAATGTGAAACGTGAAAAATAAAATTATGCAGAAAAACATCTTCTGTTTCTTTTTTACTGGCTACTACTGAGTGCCTGAAGAAATTTAAACACCAGCTTGTTTCATCTGATTTCACAGAGAATTCAACTTAAGACCAACAATATAGAAACTGCTGATTTTCTCACTGCTCTCATTTGCTTATGTAGGTTATATGGAGACATAAACGTTAAACTGAGACAGTTTCATAACCATTACACTGTAAAAACAAAAAAACATGAGAAATCTCAAAATTTCAGTGCATCTTACTTTACTAGATTGAGTCCAACTCAAACTCTTAAGTTTTGAAAAAGTTTACCCACAACTACTATCTTTTCTAGATAATTTACTTCTTCTTTTGATAAACTTAGATAATTAAGATAATTTAATTTTTAGGCACCCAAATAATGACAAATAAGGTTCACATCTTACATCTAAAATTCAAAGATTCAAGAAAAGCTGAAACGATCAAACTAAAGATTATGGGTTGGCAAAACTTGTTTTTAGTTTATTTCAGAAATTAAGGTTTTGAAAACTCCTTGCATTGAAATTTTGAGTTGTCTCAACTTTTTTCTTGACATTGGAAAAACTTTGCAACCTCGAATGGATCAAGCGACTGAGAGAAATGCCCCATTGTCTTTTTCAATGGAAAGGATAACCCATATTCTTAAGGGGAAAAAAGACATTTTTAAAGAAATCTGGGGACCATTTACATATATTTTTATTAAAAATAGGTATTTGAAAGATGTACTTATTTCAGTAGAAGAGATACTGGATAGAAGGATTGTAAGAAGTTGTTCTTTTTAATTTTATTTGTTTGTTTCTTGGTTTTTGTAGTATTTTATATCTCTCTTCCTTTCCTGCTTTCATATGTCTCATATTAACCTGCCTGTGTAACTCATTATTTCCAGACATTAGCGGACGGATGAAGGTGGAGAAAGGGATGCTGGGAAGGGTGGAAAGATACAGAATGATGCTTATGTGATTATGTGTAATGACTACTGCATCAAAAGAGCAATTTTTTTAATGTAAAAACCCCTTGTAGTAACTTTAATATGAATTATCACCGTGGTTTGATGTGCTACATCTTTGTCATTCACTGGTCAGAGTCATCTCGCTTTCTCAGCCCTGTGTGCGCTGTATGCGCATGGTTCTCGTCAACTCCCAGACTTCCCGTGGCCTCTTATAAAAATAGCTTTTCAATGACAGAATGGAGAATTAGGTTAGAAGGAAGTGGCCAGTCAAGTGGCACTCCCTTTAAAGACGTTTGCCCCGCTCTGTTCTCCCTCTGCCCCTTTATCTGTGCTCGCTGTGTGGACAA
Organism: Lutjanus erythropterus; assembly: GCF_056507025.1. Taxonomy (NCBI): domain Eukaryota; kingdom Metazoa; phylum Chordata; class Actinopteri; order Lutjaniformes; family Lutjanidae; genus Lutjanus; species Lutjanus erythropterus. Next base: position 28,822,627 of record NC_139335.1, read on the forward strand.
AAAAAGACAAAAAAAAGACTGTGTTTTCTCTGCTGCTAAGCTACTGCTAAATCTTGTCAGAAATTGTAAGGAATTTTCACGTTGTGCAAGTTGATACTGTATTTATGTGCTATTGCTGCTCATTACTGCCTGTCAAATGATATCTGACACATCCTACACGAGTTAAAGACGTACACCCATCACCCCTGGAGCAGAACCTATTACTATGAATTCCTTATAGTTGAATTTGACTTGTCTGGACAGGACGGGATTTAAATAATTGAATGTCATTCCAAGCCTCAGATCCACACTGAAAGCTACTTTACCATCCTCTCTTCAAGTCCCTTTATTTTCAGCAGCATGAATATTCCACCATGTTCAAGGTATGAGTCAGTGGGACACTTTTGGGGAACTCCAGACTCTAAATAAGTTTTAGCCGGCTGTCTGTTGTCACTGAAGGCCTGCCAGAGAGCTGTGCCAGGGACACAGTGAACTCACTAACGCTGTATCATTGTTGTCACTAATCTGCTGCAGCAGGTCTGAGACTTTGGAAGGAGCTTCCCAAAATAGTACAAAACCGTCTTCTTATCCTGTATTTTTAAGAAAGTAAGATTACTACTCAACAAAGCAACTAGTGCTGCCCAGGGGAGTGGAAAAGTTCATCTCATCTTTGTCTAGCCTGTGTCTCCTGGATATAAATGAGGTCAGTTTAAGACCAATATGAGACTTTGACTTTTTTCTCATACGTCTTAAATTCGGCGCCTGAGAAACTGCCTTTGTCTCGTCTCAGCCTGAGACCAATTTGAGCCTGATTGAAGATCTTAAAATGTTTTTTTGGTCTCACTGCGCTGATCTTAAATGTGTCTTAGATAGTCAGCTCTGGAGACACCTATGAGCTCAGCAAAAGATCTGCTTTCCTTTTGTTTTGCTTCTTTTTTTCTCCTAAGGGTTTTTTTTTTTAAAGAGGAACAGACGAGACTTCAGTGAGCTCAAAATAAGAATGGCATTCATTTCTCATAAGACAAAGAAGAGACGATTGTGAGAAACTAAATGTTCCTCTGGGTAAACCTCACACAGAATAAAAACCCTGTTTCGTGTGCGGATGCTTTATAGTTTCCTTCAGGCCAGTCTGAGTGTGTGGTCCAAAACGGATTCATTTCAAACACATTATGCAATTATTAAATAGAACTGAGAGTTATGTCACCTCCGTCTGCGTAGATGTCAACTCTGATGAAATGTCTGACAATTTTTTTCATTCATTCATTTCACAGCATATTTGTAGTGAGTAGCCATTTTATTTTTTTTTAAAGTTGCTAATAGTTCTCCTCATGCAAATCAAAATACACATTTTCAGACCAGATTTCCTATTTGACGTTGATTTAGAGCTACAGATTTGACATATTCCCTCCTCTGCCTGCTCTCTCTGTATACTTGAACATGTCTCTTTTACACACTCAGATTACGGCACAGGAGGAATTTTTGAGGCCCCGGCTAGCTTAGCATAATTTTAGGGCCAGGCTTTCAGAGGTGTTATTTTCACAAAGAAAAGCATTCACAGATGAGCTCACATGTGGTTGTTTCTCCTGAGTCACCATGAGAAAACAGAGGCTTAGAGCTTTTTCTCTGATCTTGTGGTCTCAGGTCCAGGAGACTTATACCAGACAAATTTAAGATCATTTAGAACATATGTGTCAAACTCTAAGCATGCAGGCCAAATTTAAGCCAGCGCCTCATTTCATGTGGCCTGCGAGATGTTGAAAAGTATGTAATTGGTGTAAAACAATTCTATGGTGTGTTTCAGACGGACATAAACTACATTATTTTTCCTAGAATTCTGCTTCCAGAGTAATTAATTACTAAACTATCTCTAAAACTATATGATATCAAATACAAAGGCGGTTGTTTAATATGACAGTATTGGTAGATATATGATGATGATGATGACTTTGGTTAATAGCTATTTCACCGTTAACGAACAATAAAATTCAATTTTTTTTTACTAATTATTAGTCATTCTAATAACAATGCTAATAATTCATGCTATTTTATCATTAGTTTCATATGTCAATAAGTTTGTTCACCGTCTATATTTGGATGGCTATTATGCTGTTGCAATTCATAATTATAATAAGTACATTATGTTACGTACGTGAACTTAGAGGAGTAGCTATTTTAAAGTGTGTTCTTTTCCTAAACCTACCCAAGTATTTTTTGTGCTTTTATTTTGAAAGTCTACCTGGGTGTTGTATGTTTTTTTTTATTGCTACCTCGACCGAGGAGCCCTGTATGTGCAGAACTGGCGCTCGAGGCTTATCTACAGTGTCATAGTTTGAAGCGTAGGTCCATTGACCGAGCCGCCATATTTTTTTACGAGGTGGGAGTGAAGAACATGTTGTCTTGTCTATGAACATTATCTGAGAGGTTACTGTAAAGCTGAACTTGTGTTTATGATTCTTTGTATGGTTTATAATATATATGTTATATGTTTATATATGTGTAGTGTATTCATAATAATTATTAACAGCCTTGTCCCAGACAAGAATTCACTGTTTCAAACAATTTAAAAATGTGTTAAAATCCCTCAAAATCTAAAACCAACAACAACCACTAATAACATTGATATAAAATGTGTTATTATGATCATCTTTGCTTTAAAATCAATTAAAATGTTGACCCTTTAAAGTTGTTTCTGAGATTTTCTTTCAACTCCCTCAGATTTTTACAAAAAATAATAATTTAATATAAGAAAAGGGTTAGCTATACCTTAGGGACCCCTGTCTCACTTCCTAATTAAAAAGAAAGGCAGGAATACTGCTCGAGCACTGGTAGTCTTTCTATTTTTCAACAAATTCATTAATAATGTTGCTACCATAACCTGTTAACACCGTAGTCCTTCTAAATCCTAAAATAAATTAGAATTGTGGTTTATGTGTATCATGGCTAATAAATCCATCTGACAGAGCTGACGTCTACATTTAATAAAAAATTAAATCACAGGGAGTTTCGCCCTTTACAAAGTTTGATCTTTTAAAATATTTTTTCCCAGCATAATTGAAGAGTAAAAATCCAAACCCCCTGAAAATACGGTTTTGTCCCAATTCTCAAGAGTGAGCGATAAACATTATTTGAGTGTTTGTGAACAGTAGAAAAAGCATCACCTCAGTATTAATTTGCATCTGTGATAAATTAAAGACACAATCTCCTCTTGGATTTAGCTCTCTTTTCTGTCATTGAAAACTAAGCTATCTGCATAAAAGTGAATCTTTACACATGCTGTGTTGGTTTTAGTTGTAGGCAGCCTGTTAGCTTCAGTTATGTTTTGTGGCATGTGCATTGAACCCCTCTGTCCTCCACATGGTGACAATAAGGCAAGAACGAAGGTCATTTAAGGTCCCAGCACCCATCAAAGACAGCGTGCTAACTCCTCTTTAACTCCTCTCCTCCATCAACCTAAAACCCTCCATCCCGCCATCCTTTCATCTGGCAGCGGTTCATCTCGTGTGTTATTTTCTCTGCCTTTTCATCTTTTCCATCGGTTTCTCTCTTCTCCCCCCCTCCTTTCAGCGTTCCTCCCGTCGAACCCGCAGCCGTTAATGTCCATGAGCTCATTCCTTCCCTTTCCCTGTAATGACGGCATTCTGGTTGACGCACGCTGTCCAACACCTCACCTCAAACGCTCGCTGCAAGGAGCTCAACATGTCTCACTTTTGCAGTCGTGCTTTTTTTTTTTTTGAGGCGATCCTGTTGTTACACTCAGATTGGATGTTTATTCTGGTTTAGAATAATCATAAGGTTCTGCCATGTGGGCCGCGACTTATTGGCAGCTCATAATTGTGCCAACGTGTTGCATCCTGACGGAGGCGTAGAGTAGGAAAATTAGTATCACAGAGTGATGGTCGCCAGCAGATGTACCCTGGTGAAGTCAAAATGTTTTCAGAGAGGGCGCACGGGCTTGCATGCGGGCGCTTTGATGGTTTTAGGGTGTACGCTTGATGCTATGTGTGTGTTCTAGTGCGCGCGACGTATGGAGGCCCAAGTGTGGACGTGGCCACTGGCTGTTTTCTCAGACCGTCTCTCTCCCCTTCAGCCGCAGTTCAGAGCTGACATTGCCGTTTACACAAGGGCACACAGTTAAGTGGAAAAGCCTCTGTTGAGACAGCTGGATCTCAACCCCGTGTTGTTTCAACACATATCTTCTCTCTGCCTGTGCCCTTGTATGTGTGTGCACGCGCACACAGATGCACTAAGAAATGCACACATGCTCGCAGGCAATAATATGCCGGCTATCAATAAACAAACACAGTTATGTCAGTGGGCTGCCCGGCAAACATGGCATGTGCGTTAGCTGGGTTCTCACCCTGTCTCATAAACCAAGAATAGTACAAATACATACCAGTCTGACATCATTCACACCCCCAGGTTGTGAACTGCTTCACAGAGCAAACAGTGAGTGGGGAGGCTGGCTGTGTGCTCGTATTGTGCACTTCATTAATAATTATATATCAAACTGAGGCCATATTTTTTTTGTATCTTTCCATTGCATCAGAGAATTTTACAGAAGGCGGTTTGTTTCCAGCGTGGAATCGATACATCAGTCTGATGCTTCAAGACATTATGTCAACACTGGAGCACAGGGGTTATAATAACACCTGAAGTCAAGTGTAAATACGCCACATTTGCTTTTCATAATTGCCGTCGTATCCATTACAGTCTCGCCCCGAAAGGTGCGGAGCGTGGAGGGGAAAGTGACCGTGTCAACTAGATCACCTGAGTCCAAGAAGGTGGAGAGACGTGAGGTGAGGAAAGATGGCTGACGCAGCAGAAACCGAGGCAGCATTTCCTCTGCAACTTATTTTTTCAGTCTTTAAAGGGGCAGCTTTACATATTTTTCCTCTTACTTGTAGTGCTATTTATTCATCTAGATAGTTTTGGTGTGAGCTGCTGAGATTTGGAGTTTTCTTCCCTCTCTCCAGTATAATGGAGCTAAACAGCACTCAGCATGTGATACATTTGAAAGAATCAAGAACGTCTCTTCATTTCAGTTGTTGATTCAACTTAATATCTTAGGTTTATTGAACATATTTTCTCAAGTACAACTGCATTAATATCAAATCTCACTAGAAAGGTTTATTTGTTTGAATTTATTACAAAGTTACCTCAAATTGCCTCTTTAAATCCAGTCATTGTAAAAACTTAAGGCACCCCAAACACTAACCTTTTTAAGTTAAAACAAATAGTTTATTTTTACAGTGCGCATGTGCACAAACAAGTGTGTATTCTTGGATAAAAGCTAAATAACAAAGTTTGCAAACTGATAGCATGTTCTGACATTGAAACAACTGCTACACTGGAAAAACGCCACTTAAGTAAAAAATTAGTTTGAAGAATTAATCCAAGATCCGTCTAAAAATGAGTCACTGAAATGGTACTTGTTTGGTGATCGTGTCTTATATTAAAGGGACAGTTCACCCCCAAATAAAACATGTATATTTTCCTTGTACTTGTAGTGCTATTTATCCATCTAGATTGTTTTGGTGTTAGTTGCAGAGGATTTTTTTTGGATATGCAGGGATGTCTGCCTTCTCTCCAGTATAATGGGACTCGATGGAACTCAGCTTGTGGTGCTCAAAGCGCCAAAAAAATCTGCTTCTTTCCAGAAATCATGATCCGTTTGCTAAAGATAATCCACAGACCTTGTTGCGGGCAGATTCATGTAAGAGCTGTTTTCTTTCTGCAGTAAAATCCACCAGAACTGCTTTCTTTCTTTCAACGGTCTGTGGATTATCTTGAGAAACTGAGTCATGATTTCTGGAGAGAAACATTGCTGCTGGGTTCTTCAAATGTACTTTTTTCTCAAACTTGCAAACTTAAAACCCAACTCTTCAACCTTTAAGAATGCTTTTATTTTATTATTATCAGTATTGTTGTTTTTTCCCTTTTTTTATCAGTTTTGTTTTGTCTGTTGTAATCTATTGATTAACTCTTTATTATTAATATTGCTTTTAAATCTATTTTTCTATAGTTTTTAGTTTTATTCTGCTCTATTACAGTTTTCACTTGCTCTGTCGTTTGTTAAGCACTCTAAATTGCATTAACCTGCATGAAAGATGCCATACAAATAAAGTTTGACTGATTGATTGATTGACAAGTCATCTAGTTCTATTATATCGGAGAGGAGGCTGTTATCTCCGAAACTCAGCAACTCACACCAAAACTATCTAGATGGATAAAAAGCACTGCAGGTAAGAGGAGAAATATGTAGTTATGATTTTTGGGTGAACCGTCCCTTTAATCTGAGCAATTACAGACTCAATGGCAGAGTGGCAGAACGAGCTAAACTCTCTAAAATCTGGACGGATGGATGCTTATTCAGAGCTGTCAGTTTCTCTGCAAACACCGTAGTGAAAACGCAGAACACTTTGAACCCACACACCTTGCATAGCACCACACCCTGACGGTGTCTCTACCAGACAGAGTGTGCGTCTGGGTATGTGTGCGTATGTGAGATTGTATTTGTTTCGTGTTTCGTGTGAGGGCGTAATTATTGCTGAGCCCGTGACATTCAGTGACATTCAAACAAGGACTTGCGCTCTACTATGGGCCTTTTCTCTGTTGTACTTTTTCCTGAATCAAAGACCAACGTTCATTGGCTGGCCTGGAATCAATGGAACGCACCACCACATGTGGGACATTAGTCTGAGAATAAAAAAGTATTTCCAGCTCCAGATCGAGAAAGGGGGGAGAAAAAAAAAAGAGAGAAAAGCTCAAAGTCTCTTCGGGCTGTAAAGCTAGCCTCAGCAGCAGTGAAGAGCCCAGCCCAAAGCCCGTGGTCCGCTCCCTGTAGACCAATGCGTGTAACCCTATCCTCGGCCTGATTCTTTGCCAAACACCCTTACCACCACCAGCCCTGTACTTAGTGTACAGCCGCCCTGCTGCCACTGAACCACACATGCACAAATGGATGCAGAAACTCTGCGCGCACACACACACACACACTTTTATTCCACTACGCCACGGTTTCCTGAGCCGGGGCCCATTCCTACAGATTGCTGCTGGGCACACCCACCCACCCCACAAAAGCCAAGAAGTCTCTCCTCCTTCTGTTCCTTCTTTCCTCCATCCATTCATCCATTCATCTAATGATTCCTCACTGTAAAAGGCAGATGAACAAAACTCCCATCTCTCTCACCATGGAGGTCAATCTAAAGTCAGAAATCAAATCATTCCTCTCTCGTCTTTACTCTATTTTTCGCCTTCCACTGCCCAATGAGGTCCACACCAACACTGACAGACAGGACGGGCTGGCCGGCCGGCAGACAGGAGAGGACAGACACACGGCCGGTCCCTGGACTGAACTGCAGCTGAAAGTGGGTTAGCTACAGTAGCTGCTGGATTCCCTTCCTTTCATGGAGGTTTGGGAGCTCGCAGACTTACAGGGCCTCTGAACAATGAGAGGAATGTTTGAGCGGCTCCGGCCTCGCTTCGCCACTACCATTACAGCTGCTTTTCTAGAACTTTTTATGACCTCTGTTCCCACTCTGCACTGCCAGACTGATGGACATGAAGACAGATAGATGACACACACGGGTGGCTGGATGACATACATACTGTGAGCAGGCGGTTGGAGAGGAAGGCGGACAAACAGGTAGAGGCAAAGCACTTTAAGTCATTCAGACGGGTGCGGATATAAATCAAACAGACGTACTGGACAGACAGAAACGAAGCCATCCCATTCAAAGGAACTATTTACGTCTGACCTTTGTAATGGAGCCGGTCCACAGTGGCACACCGCAGATGAGGGCAATATTCCAGTGCCAATATTACAGTACATTAGAACAGCAGGCACAGGTTACTGTCGCTCCGTGTGAATGTCTGTCCTGATCAACAGGTTGCAGGAATTGCTGTGAAGTGAGCGTGAAGTGCCTCTCTGTGGGACACCAGACAAAAAAGGAGAAGAAAGTCAAAGAAAAGCGTACAGATTTGCCAGGTCATAAAGTCATAAAACAGTAAAAAGCCTTGCGAGAGGAGGCAGAGGCGATGCTGCACCTACCTGAGACAACAGTTTTTACTCCTTTCCTCTTGTCTCTGTTTCACTTTTCCTCTACTTTGCTCTCATGGTCGAAGTTGAACTTCACAGTTGTCGTCCCCCCCTTCTCTGCTCTCCCAGTGTGTCTCCCACTCTCCCCCGTCTTCTCTCGTGGGTCTGTTCCTCCTTCGACTGTGCAGACGGCAGTGTGTGTGGACGCGAGTGTGTCTGGGAGCCAGACAGGGTGAGAGTAAGAGAGTGGGCGGGCCCAGCCCCAATGCAGGGGATTCCTTTATGACGATGTCAGAGGAGACGAGGCCCTCCCCTTCCTTGCCTCCTTCTCTCCCCCTCCCCTCCCCTGTGTATGGCTGAGGCTGCTGCTGCTGCTGCTGCTGCTAGAACACAGGAAAGGGGGCAGGGAGATAATTGGCTGCACAGCTGCTAATAAATGAGCAGAGGCTGTTTGAGTCAATAGCAGGCAGGAAGAGGGCCGAGTTAAATGTGCAGTGTTTTGGTGGACAAACACACTGAGCTGGTTTATGACGCTGTTTTTGTGTGCTGAAGATGTTCTGTGCAGAGTTGTTGCATGTTTTAAATAATCCCTCCCAGAAGATAGTGATCATTCCTCTCTTCATCTGACAGTGATCAGAGTGAACACATTTAGCCTGAAGATACTGTTAATTCAAGATGAGTGAGCTCAGTTTAAGACCAGTATGAGACTTTGAGCATTTTCCCATACTTCTTAAATTCGGCTCCTGTCTCGTCTCAGCCTGAGACTTTTTTGAGCCCAACTAAAAATCCTAGAATGTTCTCTCTTTGCCTCACTGCACTTGTCTTGAATTTGTCTTACATAATCAGCTTTTGAGATAACAGTGAGATCCAAAAGAAAACTCGGTTGTCTTAAATCTTAAATTTGTCCCAGTGGTCAAATTAAAGTCTTGTTGCTAACGGTCGTCAAGGAGAAACTTCTGAAATATCTATGAGCTCAGCGAAAGCTAAAGATCTCCTGCTTTTCTTTTGTTTTGCCAGGATTTAGGAGAAACAGATGAGACTTCGAGAAGCTCAAAATAAGAATCTCATTTATTCCTCATAAGACAAATAAAAGATGATTGTGAGAAACACAATTTTCCACCGATGAGTCGCAGAGTTTTTGTGATATCGGCCCTAGAGACCTCTCATATGATAGAACTAGTCGGCACTGAGCTTTCTTTTTGACGTAAAATCTACTGGAACTACTTTAGTTCTTACATGAAACTACTCACAAGAAGGTATGTGGATTATTTCTAAAAAGAGACACTGGGGACACATCACTATGGCTGATATCACCAAAACTCACACCAAAATATCTTGATGGATAAATTCTACTACAGGTGATAAAGTAGTAATAAACATGCATTTTATTTGAAGTGAACTGTCCCTTTCATATAAGACACAATTTCTCCTTTTAAAACAATGGATCTTGAATATCTCAATTTTTTACTTCTTGGCAGATTTTCTACTTATTACAGGCCTTGTATTCATTTTTTCAAACTTATGTTTATAGTGGCATTTTTTCCCAGTGTAGCAGCTGTTGAGATGTCTGAACATGCTTTCACTACTATTTTGCTTTTTAAAACTTTTTTTGAGATGTTTGTTATTGAGCTTTAATCCAAGACAGCATGTTTGTGTGTACACGTCTGTGTTGTAAAAATCCACTTTTAAAATTTACTTTAACACAAAGCAAATTATTACTACTGCCTTAAAATTTTAAGTTGACTGACTTTGAAAAGACAAGTTAAGGTAATTTTGAAATAAATTCAAAACAAATAAACCTTTTTTAGTCGAATGAACTGGATATTAATTCAGTCACACTTGAGAAAACATGTTCAGTAAGCCTAAGATATTAAGTTGATATTAAATTTATATTATATAAATATATATTTAATATTAATTTTCTTTCACAGTTTGAAGAGTCAGTTCTTCATTTCTTGTAAAGAATGTCCAGCTTCTCTACTACTTTGTTCCAACATCAGCACAAAGACAACATGTGTAACTGCTCCCAGTAAAATTATGATATTTTAATAATTCAATGCTAACCCTCATCATTTTTTCTTTGCAGCATTTCATTATCTTAAAAAACAGGCAACTGTGTTTTATTATAAAACAAAACAAGACACACAACTAGTTTTCAGTATGTTTCCTTCCAACTATAAAAAAAGAGGCTGTCAGGTGAATATTAACTCTGACACAATGCATGCTGGGAAATCTAATATGCTGATTGTGAACTTTAGAAATGTAATTTAATGAGTTGCTTGAACTCCGGACATTCATTCAGCACAGCCTTTCAACTTAAAAGACTTCAAGTTAAAAGAAGTCATGTTTATAAGTTGCCAATATGTATGTCAGTAAGTATGCCAATACGTTTAATTAAACTGAACAAAGAACACTTGTATATTTAAGTTAAGGTAATTCATTTATTGATTTTTTTTACAGTGCAGAGTGTATTCATCTAATGAAATTTCTTTTTATTTTACAGCACTTTGAAACCACTTAAAAGTACTTGAATGGAGAAAATGATGACCAAAGGCAGAGAGCAAATATAAAACCATGGTGAAAGTAATTTCATTTACCCCGAAACAGTAATAGAAATTTGTTATACTAAAGCACATCTCTAAATTGAGTGTTAAGGAGTGATTTGAAAGAAGGCATATTTAGCTAAAGTCAAATAAAAGCTGTGAATCTTGCTTTGAATCTAAATGTGTCTGTTGTCAGTCAGAAGCCGATGCTTTAACACCACATACATGTGCATCCATGCAGAAACAGTGTTTGACACCTTATCGCTTCTGTGCACTAATGTCAGTGTAGTAATGTTGTAGAGTGGTCTTGCCTCTTGTTTTGGTGAAACCTCAAGCTTCTTTTTTTATGCTGAGACAGGGACTTTAACTGGGGCAGGAGTGCAGGGTTACAGTAATCTGAGCGAAACGAGACAAAGCGCGGCTGATTTTTCCAGATCACTTAAAGCTAGACACTATTTCAATATGGAAATAATTCTCAGAGCGAAAGAGATCCGCAGCTGTGAGTCAAGTGATGTGCTTAAAAGTGTAAATTTGAGTTACAGTTTGGTTTGTGGGACTCTTGTTGTGGTGACGTTAGGCCCCTGTCATAGCAAAATAAAGTCTTCCTCCCTGCATTTTACTGACAATGAATATTAAGTCATCAATAATGCATTCAGCGGTCATGGCGGTTTCAGGACTCCTAACAGGAAGAAAACAGCAGAAGCACATGCACACATTTGCAACTTTTTGTGTGCATGTGTGACGTATTTGTGTCCAAGCTTGGTTTGATCTGCACCTGTCAAACACAGGACCCCCCCCCCCCCCCCCCCCCCCCCCCGATCAACACTCACAGAGAGACAGTAACATGAGCTTCAGAGACGGGCTATTAGAGGCTTTATGACTTCCCCTTCTTCCCCTGAAGCCTTTGGGTGTGTGTGTGTTTAAGTGTGTGTGTATGTGTGTGTGAGTGGCGAAGAGCCGCACAGACAACCTCGCCCCTGTGAGAGAGCGGACGTCACACATTCCACACACACATACACACTTGTGCGTCTCTTAGCAACGCAGACACTCCAAGCTTAGTGAAATGACTGTGCCAGTAAGACACATGACCGCCGACACATCGTTTATCTTCTGATGGGATAATGTTTTGTTTATGAAACGCAGTTTCTATGTTGTCTTCAGAGGGGATTTACAACTTTGCATAACAGCCAAAGTTAAATGAAACATAATGAATACCTTCACTTTTTGATTGTTAGTTATAGCAAAAACCTCTTGTGGTATGAGTGACCTTGGTTATGATACAGTGGACAGAGATGGGCACAGATACATCAAAAAGTAAATTACAAATACTGTCTTATTAAATGTATTGAAATAAAATACAAACTACTGGTGCGGGAAATGTATATCATTAAAATGCAGGTAATTTGTGATTTGAAAATACAAAAGTATATTATGTACAAACTAATTGCATTTTAGGCATTTAGTAGCCTGACCTTAAAGGACAGAACATGATATGTCTTCAGATATTAAGGAAACATGCCAACATGACAACATGCCAACATGACAACAATGCCACCACAGCCACTGTGCCCTCATTTGAAATTTCTATTCCAGCCCGTGACGTGTGTTTTTGTTAACTCTTTTCATGTTAATTATAGTTCAAATTCATGGCGAATGTTCAATGAATGAGTAAGTGTTTGTTTTTGAGTCATAGCAAATGCTTAACAATCTTTTACATTGAGTAGGTATTTATAACAGTTAAACTGAGCAATATGTTAATGGAGTCTGGCAGGCAGTTATCGGACATAAAGTCCAGAGTGTGTATTTCACAGCAGTGGGCTTTTGTTTTCAGGATAACAGGTTTAACTTTACATTAAGAAACAACTGACAGTTATAAACAGTCGATCAACTTACGGTTGAAGACTCGTCTTCACTTGTTATTGTCGAATTACAATGTTGCTCTCGTCTTGCGCTCCTGCAGTGTTCCTGCAGCCTGCCTCAGCTTCCTTGAATCTGGACAGGAGTGCATGGCGGGAAGCACCTTGATTCAATCATATATCATATATTAAATAGGATGTCAACCCATTTAATATACAGTCTATAACTCCAACTCACTATCTGGACCACTGTACTCAGTTTCGGACACACAATTGTCACTTATTGTTCCTCTGACCCCCCCTACATCGACAATGCTAATTTCCCACATCCATGTTTGGGAGGGTTACTTTAAAGGAGAAGTGTGTGATTTCCAGTGGCATCTAGCGTTCAAACCTTAGATTGCAACTAAGAGGATTTACCCCGACACCGCCCCTCTCTCACCAAGAGTACGGTGGCCGTCAGCGGACAAAATGGCGAGCGAAAGCTATCTCACAACAAACTACAATTATGTGTGTAGGATGAATTACCTGTCCAGCAGAAAACAGGCAACCTCGGCGTCACTGTGAAAACATTTGTCCTCCATCAGCGATTTCCATCATGTAAACGCTATGCCGATGTTGATTCGTGTTTTTGCCATTTCCTGTCATGCTTGCGTTTACTTTCTTCGCGTCTCCGCTTCTTGGATGACGGGGATTCACTGTCCGCTGCTTTCTGTTCTGGTACAGTGTATGTATGATCCTCCATTTGTCAAAACTGTGCCAGTCAAGGTTCACAACGCTAAATGGTCTGCCAGCATTCACCCGCGTCTATCCTCCCCGTCTACTTCCGTGTTTACGCTGCGGCGTCTACGTAAGGTCGCCATGGGCTTCCCAAGACTCACCGTTAGTGCAGTTTGTCCGCTCTGCGCTGCCGTAGACGGCGCAGGATGATGATCTCCGTAAGTCGACCCGACAGTATTTAACTATGAATGGCTATTTCTTAAGTAACGGGAACATATAGATTATGAGTTTACGTTGATTGATAATAATAATAACATACTTATATATAATATATCTCATTTATGTACATAAATTCCTGTAATTATTACACACTGGTCCTTTAAAATAGATTCCGATACAATTATTGAATACCTGTTAAAAATGTAATATTCAAGTATCACAATATTAAAGTAATGTAAATTGATTATTTTTAGTTACTTTGGTATTGCCTCAAATGCTGAAATTGTTTTGCCTAATAGGTTTATAATTTGTTAATTGCTGTTCTACATATTCTATACTTTGTGTGTGAACGCACATTTAGATTCATAGTAAACTGACATAAATTTATTCCAGTCTGGCGTTTGTGTTTTTACCCTGACACCATCCTGGTCACCAGCATCACCACCTTCAGTCCCCAAATATTTTATATTATATTAACTGGATTTCTCTGTAGCTAATGTTAGCTGTTGGTCTTACCCGTAAATGTTTATTTTAATTAGATGTTGACTGCATTGAATGATGACAGCATTTTCACAACTGAAGGCAGAACGTCACTGTACCGTGAGGTTGTTGATTTAAAGACAAAATAATGGCAAAATTTCACAAGAGGCCATGATGAACTGATTGTAAGACTGGGTGGTTTCACTAAGACCAGACTGGTGTCATAAGTGTTGTAATGTGTGTGCGCTGTACATGATAGTATGTTATTCTTTATTTTAAAATGTATTTTAAATAATCCTGCTATGTGATCTCCATCTTTAATAAATGTAACTGTAATCAGTTTTTTTCTTGTCACTTTAATGGATTACAGTTACCCTTTTTTGGCATCCTGATGACATAATCCCATTACATGTAATCCATTTTGCCCCAAGTCTTACTGTGCACATCATAAAATCGCCAATCAGGATATCTTAGAGGTTGCGAATTCAGAGCTGCATGCTAGGGGGTTTCAGCCCATCCTCACCAGAATAATGGCCGTATAGGTCGTCTGTGCAGGCAGCTTCTTTGCATTCTTGTTAGGTGGCGAAATTTATAGAGCAAGAAAGCCTGTGTAGGAAGGGATGGGTCAAACGCAGGCCTTTCACCCAGTTTGTTTGTTTGAAATCATTACAAAATTATCTCAACTTGACTTTTCTGTCAACTTAAAGTTTTAAAGTTCTTGTAATGGAAAAAAAAAAAAAAAATTCTTCGAAATATGTTAGAACATAGTAGTTTAAAACATGTGAAAACACTGAGAATTACGTAGGAATGGATTCTGGAGTTTGACTGTTAAACTGCTGCTCACGATTTCTGTGTTGGATTTTTTGGGTGGACATGAAAGATGGCTCGGTGACGTGCCGGAGCCATGTTCCCCCAACACTATATAAGCCCCACTAACTGACACACAAATGGTTCACCTTCCCTAATGGTCGGTTACAAACGTACCTTCAGCGTCCCTCTCAGTCCAAATCAGCCCAGCAGTTCACTTCAGCTCACTTCAAAAATCGTCCTGTCACCGTCCTCTGGCTCTGGTGGTTCAAACATGTGTTGACATGTCCAACAAAGCTGCTAGATGGAGAGTCCATATTCAAGGTCATTCTCAGGTCATAGCGGTGTTTGACACTGAGACAGCAGAGTGGACACACCCCCAGTGTTTCAGAGCAGAGAACAGCTCATTTTTTCATGATTTTGAGACCTAATTTTGTACACCTACTGATTTTTTTAAGCATTTAAATTTAGCTAGGTGGTTAATAACACATTTCTTTGGTGTGACAAACTCAGAACACATATTTCTTGTTGCCTGGACACAGCAAATAGTTTATTTTTACAGTGTATCTGTATGTCTGTTCAAATCAAAAGGTCTATGTAAGCAATCAAGAGTTAGACAGAGTTAACTGGGTCGTCTGTGATAAACTTGTCTCTTGTAACAAAAAAGAAAAACTTTCCATCTCATTCTGTGGTCTAAACCTCGATGCGTGCCGTGCACTCTCCCTACAGAGATCACAATTAGCATAGCCGCACGCAACACAAGTACTGTAATGATTGAGACGATACAAAGATATTCTCAAAAACTACTCATCATGAGAAAACTTGAGTCAGCTTTCGGTTCAGACCAACACCAGTCCTTTCAGTCTGAGTGAAATATGATCCAAATAATCTTGGTATGAAACTGTAAAAAGAGGAGGCCATATCTTGCAACATTTCCACCAATGCCAATTTATTGAGAGCGAACTCTGGTGTGCAATGTTCTGCAATCATTCCTACTGGCAGTGAGAGTAGCAGTATGTGCAAAACAGTGCTGAAAGAGTTGCTAGTGTGCTTCTTCTTTCTCCTAAGGCCTGTTCTTTATGATTCTGTAAAACATTATCAACTTTACTTATGTAAAGTGTAATGATATGTAAGCATGGTTGTAAATGTCCCCCTCTGTGTGTGTGTGTGTGTGTGTGTGTGATGAGTCAGTTTTCAAAAGATAACAGGGACAGATGAACACATAGCAGTGTGTGTATTTGCATTTGCGAGAATATACGTTTTTTTTGTGTGCAGTGTGCGTGAACATTTAGTTCACTGGACTGCAGATCATGAGCTTCAGTGTGTGAATCTGTGGAGTCATCATGTGTCATGGTTAATAGTTCATTGAGAAATATGCACCATCGTATGTTCTGCTCTGGTGGTTTACCTCAGAGGTCAGAGTACAGTGTGTATGTTTGTGTCCTTCTCTATGTCGTAAATAGAAAGTTTATTTTATGTATTTAAGTATTTAAGTTTTCAGGTATCTGTACTTGAGAATTTATTTTTCTGTCAACTTTATTAAGTCCTGCCACTTTTTGCTATGTGCTGCAATGACAGTTGAGCAATGTTAAATTCTTCTGATCTGTTTTTTGTACTTAAATATGTTATGTGTTACGCTTTTTACACTGAAAAAATCACTGTGATGAGCTTTGAGCTAAACTCAGACTCTTAAGTTCTGAAAAATACTAAAAGAAAGTTTTGGCAACGTATTCTTTTGTTGAATTTATTTTTCTTTTTTAGATTTAGATTGAATCTTTGAGTCAAAGAAAATGTATTTCAAAAATTCACAGTGAGCTCTGAACCTTATTTGCCTAAAATAAAGAATATAAGAATAATGAAGAATATTCACTTTCACTTCAATGAGTTTACACAATAATTTTGAAACAGTTTTGGGGGGTTTCTAAAACTCAAAGATTCAAGTTTATCTAAAGAAGAAAATTAATTTTTCTTTGAGCTTCTATTGCAGTAAGTTTCCTTGAAATTTGGAGTTTTCTTAACTTCACACTCATCATGGTGTATGTTTAAACTAAACACTAAAAGCAGCATATAATCACATCTTAAAAAATATAAATATAAAGAAACAACTAGCTAATTGAGTACTACACTGAATATTAGCTATCTAATTTTGTTGTTAGCATTTTGCTAACATTAGCTAAATGAAGATGTGACCCTATATGTTGCTTTTACAAGAAAGTAGAAAGTTGACTGAGGTACCAAATTTACTCAACAATCAGTAGAGCAAAGACTTATGAAGGGTTAATCTAGTCTAGTTTTTTCAGGACCCTAATGATGTCTAATTGTGAATATTTGATGTTGCCAAGGCCATCTTAAATTGATGTCCACACGAAAAATGCTGATTTGTAAAACTCCTGAACAAATGAACCCGCTTTTTCATATAATATTGCCACCAGGAATCAAATGGAAAAAGTCACTGACATTAACAATAACTCATTACTGGTGAAAAATAGTAAAATAACACATTTTTGGCTTGTAACAATGCAACTTTTGCCAGTTTGTTTTGCAGTAGTTCCCTGCATTAGCCAAATGAAAGTAGTTTATTCTCATATATTATTTGAGGTTATTGTATGGATGCCAATAAAGAATATGGATCACTGCGCACCACTTTCCCAGAATTAAGACCGATTTCAATCTGAACAGAATGGACAATAAAATATAGATTCCATCGATTATAGATTGTATCCATCAGTGCATATCATGGCCAACAGATAAAACAAGACAAAAATGACATAAAAGACATAACAAGATTGAACAGACAAGGGAGGAAGACTTGACTGTGAGAGAAGGTGCAGTCAGAGCCTGTAGTTTTTCACTTTTACAGTAAAGAAGTTGAATCTTTTTTTTATCTTAATCTTTTTTAAGATTTGTCCTTCTACTTGAGAAAAGATATGTGCACTTTTGCCTCCTCTGCTGTATTTCAAACATGCTTTTCTGTGTTTGATCTTTCATACAGATGTCCGTAAAAATGTGTCGTCACGTAACTTTTGTGCATGTGCATGAGTAGAATTCCGTGCGTCAACCGGTCACACAGGACATTCGGCCGAGTGACCATCTTAGACAATGAGTCAGACAACAGTAAGCGACTCTAATCAGGGCCACAGGGCCTGGGAGTAACAACAACAACAACATAAAAAAAAAATCAACTCCCATTTGGTTGTCATGGTGAGTCAGAACCAATTATGCAACAAGCAGTGGAAAATGGTTTTGGAGAAAGAAAGAAATGCGGGAGAACGAGAGAAAGAGCTGCTGTCTGTGCCAGCTGATCTGTGAGGTATCAGCGTTACTCTTATTTAATCAGACACGCCGTCTCAGAGCGCTCTCTTATTATCAGCAGCAGTTTGTGTAGGGAGAACAGCTCTCACACACATTCACATGTAAGTGTTCTCCTGCTGCCTTGCCCAAAGACTCAAAAAGTTATTGCATTCAAGGAGAACAGTACATGTGCATGTCTTCTGCCTGTTCTCACAGCCAAACACTGCGCAACACAATCCAGCACACCTTCACCTCATACAGATAATATGCAAAATTCAAATATTTCCCTCTGAACTTAGTTATCAAACGAATACAGAAAACTACAAGCTTTCAAAGATTGTAGTTTTTATATTTGGCACACATTTATATGACCCAAAACATTAATATTTTAAAATGCTTTTATGGATTTTCTTGCATCAGTGACCTGCTCACTGTACATTATCCTGCTTGTGACATGGTTGTGTACAAAAAATATTATTTTTAAAATGATTTTTAGGGATTTAACAATGATTTTACTGTTCCTCCAGAGTCTATGATCAGCACTGTGTTCACAGCACTGTTTGTTCTTCATAACAACAGTCTGTTATACATAGCAACGTTCAGAAATAACAGACCTTAAAATGCTGTACTTGACCAATCAGAACTGAGTATTTAACAAAGCCGTGTAATAAAGATGTGATTAAAACACTTGACTTCATGGGAACTTTAATAGAGCTGTCGGCCCTGGTGGCAGTATACTGTAGCATAGGATTGCTGGGGACGACTGAACCAGCAACCTGTCGGCTAGTAGGTGGCCTCTGGAATTAACCTGCCAGTCTGTCCTCCCTCTCCTCCTCATCCTCAGCTCCACCCTTGACCCAGTCCTGGGACAGTTGAGGTCATAACTTTTCTACACCACCTCATCCATGCTGGACCATGCCACTGGAAACCAGTCCAGAGCAACGGTCACAAAGTCCACCCAGAGACCAGCATGTCTTAACCGAGCTCAGAGCAGCCAGCTAGGAGGCTCTGAAAAGATCCACTTGACTTTGACTGCTCTGTCCTTATTTTGTCTTTCCTATGCTCTCTCTCTCTCTCTCTGTCTCTCTCTCTCCCCCCTCTCTCCTACCTCTCTGGTATTTATGTGTTGGTAGTTGCCATGGAGACAAGACACACAAACACTGTGGCGGTAGACAGGAAGTGCTGCGGAACCACAATGGCGTCACTGCGGCTCTGCGCTCGCTCTGCTCTCCCTCTCTCTCCCTGTGTCTGCCCCGGCCAGCGTGCATGCTATTATCCTTAGCAAGCTAAATGGAGACCACACCGCTCTGTCTTTCTCTCTGTTCTCTCGTTTCTCTCATTATTATTAGCATTGCTTTTTCAGCTGTGTCTCCCTCTCTTCGACTTTATACCACATTAGCTGCTTTAGTATTTGGAAAATCGCTGTCTGATTTGCGGTGTCTGGAATGCCTGGTGTTAGTTGATGTGCTGAAAAGCTGTTGGGCATTGAGCGTTTGAAATGTTCGACCTGTCGACAGGGCGTTCACTGTCGAGAAGCTACTCCCCTGTTCCAAAACTGGGTCAAGAATGTGTGTGTGTGTGTGTGTGTGTGGAGTGTATGCTTTTGGAGTTTGTGAGAGGCCTGTGAAGGTGAGAAAAGTCAGCGTGTGTTACACTCTTAGAAATAAGGGTTCCAACATGGTTCTTCCTGAAGGACTGAGGTTCTACTCACAGCCAGCTACCTCTGAAGAATCCCTTTTGAATAGAGGGTTTGTCAGTGACTCAGGGTTCCATTAAGGACCTTTTTCATCCAAAGAACCCCCCCAAGAATTTCAACAATCCTTGAAGAACTTTTTCATCAAGGGTTCATTAGAGTCTTAGGGTCCTTTGTGCTAGTATATAAAAGGGTTCTTCCCCCTGAGTGTATTCTTGATAAAACCACTGGAATATAAAAAAGTTCTTATTAGAACTACCTGACTGTGTTCTAGATAAAATCCTTGGAATCTAAAACCCCCCTTGTTTGGTTCTCAATGAAACCTTTGGAATATCAAAAGATTTTCAGTAGAACCCCCAGACTGTGTTCTAGACAAAAACAAATGGAATACAAAAAGGTTCTTGGTAGAACCCTGTGACTGTGTTCTAGATAAAACCATTGGAATGCAAAAAGTTTCCCAGTAGAACTGCCTGACTGTATTCTAGATAAAACCCTTGGAATATAGGAACCCCCTTGATTGGTTCTAGATAAAACTACTAGAACACAAAAAGGTTCTCAATAGAACCCCCCTCGCTGTGTTCTAAATAAAACCCTTGGAATATATAAAAAAAAAAAGCTTGCTGGGTTCTTGTTAGTGTCCCTTAGAAGGTCAAAAGTCAAATCTTGATCAAACCCCCAGAGATGGTTCTTGGTGGAACCATTACACCATAGAAGGGTTCTCGGTAGAGCTTATAGTAGGAGGTTCTGGTTGTAACATTTTACAGATGTTTCTAGGTAAAACCATTTATGTTGGGTTCTAGTGTAGAACTTTCTAAAAGGGTTCAAAGCTCTCAGAAACCAAAAAGGTCAGGACAAAGAACCCTTTATGGTTCTAGTTAGCATCTTTATTTCTAAGAGTGTAGATTTGTGGTTGGTTATATGTATGAGGGTATAAGGTTACACACATTCTGTATGTGTATTTTCTATATGATCTGATTATATATGAAGTGAGTGAGTAAGTGGCAGATATAGCGAGGGCAGGGCCACAGAGGGAATCAAAGGAATGTGTGTGGTCTTATTGCAGACTCTTACATCAGACTGGCATTAGTGTACAGTGCACATCCCTCCTGTTCTCCTGCTCTCTGTCTTTTTTACACATCCCGGCTCTAAATATACTCCTCTGGAAAAACCCCTTGAGAAGATACCGCCCTCTCCCACTCCACATGCTAAAAATATCCAGCCAAGACCACCTTTACACTCCCCCCTCTCCTCCTGGCTCACTTTTCTTTCTGTCTGCCTGACTGCTGCCCCTCTCACTTCTTTACGTCAGTTAATTATCTCATACGACTCACTCCTCTTTTTCCTATCGTTTAACTCCCTTTTCTGCTCCCACCCTCTCACTCTTCCTCCTCCCTCCCTCCCTCCGGTCCCTCATGGCTGCTTGGCATTTCTGCTGACACAGACAGCCATCCATCCCTCCGTCCATCCATCCCTCCATCGAGACAGCCAATCAGACGTTCAGCCAACAAGTCTGTTGACCAACCAGCTGACCACCCAGCTGGCCAGATGAAGAGCGGTCCAGCTAATGGGGTCTGGGCGGTGGTGAAACACGGTGAGCAGATGAGTTCACGGGACACACCAACACAGAAGAAACAGTGAGCTCATCCAGCAAATCAAGGGGAGGGAAGATTAAAGCGACAGGTTACAACAAAAATAAAAAAGTACATAAATTAAATATTTTTGGGGTTTAGTTAGCCTCCCCAAGGTCACAATCGTCTCTTCTTTGTCTTATGAAAAATAAATGAAATTCTTATACTGAGCTTACTGAAGTCTCACCTGTTTCTCCTAAACGCCCCCTCAGGAGAAAAAAAAAATGAGCAAACAAAAGAAAAGCAGGAGATCTTTAGTTTTTGCTGAGCTCATAAGTGCCTCAGAGGTTTCTCCTTGACAACTGCATAGAACAACAAGACTTTAGTTTGATCACTGGGACAAATTTAAGATCTCGTTTAAGAAAAGCAAGTTTTTGTTTTGATCTCACTGTTATCTCAGGAGCTGAATTTAAGAAGTATGAGTCTTAGTTTGAGCTCATTTATGTCTAGGAGACAATGGCTAGACAAAGACGAGATCTTACTGAGAACTTTTCCTTTCCTTTAGGTAACCCTCTGCTCCCTTACTGGTGGTTCTCATGAAGAGAAAAACATCTATTGTGGCTCACAGAGTAGCCAACATGTTTCAATACCATGCAGTTAACTAGTTTGCCATCTTGGGTAGCCTTTTGTCAATTGAAAATTTCCATTTCGGGCTGGATTAACATTTTTTGTTTGCTCGTTTCACATTAATTAGAGTTCAAATTAATGCAGATTATTTGCTGAATGCATGTTTCTGAGTCATAAGGAACTGTTAATAAACTTTTAGAAGGAGAAGATATTTCTAACAGTTAAACTGTCCCTTTGCTAAGCCCCTCCTGCAAACAGTAACTGTAGATTAGCAACCATTACTAGGGTACCAGAGGCCTGTCAAGCTTTGCATTTAACTACATGTTGAAGCTGTGTGCATGGGGCTCTAAGACAAGCAATTCTCTGAGTCTCATGAGTCTGGACGGTGGCGTCTTTTTTGTAGTCTCTCCTTCGAAGGCGATGGCAGTCCAGTCCTAGCGCTTCCTTTTGTCATGTTAATCAGTGTGTTTCTGTCCTCTATCATATACATTTACGTGTCGTTTTTCACCATCCAACCAATGTTTGCTGAGAGCTAGCTTTAGCCTCAGTCTTTTAGCATTAATGTTATATCACATGTACACAGCCATTGAGTAACTTTGCATATTTAATACACTGTTACTGTCTTCTTGTTTTAAATTGTACTATGGAAACATCAAAAACTCAGCTGGATAAGGACTTCTCAGCTTACTCAGAGTTTAAGCATGAGCCTTAGCTTATATTAGCCAGTTACACTTATGAAATCTGTTAGCGTGAGTCATCATTTTAGCCAACAAAATCCATGGTAACTGGGTAAAAATGAAGAACTGCTTTTGTTTTGCTTCTCTGTGGAATCAAAGACAGTGTGTTTCAACAATTACTCCCAATTTTGATGTAAAATCAGCCCCCGTTATCACTGTAAACTGCATATGTGCAGTGCAAGTATGGAAAGGAAAGCACAGCCACAGTAACTAAGTGACTAAGTGAGTGTGTATTTCAGAAAACTCAAGATCTAGATTGTTTTGTTGTGAGTTGCTGAGTTTTGTCAATGTCTTTTTCCTGAAGTCACGACCCAGTAACTCAAGATAATCCACAGAGGACCTACTTTCTTTCTACAGAACTATACCCACAAACTGCATGATGCTGCAGAGAGAAGCATGCATGTACTCATGGACGAGAAGCTGCAGCTCAGCCAAGGAGGACGCCATTAATGTTAATATTCCATGTTGTTACAAGCATGAGCCTCTTATCCATGAGGAGATGCGCACTTCCTTCTGACTGGTGATACGGTTGTGGGATGGTAGAAAAATAAAAAGAAACTGCTCACAACCAATTCTGTTGATTATCTTTAGCAACCAGGTTCTGATTTCTGGAAAGAGGTGTTGCTGTTGAGTTTTTTAAAAGGACCTTTTGCCACTTTGGGCAGCACAACCCGAGCACCATCTAGTTCCATTATATTGGCGAGAAGGCAGACATCTCTAAAACTCAGCAACTCACACCAAAACTATCTAGATGTATAAATAGGAATAGAAAAATGGGAATTTTTGTTTTTGGGGGTGAACTATCCCTTTAAAAACCAATAATTATCATCACAGTGTCTTCTGTCTTTCACCCTTCAATGTCAGTTGGAGGATAAAGATTGAAAAAGGTCTGCAGTAACAAGTTATTAAGAATCAAATGTTGGTAGCCATGATGTCAATGGCACTGTGGCTATAAGAAGAAACAGAAGTGAAACATCAGGGAGGATTGATGAGAATGAAATATCGTTGTGCAACTGGTCTGTTAATATATTTGTCTTTTTCATTTTGAGGAACTGATTACAAGTAGCATACTGTACGCATGAGACAGTAATCCTCTGTGTTTGTTTGTGGTGGTCGAGGAGAGAGGAAGCCTATCTGTGGCCATATGGTGTTTCTGTTCCTCCATTCAACCGCTGACATCATCTGGAGTGACACACGGCCGGGTGACTTCCTGCGTCTCATTAATCACTTGTGTGTTAACAGGCGCACACACTCTCCCCAATTCCTGTACCCTTTTACAGCTCTGCACCACATTCCGCCCGCCCTCGTTAGCTTCCCGGCTCCAGCTCTCTTTTCCCAGCTGGCCTGCCCACTTAGCGGTGACCTTTGACCCTCCTCTCCCCCCGTAAAATCCCCGTGCCACGCTTACTCCACCTGCTGCTCACCTGCCGTATGAGGCGGGAGAGAAAGTAGAGATGGAGGGAATCAGACGAGGGAGAATCTTCAAACATGCCTGGAGAAAAAATGCAAAAGACATCCTGCTTTTAATTGTACTTTTATTAGATATTGAAATGTGGGATGTGGTTTTCCTGCACCTGTGTTGTGAAACTCTCTTCCCCCCCTCAAAAAAAAATTAAAAAGTACGTGTAACAGCTCCCAGCCGTTGGAGGACAGGTGATGTTTTGAGTGTTATCTCTGCGGAGATAAACCTGACAAGAAAGATTATCAACACCAGCCTCTGATTGGCTGTTTTGAACTGAACTTCAGTTGTTGGAGAAGTACAGAGAGAGACTGAAAGTCTGCAAGAGTTGCACACAAACGAAAGTGAGACGGAAAAAGACATTGTTTTGCTTTGAATTTCCATTGTCATACTTTAGATATTGTTAGTATACTTTCTACTGCATATTTAAGTTTTACATACCCCAATTCCAAAAATGTTGTGAGGCTGTGTAAAACATGATTAAAAAGAAAATGCAATGATTTGCATTTGCTACTTATATTCAATTGAATACAATACAAATACAAGATAATTACTATTCAAACTGATTAACTTTATTGTTTGGTAAAAATATACACTCATTCTTAATGTGATGTCTGCAATATTTTTCAAAAAAAGTTGTGACAGGAGCAACAAAAGGCTGGGAAAGTAGTGGAATGCTTTAAAACACCTGTTTGGAACGCTCCACAGGTAAACTAGTTCATTGGTAGCAGGTGACAGTATCACAATTGGGTATGAAAGGGGCGTCCTTGACGTTCACAAGCATGGATGAGGTGAGATTCACCAATTTGTGAAAAACTGCGTGGACAAATAGTCCAGCTGTTTAAGAATAACTTTTCAAAAAACAGAATCACAAGGCATTTAGGGGTTTCACCATCTGCAATCCATAGCATCATTAAAAGATTCAGAGAAGAGTAAGAGGAAAGGCTGAAATGTCCATGACCTTTGATCCCTCAGGCGGCACTTCATTAAAAACCCACATGATTGTATAAAGGATACCACATGGGCACAGGAACACTTTGGAAACCCTTTGTCAGTCAACACAGTTTGCTGCCGCATCTACAAATACAAGTTAAGACTCTGCCATGCGAAGAGAAAACCACAACATCAACAACATCCAGAAACACCGCCGACTTGTCTGGGCCTGAGCTAATCTGAGACGGACTGACGCAAATTAGTCCATCAGTCCACATTTAAAATGTCCTTGGAGCTAAAGATCAGAAGCACCATTCAGATTGTTGCCAGGGATGGTATGAGGGTGTGTTAGTGCCCACGGCATGGCTTTTCTGTGAGGGCGCCATTGATGCTGAAAGGTACATACAGGTTTTGGAGCAACATATGCTCCCATCCGGCAAGACAATGCCAAGTGTGCATGTGTTCCAACAGTGCCGCTTCATAGTAAAAGAGTTCAGGTACTAGACTGACCTGCCTGCCTGTAGTTCAGACCTGCCTCCGAATGAAAATGTGTGATGCATTATGAAGCACAAAAAATACGACAACAGAGACTCTGGACTGTTGAACACTTGCAGTCGTATATCAAGCAAGAATATCAAGAATTTCACTTTCAAAACTTCAACAATCAGTGTCCTCAGATCCCAAACGCTGGCTATGTTGTTAAAAGAAAAGGTGATGTATCACAGTGTTAAACATGCTTCTGTACCAGCTTTTTTGAAACATGTTGCATGCATCAAATTCAGAATTAGTGTATATTTGCTAAAACATTAAAGTTAATCAGTTAATAATAAATATTTTTTATTATATTTTAAGATTTTGTATTCAGTTGAATATAGGTCTTCAGGTATTTGCAAATCATTGCATTCTGTTTTTATTAATGTTTTACACAGGGTCCCAACTTTTTTTAAATTGGGGTTTAAACTAAATTGGGTCATTATTTACTGTATTAGTATCAATGCTTTTTAATGTCACTGAAGCTCACTGAATTGAACTGAATGAAGAAAAAGGTGGGAGACAGACAGCGCCATAAAGCCACTGAATGGAAGTTAGTTGTCAGCTTTGTGAAGTGCAGCGCTGGGAACTTGCAGTATATCAGGTTTTATGATACTGTAAAAACACACAGATACATCTCTGCAGGATGAGGGGTCCGCGTGGTGCTCCGCTGCTGTCCAAGATATGTGGGGAAGTCTCACTCACACAAAGAACCACTCTGTCAGGGTCAGCGGTAGCCAAAACACACATTTAGTGTGGGATGAGCGATGGTCTGTAACTGTATGTGCATCACTCGTCAGTGTAAATAAAGTCACTCTCTCCACCACCTAAAGGACTCCTCTGCTAAAACAACAGGCCGTGGGAAAATAAACCCATTAGTCAGGAGGGGACAGAGATGACGAACACAAGAATCAAACTGCTCATTTTCAAAATGCAAAAACATTCTCTGTAGTCAAAGTTCCCATGAAACGGCTAGCAGAGCGCTTATTGCTTACGTGTTTCCTGTAGAACAAACAGCTAGAGAGGGATGGAGGAAGGAGAGCATTCCCCTTAGCTGACTCCTCCCGGGCTCTCAGTGAACACGGCAAGACCGGGACCAAAGCAGCCTCCAAGACCAACAGAGGCTAGTTTGACATCAGGGAATAGGCTACAGTGTACAGAGGTGGTTTTCTCTCAGGGTTTTACCCCCAGCACCCCATGGCTGACTCACAGCTAACTGAGCCAACTGCTGTTAATGGTTAGCTAAGTTACGTTAGCAACAAGTAAAGCTATCTTCCCATTGAGAGAAATCCACAAATGACCTCTGTACTGTTGTCCCTGTCGGTCTCAGGAATCTTGAGCCCAGTTCTTTTGCCCGCTAACAGCAGCAAACAGTTATGGCAAGCTACTTTAGCAAGTTTTAAGCCTGGAACCAAACCATCCAAGATGAACCCTGACCATAAAAACATTTGATTCGGAGCAAAAAAAGATGGGGAATGGAAAAAAGACAAAGGTACAAGATTGTAACTATTTTACTCAGTTGTGACTGATACTGCTTCCTCTTAAATTAAACTTTTGTGGTTATTACATACTGTTAATACAAGTGTTGTAATATATTGCAGTTTGGGTTGTGGGTGTATATAAACTGCAGTGTAACAACAATAATAGTATGATTCATCTCAGCTACCAAGCTAGCCAGCTTGCTCGCGGAAATACCTGTTCTCAGGGAAGGTTTCCATGGTAAAAGCGAGCTCCACCAATCACAGACCTTGCTGTTAGACTTTAGGATTGCGGGTAGTGTAGTACTTCTCCATGACATCATGAATAAAACTAATTTTTCTTAAAACAAGGTTGATATCATGCAGACTTGTGTCATCTACAGGAGCACATGCCACTGTTTGACAGTCTCATTGCTCATGGCAAATCCACATTGGATGGTTACGACATTATGACTAATAATCCTCTATGCAGAATATGAATGGGATTTTCCTTTCTGGAACCTCACTGTTGAGCTCTATTCTCCTTTGCTCCAGCAGCATCATTAGCAAGGCAGCGTTTCATTGGATGACAATTTAGTAACACTCCCAAGTGTACTGTCAGCAACAGGTTTAATCATTTTTTAGGAAAAGACAAAGATTGAAATACCATTACCAATACCTGAAAATATCTACAAAACAACTTTTTTTTGTCATTGTTGGGCTCTATAGGTGATGTATAGTACAATACATATGATAAAAGCACTTAAACATCAGTTTTGACTTCATGGGAACTTTAAAGATAAACCTTGTACCAGCTCATCTTTGTTTAGTGGGTAATTTTTTTCCCTTTTTCCCACCTAGAAGATTTACAAAATCAAATAAAAGGAAAGTTTGTTGTGCAAAACCAGGTGGCCTTCCTAAATGTGTAGGCGTCAGACAAAAATGGGTGATTTAGTGAGTTAAGCCAAGGTGTGCACAAACTGGGTGCGTCTGTGTGTGTTTCCGCTACCCCCACCCATGCGAAGGGTGCTCTTGGGAGAGGGTATTTGCCCGCACTCGTGCCCTCTGGCTCATCGGCCTCCCTCCATTTTGGCACATGCACTCTCCTGTCCCAGCTCTCTGTCTTCACTCCTTTCATCTTCCTTGCTTGCAACATTCTCCTTTTGTTTGTTTCTTTCTTGATTTTTTTCTGGGTTAGCACAAATTATCCAACTGGCTCCCCTCTCTTTTCTTTTTCCTGCCCTCTCGCTCTGCCTCTCTGTGCATGTTGGTGTAGCTGTCCTTATTTGGCTTCCCTTGGAGTGAGTGGGAGTGTGAGTATGAATGTGACTGTGTGTGTGTGTGTGTGTTTCCTCCTGACTGTGAGTCACTGCTTGTCTGACTCACGAGCGCTAACAAAAACACACAGTTGCCATGGGGACGCACTCACCCCCCCCCCCCCCACCCCCACCCCCTTTCCCTTGCTGTCAGTCTCTGGTTTCTCTCTCCTCGCGGGAACCGCTGCATCCCAGGCAGCCCTGGCACTGTTACATGGGTGGCACTTTAACTTGGGTGGGATACTGAGTGGGCTCAGTGGACAGGGTAAAGATTGAGAGACACAAAAACAGAATAAAAGTAAGGCTGGAAAAAAAAACAGGTAAAAATTGTTTGTGTGAAAAACTTAAATTAAAGTCCAGGAGCCTGCGGGAGAACAGAAACCTTGGGCGCAAGGCAAGCAATCATCTATCATCAATAGTAAGTAGAAATCCCTGCATTGGCTGAGACAGGCGAAACAGAAAGTGCCCACCTGTGGCTCTATTCTCTGCTTCTGTTCTCTTGCTTTTACTGCTCTGAAATTGCAGACTGCTTTGAACTGCGCCCGTCCTTTGATGTGCTGGCGTCACTGCTCGGCCTTGCCATAACCTCCAGGGAGCTTGATAATGTGCACACGTGTGGCATTACATTTTGACAAAGATCAGGTAGGGCACTGGATGTACCCACAGCCTCACGCTACCCAGGATTGGCTTACTTCCTGGAGGCTAAATGCTGGTGGTGCACCACCTAGTGGATGTAAGGTATTTTTGTTGTCATTTTTTTTATATAAAGGCAATTGGATTACTGAGCCACATGTGAACTAGTATGTGATGACTGTGACCCACTGATCACAGACACATGTCAGATGTCTGACTTGTTAGCTGTTCCACCAAAATAACATTTCTTAGTTGGTTTCATCTAAATAATGGTTCAAGGCACAAGGAGTTAAAATCACGCAATACTACACAAATAAAACTAAGATTAAAGAAAACTACAAAACAAACATTCACACTTGTGTAACAGTACTTTGTGTTTTTGAGCCCCTCAGATTTTTTCAGCCTGGCTTTAGAGGGTTCCTCCCAGAGGTGGGACCAAGTCACTGATTTGGAAGTCACAAGCCCTAAGTCAAGTCCTTAGTCAAGACAGGCAAATCCTGAGTCAAGGCCCAAGTCAAGACAGACAAGTCCCGAGTAAAGTCCCAAGTCAGGACTGACAAGTCAAGACTAAAGTCCCAAGTCAAGATTGTCAAGTCCCAAGTTAAGACTCAAGGCAAGACTCACAAAACCTGAGTGAGGTCCCAAGTGAAGACAAGCAAGTCCTGATTCATGTCTCAAGTCAAGACTGACTAGTCCCAAGTCATAAACTTTGAGTTGAGTCATAAACAAGTCATAATGCAGTCTCCATCAAATTTAATGCCTTTTGAACAACAGAGCCTCAACTTACTGTTCTTTGTGCAACTTCAATTGTTAAAGTTAGTTGGAAGATGTGTATCCATCCAACAAATTTACCTTTGGTATCTCTTCTTTCAAGTGGCGCTTCATGGTTTTCTCCTGCAACTTGACTGGATGCTGTTGGATTGGACAGAAAGCGGATCTGTGGAATTAAATGCCAACTTGCTGAGAATAGTGTAAATATAAACTGACTGATTAGTGACACATTTTTTAAAATAACATTCTTTTTGATGTTTGGGTCTGGTGGAAGGTATTATGTATTTCCAAGTCAAAAGGCTCCAGTCCAAATCAAGTTACAAGTCTTTTTGAAGACAATTTTGGGGAAAATGTTGTGCTTAAATTGTAATTCATAAAAGATGCTGAGCATAAAAACCTGGCTGAAGCAGGGCCCATGTGCACCTGTGATCTATAAATCTCAAATTAACTTAAAATTGTTGGCACCTGGTTTAAAATCAGTGACTTCCCCTGATAAGATGCAGCACAACTGAGGGTTTTGTCAACAGCTTCTTGGTGGAAGGGCTTGAAGCCAAGCAGCACGTATTATTGCAAGTCCACTCCAGGCTTGGACCCATATTTGTCCCAGACTTCAATACCTCAAAAACATAACCAAGATCATGTAAGTCAAGTCTAGATTTTGCTTAGATATAAGATCAAAAAGTAAGGTTTTTAAATAACTGCTTATACTAAAACTGATCATAAGTCCATTTTATAATTAATGCCCCGTGACTCAAGTCTGCACCACTGGGGCCGACCCATAGGTGGAAAACCACTGGACTAAACTTTCAGATTGTACAGTAGTTGGACTGTGACTCCACCTCAACCAACTACAACAGTAAAATGCTGCTAACACATTAGTGAATAAAGTCATACAAAATATATCAATAAAGGGGACATTTTTTAACTTTTACTTTTTAAACTTTGAGTACATTTTGCTGATAAAATTTTAAACTTCTACATAAGTGGGATTTTATATGCTTGTAATGGAGTATTTTTACACTGCTGTACTTTTTTCACCACTAAGCATAAATACACACAGACGCAAACAAAAAAATACCACATATCTTACATCTCAGTGCAGACAATGGAGATACACATGCACACACACTTGTCTTTGCACGCAAATACACTTTTGACCTCTGTTTGACCTGTGTGTGGCCCGAAAGCTCACAGCAGCAGCTGGCTGGTGGAGAATTCTGAGAACAGGCTGAAACTGAAACTGTACGCCGGCATAATCCTCAGCAAGAGACAGACAGAGACGCAGAGAGACAGACAGAGCAGGGGTTGAGAGGGAGCGCAAATGAGTGATTCTGTAGCAACACAAAGAGAAAGTAAAGAAGTAAATACAAATGCAAAATGAGAGCGACGGAGAGTAAAATTTTGAGGCAAGAGACAGGGGACAGAACAGAGAAGTCATGAGAGACGATAACAAGAATTCAATATATTCAAAAACGCCATTGTCACACTTTATTGAAAAAAATGCAACCTGCCATATATACTGTATGCTTTTACTGTATATACATCAGCCATGGTAACATAGTGTTTTTGCTGCAACTGTCAGAACATACAGAATGAGCCCGACTGCACACTGGGTTCAAAGATGAATCAAGACACTTCTGTTAGTGTGTGAGTACAAATGACTGTGTGAATGTGTCCAAAAAGAGACAAGATGTCCACATAGACGTTTGACATTTCTCCAACTTGCAGTTCCTCTTGTTGTTTCGTTGCGGTACTTCGACGTAGCTTCAGTTGCAGTGTGGTATACCTTCTCTGCACACAAACACACACACACATTGTGCTCCAAATGTGTGCGAGCATGTGTATGACAGCTGTCCCCGTATGTGTAATAATCCTCAGTAAGCTCCATGGCTCCCACAGTCTCTTTCGCTAGATCCGCTGGAGCATCTCTGACCTCACTGTGTGCTTCTCCCGCGCTCCCTCCGCCGCCCGCAACCCGCTGACTCTCTGCTCATGTTGTGACTGATCACGTCCCTTCACTCCAACCTGAGCCTCAGATATGTTAGCTGTATCGTTCTTTCCTGGCCCCAGTTCCTGGTCCTTTAAAGAGATAGTCTGTAATTTTGTGGGCGACCAGTTAGCTTAGCTTAAGACAAGACACTACAGGCAAAAAGATTGTCTTTTTTTTTATACATTAGTCATGAGATTTTTGGGCTATTTTTACTCCGTAAGTTGTCTTTTTTCTTTTTTTCTGGAGATTTACCATCAGATGCCTAATTTGCATCATTATTTTAAGGCATAATATGCAACATTTTCCAAAAAGAAAAAAAAAAATGTGTGGATGGGTGGACAGCAACTGAACTGCAATGTACAATAATTGTTTTAATTTTCCTCACTAATTACATTCTGTAGTCTACACAGAGTGAAATAAAAAGTTTAATAATTTTCATCGACTAAAATGTCCGTTATAGCCTTTGTTTACAGCCAGTGGCTTTTCCTCTAAATTTTTATGGATTCCAAATCCAAAATAAAATAAAAGTCTCTCAGGAAAAGATAGAATTTAATAGTTGCATCTCCAGAGACTTCAGTTCTTTGGATAGTAAAGGTCGCAGACTCCTAATGTGCACTGATATATATATATAATCCCTATAAATCATCACTGATGACCTCTTAGAAGTGTGTGTTGGTGTCTGTATCTGCAGAAACCCTGCAGCTTTCTGCCAGTATTTCCTTACTTTGTAATGTTTTACTTCAGTTGGGATGTTTCTTTGGCAGTGGTGTGTAGCTACCGGCCAATAAAATGTGCATGTTTTGAGGTCTGAACTCCATAAAAACATAGCCACAAACGGTTATATTGCATTCTTGGTCTCTTTCCTCTGCTGAGAGCTGCAGAAAGAGTTTCACACACATACACACGCACAGGCGGAGCAGACTAAGGACTGCTTGTTGTATTCACACAAAATCCCACATTGTGCAAGTGTGGGCGTGCTTATGATTTAGGACATAATCGCTGCGAAACAATTAGAAAATAACATTTCATTTCTCTGATTCACTGCCTTTTTCTCGCTACTGGCGACCTCGCCCTCGCTCTAGTTTTCTGAGCCCGGGAGGAGGGGCCGACTTTGAACGGTGTGTTTCTTAACAATGTTGCAGATTCTACTTTTAAACATAAAATAAAAATAAAAACTTGTAATACAAAACTCTATCAGTAAGTTGTAAGTTTCATCATGCAATCTATAGGTTAAAATTTGACCCTATTCACCTGTAGTGTCTTGCAAAATGTGTAGAAATACGTGTCTTTACAGCCAATTTCTCAAAATGAGTTTTTTTGTATACCAGAAATCTCCACCTCAGTAGGACTTAAATACACCACACTTTCCAGTTTTATTCCTAGCTATATTTTGAAGTTTTTTTTTTTTTTTTTTACAGTATGTTCATATATAATTCATAGCCTGTTTTATATAACTTATTTTTTTTACTAAAACAAAGAAAATTGACTTTCTTATGGTTGTTGAGAGTGTTTTCTGATTTATGGTTTAATAAAAAAATATTCCCTCTGTAAAAATCTTTGATTCTATGTCAACAAAATGAAACAAGACCATTTTTAAAACTGGCTGTATCCAAAATCTAAAATTGCTCTTCTGGAAAGTTATGCAAATTAGCACTTATTTAATTAGATGATGACTAATTTTTGAAGTTTAAACATAACATTTATAAAAACTTGTTATACACAAAGTAACTGCCTGAATGTAAGTAATCAACTAGGGGAGTTTTATGTTTATATCTAAAATGTATTCCCTATTCTCTGAGGTGGTCTTCAAGCAGAAACAGGTGGTAACAGGTGGCCCGCTCAGTCTAAAAGGTAACAGAATCCACCTTTCAGCATTTCTAAAGCTCACTAATTAACGCCTTGTATCTTGTTTGTTAAATCTTTGCAAAAGGGTGTAAAAATAACAATTTGATGCTTTACTGGGGGTTATGTGCCACTGTCTTTTGGGCCCTGAACTGTTGCCAGGCAACCAGCAGAGCCCGCAGGATGTTACTGCTCCCAAATAAAAAGAATGGTCCCACACAATCCCCATAAAACGGCCTGGATGAACATCCACTGTGTGCAGTTCAAGTGCCAAAAGGCGGCCTCTGTTTGTGGTGTAAGTTTGCCCTCTGCTGTACACATCAAGCCCTCTCCAAACTCAACTCATTCATCGCGCCATTTGCCCTGAGAATCCTTCCTTTCCACGTTCCAGTTTCCATTATTTACTGTATCAATACATGTAATGTTAGTGGTGCTTCCCTTTGTCGTGCACTGCAGCACTTCGGGAAAAGAGGTTAGCGGCGGTACATTTATTTCAAACTGAGTGCTAAACAACAAGTAACATGAATTCTTTGTGAGTAAAGCATTCACTCTATGTAAAAGTACAAATACATGTAGGATACGTTCCACACGGCCGTCCTTTTCTCCGTCTGCGGTGACCATCAGGCATCTGGAAGTGGAGGGTCTCGACTCTTTCACAGTGATCTTCTGCCACAACTTTGGGCTTCCTCTGATTGATGGGCCAAAACTCCCACAATGTCCACAATCATACATGTCACAGTGTCCATAAAAACAGCCCATGATGATGGGATAATGCTCTTTTTTTTAATGGTGGTTTATACTTTTTAAATATAAAAATAACTGTCTCCCACATTTGTTTGAAATAAGTCTCTGGGAGCAGGGAGAATGGAATGATCAGAGAAAAAGTGATGAGGATTTAGGCAAATTGTGAATTGCAACACTCTCATCTGATATAAGCACGTTTATAAGAAGCTTTTAAGATGCTCTTCCTTCTGAACAGTGTGATTTTAGCAAAGTATGCACAGTTTTTGCAGTCTGTCAGCACTTTGAAGCAGGAAAAGTGGCTTTTAAAGAGTGTCTGAAGTGGCTTAAAAAGTCCATCGTTTTTCATTTTGTCACATTTAATTCCAGGAACAAAAATATCTTCTGTTGTTTGGGGGATGTTGGTTCTTTCTCTGAGAAAAAAAAGCAATATCTGTGTAGTAAGAAGGAGATTCTCCCACAACACAAACTTGTCCACACGGAGAGCTCATGTCTCTGTCCTTTGGTGTTTGAAGTGTCCTCGGAGGGGAGCGTCTCAGAAGTTGCTGAAAAGCTCGTATTTCTTCATCCAGTCCATCTGCGGCGCCTTCTTCTTTTCTTTGGCATGGAGCTTCATCTTTTCTTCCGCCGCTGTGGCGCTCAGGCCCATCTCGGCGAACGGGTCCAGCAGCCGGCCGCCGTCGTCGTCCGCCAGCTAGACAGGCGACCGTGACAGAGGATGGAAGAGACAAAACAGAAGGGGTTGATGGTAGTGACTTTCATGTGAAGGATCAAAGAGCAAACACAGCCCCGTGCACGAGCGCCCACACCCACCTGTGTGCTGTTGCCCTGGCTGCTGAGGTCAGAGTGTGTGGACCTGATGGACTGCGTGGTGGAGCTGCCGTTGATCTGAGGGTTGGGGGAGCCGTTGGATATGGACGGACCGTCGTAGTCTGCACACATTGAGACGCCCACAGATCGTTGTGTTACACACTAGTATAGTCTTTGTAATCTGTATACATATTCATTCAAATGAAAGAAATCTCAGCCAACACAGAAGGTTTACAAGGTTTGTTATAATGTAACATCGTTCATCCTCGTTATTTCAGGAATCAGTTGAGAATAATATTTTCCTATTATAATATTTTCCTTGACATTGCCTAGTGAGAGTAAACAGAACATCTTAACACTTTATTTTACAGTTCTGAATAAATTCCTCAGAATTTCTTGGGAGGTTTCCCAGAAGGAACTAGTTTATATCATATTGTACTGTTTACTTCCAATTCATCGTTTGTGCAGCCTACAAATATTTTAGTCTGTGCGCAGCAGGTCAGCTGGACCAAAAAGAACAAAAAGATTAAATCTGTCTCAAAACACATGAATGATGAATAAATGAACAAGACTAACTAAACTGTAAAATAACAGAAACAGCCAAACTAGTTTTAATATTTTATTTATTATAATTCTTTTAATTTAATTCTAAATTAGTTGCAACGCCTGTTCCAAAAAAGTTGGGATGCTGTGTAAAACGTAAATAAAAACAGAATGTGATGATTTGCAAATCCTTTTTGACCTATATTCAATTAAATTCAGAACAAAGACAATATATTTAACGTTCAAACTGATTAACTTTACTATACACTCATTCTGAAGTTGATTCCTGCAACATGTTCCAAAATGTTTACCTCTGTCTTACATCACCTTTTCTTTTAACAACACTTTTGGGAGCTAATTGTTGAAGTTTTTTTTTAAAGCTTACTTTTGGGCATTTTGCCTTTATTTGATAGTGACAGCTGAAGATATGACAGGAAAGGGACTCGAGAGAAAAGGGATGATATGCAGCAAAAGGGCCACAGGTGGGAGACGAACCAGCGGCTGCAGCAGAGGACTGACAGCCTCAGTGCACAGGACACACGTCATACCAACTGAGCTACAGAGGCGCACCAATTGTTGAAGTTTGGAAAGTGAAATTATCTCCCATTCATGCTTGATTTGCAACATTAAGTCCTCAACAGTCCAGGGTCTCTGTTGTTGTATTTTGTGCTTCATAATGCACCACACATTGTGACAGCTACCCATAATGCCATGGGCACAAACACACACCCATACCGTCACAGATGGTAGCCTTTGAACATTGTGCTGGTAACAATCTGGATGGACCTTTTTCAGTTTAGCCCCAAGGACACGATGTCCATGATGTCCAAAAACAATTCAAAACGTGGACTCAGCAGACCACATCACACTTTCTCCTTAAACTGCTGGAATACTTGTCCATACAATTTTTCCTTTACCTTTTTACCTTTTGAATGTTTTACAGGTGTTTTTTGAACTTTCTCAGTCTTTTGTTGCCCCTGTCCCAACTTTTTTAACCATGTTGCAGGCATCAAACTCACATTGAGTGTACAAAAGGTTTACCAGTTTGAACATAAAGTATCTTGTCTTTATACTATACACAATTGAAAATAAGTCAAAAAGGATTTGCAAATCATTGCATTATGTCTTTATTTACCTTTATCATTCTTCTTAGGAAGAAGTAAAATGTTACTCAGACACGCTAATCACAATAAACCACACATAACCTTTGTGTTAGTGCTGTCCCACCTTTGACGTGGTTGATTGTTGGGACAACCCCCCTCCTCTTGAAGTGCTCGTCTGTGTCTGGATCCACCACCAGCAGCCAGGTCTCATCTCCACCTTTCTTTATGAAGGCCACGACCTCTGCATGCCGCATGCCCTCGATGTTCACACCATTCACCTGGAGAGCACGGAGACAGGAAGTTGAGGACGCACAGAGGGACCGGTCTGTTGTACCTTCCTGCTGCTCCACCAACACACTACACACTATGACAAACATGACTCTTAGCTGATTTTCTATGCTCTCTGGCAGCCATAGTGGGTGTAAACAAAAACTGTGTCAAATCTAGATTTGGCCATTTGAAGAGACTTTGAAGTAATGACCTGCAAGCTTAGAATACCAGTGTGTAGTCATGATGTCTGGTCTGATAACAATTTCTGTTGCATATGACTTTCATTACAGTAAGTATGGATACAAGTACACAGGTAAAGTTAATTACACAGGGATTTAGCAGTCCCTCCAGGACTTTGTGGGCTTTTGGGGGGATTACTGCAGCCTAAAATGCCTGATTTCAACTTGAAGGCAACTTGTTCAGGCAGAGTAAAACCACACTCTGTTCTGAGAGTTCTCAGTAACCTTACCCAGAATTTTTGTTAGTAAAATTCTAATAAAATATGATTTATTTGTAAATGAAGTATTCCATATACCTGTGACATATGTACCTGTGACAAAATAAAAAAAAGTACAAAAAAGTTTATAATAAAATACTGAGCAGTTGTACATGTTTGGCATTTGCACTGCGGACTGCTGTGATTGGTGGAACTCGTGGAGAGCTGCAATGATTGGTCAAATTCACAGGGATTGGTTGAAAATGCGTTAACTGTTACAACTGCAGCATTACAACATGAACTGATTTCAGCACCGTCACACCCTGTTGAGAAAAAAACTAAACAAACAAAAAAGATCAAATTTGGAAGTGTCTGCTTCCTGTGAGTAACAAACCCATTTCGACCATGAAATTAAAATTTTAAAAGTCACCTTTTCCATGGTGTGTAGATAGTTTCTATGTCCATAATAGAGTTACTGTAGTTTGTGTCTTTCATTAGTTTTTATTATTATGAAGTTTTTAAGTTTTTCTATTCAGTTGTTTTCAGTTGGTTTCCAGAGTGGGTTTGCTCGTTTCTGCTTAGTGTTCATTGTTTAAAAATGTTTCATTTTTATTAGTTTTAGTAGAAGTTTTATTGTTTTCATTATTATTTTAATAGGGGGTGTAGATTTAAGAGGTTCAGAGCAGCTTTTACAGTACAAGCACATGTGACTCACAGTCATGTAGACCAGAGGTTCTCAGCCTTTCTGAGTCGTGACCCACCAGAAAAATCAGTTTGGTGTTTGCTGCAGGGGTGGGAAGTATCGAAGTACAAATACTTAGTCACTGTACTTGACTTGAGTATTTATTTTTCTCACAACATTTTACTTTTACAGTCAGTAGAAATGTTCTTCAGAGGGCAACTTTTAACTTATACACTTTAAGTACATTTCAGAGCTTGTACTTTTTCACTTTTACTACCCTAAAGAAGTTGAATCAGTACTTCTACTTTTACCAGTATTTTTTTTCACAAAAGCAATACAAGTACTTCTACTTGAGTAAAGTATATATGTACTTTTGCTACCTCTGCCAGATGACATCATTGAAACAGGTGATGTAATGTAAAAGTCTGCTTCCTGACTCATTCCACTCTTCTTGCCATAATATATTATTTTCGTTTATTTTATTCTCTACAACCCTCTTGTGACCCACAGAAACTACAATTTCACGGCCACCTTGAGGGTCTCAATCCCCAGTATGAGAACCACTGATGTAGACATTTCAGTCTCAGTAAACATATGTACCAGTGCCTCCTCATGCTTGATGTTTTGAAATACTTGACCAAACTGACAAAGCCTAAAACTAAAGAGATTTCTTTTTGTTTTATAAGTGCACACTATCATTTCAGTTAGTTTTCACTTTTTTTTTTTTAACTTCTATATCAGTTAATTGAACAGTTCTAGTTTAGGTTTAGTTAACTATAATAACTTTGGTCCCTGGAGAGTTTTTTTTAAAATTTATAATCATAAAGAATTTCATGTTTTCATGCGTACAGAAGTCCAAATAGTGAACTGAAGCATTAAATAGGTCAATTCCTTTTAAATACACAATGTATGGGTGAAGCAAGCTGACTGCCTGTCTTACTGCCAACCAAACCCCACTGACATATTGCTCAATTTAACCTTTATAAACATCCACTTCTTCTAAAAAATGTTGCTGATTTCTAACAACTCATGAACTGACACTTTCATTTGGTGAACATTCTGTATTAGTATTAATAAATGTGAAACAAATTTCAAAGGAGAATATGCTGCTTATCTCTGATGATGTATCATGAACATTTTATGATTTAGTACAGTAAATATATTACATATATCTCCTTCAACATCCCACTTCCTCCCCCAAAAAATGCAGAATACAAGAACAATTCCAAAACCTGTGGGCACGGCCGAGCAGTACGATTCCTGCCTGAGGGTTTCCAGATATTTTATATAAAAGCCTCTCCATGTCAGGGGATTTGAAGAGTTACATTCACGTTTATTTTCAGTAGAGCACCTGAATTACACTACTTCTAGTGTTGCCCCCTTCAACGTGGGAAAATGGGAGGGACACCTTGTTAGGTGTCAGAGATTTTGAATGTCATTTTATTTCCTGCATTCTGGTGAATTTTTCTGCACCAGTTTGTGCTTTTTATGCATCAATTTCAAAGTCCTATGCTGCTCTAAACATGAATGTAAAGGAAACAGTGCAAATAAGAGTAAAGCACAGTTGCATCCGTTATATTAAGGATTCAAACATCAGATTGACATTTGGTAATATGCTTGGTCTTTTCAATTTTTTCAATATCAGACAATCCTGTGTTTTACAGGACAGGTGGCAACCCTACTTACTTTCCCATCAGTCATTGCTGACACGCTGGATTCAGTGCTGACACCCTGTGCTACCTCATTCATCCAGTAGGTGGAGCCGTGGAACAACATACTGATCATACACTGTTCAGCATGACTCTCAGAGAGCCTGCAGCACTCTGCACAATGTTACTCAAACTTTTGTCATTAATCATGAATTGTTCAGTCTTCACAGATGTGCATGCAGCTGTAGGAGTTTTGATTCACCACATTAAAAGAAGACTTTCAACAACAATCAGAAAACATCAGGATGGGGAACAGCAGAGCAGCGGGACACGATGAACATGTGTGCATGAGACCAACCATCTGTGTGACATTGCCCTTAAGCCTCTACACCTTACTAGCAAGAACAATAGCCTGTTCTTGCTCTTATCTGGATGCTACGTGCATTCAGAGACCAGCGTTTCAACAGCTTTGTCTCGACCACGGCTTCTCTGAGGCAGGCAGCGTCGCACCGCGCCAAGTTAGTGTTGGTGCACAATCAATTATTGATGGTTCTCCTGGGCTCCGGCTATTGTTCTGGTTTCAGGTGTCAGAGTCCTGAGGGGGAATTTGTTTAAAATTCACTTCTTATGACAAGACAGGACATTGTAAAGCAAAGTGCAAACTCTTAAAATCAGCTGAAGTAAAGAGTGAAGAGAATAAAAAACTAATAGGTGCAATGAGACAGACTTTAAGGGTCTGTTGGGAAGGAAAAAGAAGATCGACAGAGAGATCAGCAGGAAGACAGCACTACAAATGAGGTGGAAGACGTGGAATTGACAGATGGAAAATGTCTTTGGTCTGTCCTTTCTTCTCAGGATGCCTGACAGACAGATAAGACAGGCAGACAGACAGGAAGACAGACATTAAAAACAGACATCAGTCAGGCAGGGACGCAGACAGACAGTTTGATACAGAGAGAACAAGCATCTTTGTATTCGGCCAAACAACAGGTGTTGTGTCATGTTTCACAGCCCTTCATTAACAGTCCATCCCACACAAGACAATACACTGTCCTCTCTGCGCACTGGGCTCATTAATACATGCTGTAGGAACAGTGCGGGAGCTTATTTCTCATGGGACTGTTCCTCAGGGAACCTCTTGATACTAGCGTGTGTCTCATTAAAGGTGCAGCCACCTGAAGTCCACTGGCACAGTTTTGATATGGTGTGTGTGTGTGTGTGTGTGTGTGTGTGTGTGTGTGTGTGTGTGTGTGTGTGTGTGTGTGTGTGTGTGTAAGAGCAGTTAAAGACAAACCCTGGATTGATCAAAACAAACCATTTTAAATGCAGTGCAACATCTGTGAATATGACACATGTGACTTTTAAAGGAGAAATCTGTAATATTTTCACTATAACAAATCATAAAAAGACCATGTCATCAGAGATTAAGGAAACATGCTAGGCTGAAATACTCGCTTCTTTGACAACAGTACCCCAGCTGCAGTATCCTCCTTTGAAATTTCTATTCCGGTCCATAACTTGTGTTATTGGTTGCCTTTTACACATTAATTACACAGCAAATTTAAAGCTGAATGTTTGCTGAATGAGTTAGTGTCTGTTTATGAGTTGTAAGAAATCTTTATTAATCCTTCAGAAGGAGTAGATGTTTATAACCGTTAAATCGAACAATATCTTAATGGAGTCTGGCAGGCAGTCACTGAACTCCAACTCCAGAATGTGTATTGTCAGAGCAGTGGGCTTTTGTTTTCAGGATAACAGGCTTAACTTTTCTTAAGTTATAAACAGCTGACCAACTTGCAGTCACATTATAATTTTGCACTCGTCTTGCACTCCTGCAGTGTTTCTGCAGCTTGCTTGAGCTTCCTTGAGTCTAGGGAGGAGCTGGCAGGGCGAAGACACTTGTTTCAATCATAAATTGTATATTAAATAGGATTTCAACATATGTATACAGGCCATGGCTCCAACTTGATATTTGGGCTGCTGTACTCATTTTTGGATGTTCAACTGTTACATTTTGCTCCTTAAACTTTTTGGTCTCCGGTTTAGTCTTTCAGCAGGTGAAACTGGACATTGTTGAACAAGCTGTAAATAGATAATGCATGACTCTGAAACTGCATCTGTTTTCTTAAATTAATTGTGAAATTCCTTTTGGTGGATAAATTGGTGGAAATTAAGTTAAGGTCCCAGAACAAATGTCATGTTCTTCCAGTGGAAAGAGTGAGTGGCCCATTTGTCAACTAAAGAAAGGTTTCTCAGTGATGTCTCAGAAAAGGAAACAATTTCTTGGTCAGGGTTTCCCCCTGTGTATTGCAAGCCCACCGAGCTTAAGAATTTAGCATTTTCTTTACATCTAACCATAAATTTCTCTGTTGGAAACATAGATAAAACAGCTGGAAGGATTTCTGCTGGTTAAGAGAGGTGAAGTTCCTCCCCCTCCCGTGTCTCCCATTGGGACCTTAGCTTGGAAACCTTATGTACAGTAGTCAGTGTTGAGAGATAAATAAATTTTTGATCTGTAATTAGTTAGACATACGATGTTTGTCAGTTTTTATGTAAGATAATTTTACAAGTCAGCCTAAAACAGACTCTTAAGTTTTGAAAAAGTTTTCCCAACTACAAATCTTTTGTTGAGATAATTTGCTTTTCCTCTATAGAATCTTTGAGTTTTAGAACCTCTTAAATATGTATTTAAAAAAAAATCAAGTGATCCAAGTAAAAGTGAGAGGTTAACATCTCGAAATACATGTTTTGACTCTTTCAGTTTCTAAAACTCAAAGATTCAAGCTTTCCGGAGGAAAAACAAGTAAATTATCTCAACAAAAGATTAGAGGTTGGCAAAACCTTTTGAAGTTTATTTCAAAAGAGAGTTTGAGTTGGTGCTCAAAAGTCAAATCTATTGTAGCACACTGCCTTGAAATTCTGAGTTCTCTCAGCTCTGTTTTTCTTTTCTTTTCTTTTTTTTTTCAGCATTTGTAAACTGTAAAAATATGTTGCTTTTTACTAAGGTGCTGTGCCTTTTCCTCTGAATTTTGATGGTGGCTGGTCGTTTTGAGTCACCGCAAGTTAGCTATGGATGCCGAATCAAAAAAATGTCTTCAAGGAAAATTTAATAGTTGTGGCTCCAGACAGATTTCTTTTCTTTTTTCAGCCAAAAATGGCTCTTTTGATCCTAAAGGTTGCAGACTGTTGGTCACCCTTTGTGAATTGCCATGTTGAATTATGGGCTAATATTTTGTTGGCAATGTTCAAGACCTGATGTTTTACAGTGTATCATACATGCTGCATACAGGCTGCAACAATAGTAGCAGCAAAAGTAGAAGAATATGCAGTACTGAGTGAAAAAAGTTACAGTTTAATATAAAGGATACAGTTCATTATCATTACCAATGAACACAGCACTGCGCCCTTTCAAAATAAAGGTCTGATAATGGTTTAATGGTAAGCAAAATGCTATTTTTGGTATTTTCACATGAAACTTTTCAGTTGGCTGCTCTTCATGGTCAGATTCTTTCTAAAACTAAACTATAGTTGTTGATTTTTAAAAAATATGTGTTTAATTAATTACTTACTTAGAACAACAACTTATGTAGTAATATTTTCAAATGTCCAGTCAGCCTTAATATACTGTAGGGCTCAATGAAATCTGTGTATGGATTTTTTAAATTCTCCACAATTCCTAACATGACTGTGTTATCACAGAAACTATAGGGTCCTCCCTTACTGCTGCCATCATGAAATCCAGATGATTCCAGACTAACACCTAGTTGCAAATAAGTCTGGCAATGCAATGGTAGGAGGACCATCAGAGAAAAAGTTATGGGTTCAACAAAACCATCATGAATATTCGTACAAAAGTCTTTGCCAATCCATC
Source organism: Lutjanus erythropterus (assembly GCF_056507025.1). NCBI lineage: Eukaryota > Metazoa > Chordata > Actinopteri > Lutjaniformes > Lutjanidae > Lutjanus > Lutjanus erythropterus. The sequence continues at coordinate 28,866,222 of NC_139335.1, forward strand.
AAGTAGATGCTGAGATATTACGCTGAATCAGAGAAAAATGTGACCTGCTGCTGATGCAAAATCATTAAGGCTGCACAATTAATCAAATTTTTACTGAAATCACAATATGGCTTCATGCAATTTTCGGAACACAGGAGTTGCAATATTTGCTAAAGGCAAAATGTGTGTAAAAAAACTTTTCTACAGATTCTACAGACTTAAAAAAAACATCTTCATTTGGTACAGATTCCTGCATAATAATCACACCCATAGTCATTTTAACATGTTATTCAATCAAAATAAGAATAATGATGTAAAAAGGATTCTTACATCTAATATTGCAAATCATATCTCAAGTGCAATATCAGTCAAGATATTTTTTCAAAATCATTCAGCCCTAAAAGTCATTAGGATTCATCCTCTGGGGATCCTGAATGTTTCTACAAAGTTTCATGAGAATTGTTGTTCAGGTGTTTCAGTCTGGACCAAACTACTTGAGAAGTGTGTGTGGCACACTTTTGTATATTCATTGATGTCGTCCACAAGTTTGTGAGTGGTCCAGAGTGTGCACTGTTGAGCGCAGGCAGAGCAGAGAAACTGACGAGGCGTTCACTGGCGTCTGCCAAAACATCGGCAGAAAGCCGAGCTCTCACCACGGCCTTTACAGCGCTCGCTGCTGATACACCTCCAGTGTAATGGGGCGTGGTGAGAGAAAAAGACAGCGAGAGACAGAGAGGGAGATCTGTCATGGTTGTTCACCTCTCTAACAAGCTGCTGACAGATAACACAAGCGCTGTCTTGACGCATGGACAGAGACGGTTGCAATTATCAGCATGTATGCACACACACAAACACACACACACATAGCAGCCAACTAACTCAACGGGGCTCCTACTGGGATTTTTCAGTCCAAACAAAACTAAAACACTGAGATAAAGTTATTAAAGGGACATATCACAAACCAAAAATACATTTTTTTTTTTCTCCTGGCCTATAGTGCTATTTATTCATCTAGATTTCTTCAGTGTGAGTTGCTGAGTTTTGGAGATATTGGCTGTCTTTTTTCAAAAAATCATGACTCAGTTACTCAGAATAATTCACCAAACTTTGTTTCTATTAGAAAGAAAGTAGTTCCGGTAGATTCTGCTGCCGAAAGAAAGTAATTCCTACATGAAACTGCTCACAACAAAGTCTGGGGATTATTTTGAGCAACCAGGTCATGATTTATGGAAAGAGACACTACTATTGCGGTTTTGGTGCTTTGAGCACCACAGGACTAGTGCCATCTAGTTCCATTGTATTGGAGAGAAGACAGAAATATCCCAAACTCTGCAATTCACACCAAAACAGTATAGATGGATAAATAGCACTACAGACAAAAAAAAAAAGTTTAAAAAAGGGGGGGACTGTCCCTTTAAGCTGGCACAAAATCACATATTTATCCTAAAGATTATCTCAAAGCATCCCAACAGGAAATTAAAAACAACAAAAACAGTCCAAAGCTTTATGCAAACAGTAAACATTTTCCTTTTCACTCATAAAATATACACAAATACTTTCAGTGAATACATAAGTAACACAGAACAGCATTATAGGAGCAATGTGCAAAATATGGCCTGTTTTTAAATTTAAAATATTCAAGAAAACTGACATCAATACAAGAATGTGAAGAAATAACACCTGATGTTACTTCAAAGGTGTCCATGAAATTAGTATGACCATCTCATCTCCCGTAGGTCCACTTTGGAGATGAATATCACAAGCCCTTTTAGCTTGTATAATCTAATCAATAAATAAATTCACAAACTGTCAAGAAAGCAAATATTCTTACATCTATTGTCTGTAATATTTATAAAACTAGACAGAAACAAAGTGAAATTCATGAAAACCCCTGCATCAACCAACAGCTTTGGTTTGGTTGAAATAAATCCTTAATCCACTGTGGTACAAGTGAAAATATTCTGTCCCCGCCTGCTGCCCTCATCGCTCAGACCCCTGAATCACCTCAGTACAGTATACCCTGTTGTCACTTTTTGTTCAGACACAAACGGGCAACTTGAAGCCAAGACTGATTCTCACAAGATCTCTTGAATCCAGCTGCATTGCAAACTAAATTTTTAAAATGTTGTTCCTTTAAATATCTTCTCCCATATTTTGCCTCTTAAGAACAGGTAAACTAGGGCTGCAGATAATTAAAAAATCTGTGTTATTTCCCAATTTAAAAAAGCAGCAAATGCTCACATTGGTGAAGCTGCGATTAGGAAATATTGATTTTTTTGCCTTTTTTTTTTTTTTTTTTGAAAAACAACTTAAAAAATGTTGTTGTGTTCAGGACGTTTCTGGGTTTCAGACGGTTTGTCAGTGTGTAGCCCCCGGCCAAAAGAGCATGCAGGTTTTGAGGACAGGACTCAATAAAAACATAGCAACCAATGGTAACATCCCATTCTCCATCTTTTTCTGCAGCTCTCTGTCTGTGAGAGCTGCACAAAAGAGTTTTACACACACACACATACATACACCAGCAGACTGAGGGTCGTTTCAGCTGTATTCACACAAAATCCAGCGATGTGTGGTGGTGTAGGCTTGTTTATTTCTGTTTTAGATCAGAGAATAACTTTTTATTTCTTAGAGTAACTGCTTTGTCCTCGCTACCGATTATCAAAATATTTGCTGATTAATTTTCCAGCTTAGTTCCTAAACTAAGCCAATTGTGACAGACATCATCTATAATTTGTACTCTATATTCAGATCTTTGCACATGTACAAATAAGAGCCTTCCAACTTCATTTCCTTCGTTTATGTCTCCATGGAGAGATGTGACTGTTAATGTGATCAGTGACCTGCAGCAGGATGTTCCCACACACTCTCACCAGCTATCTAATGTTCCAGTGGAGCATCAGAACATCAGCATTTTCTAATGCCAAGTCTAACACTGAAGTGTAATCAACAGCATTTTATCACTTTCAGACTTTTACTTTGACAAACAACTGTAGCTCTGCTCGCTGGTCCGATGATAAAAACGTTAAAATCATACTGACGTTTATCCATGTTGTAGTACATTAATGATCTACTATCTATGGTTCAGTGTTTCCCAAATTTTTTTTCTAGTGAGCCACCTTTTAAAAATGATACACCATCGTGACCCAATTCACAACAGGCCTTATCAATAAATCTGATTAATTAATTTGTGCATAAATGAACATTCCTGATCATTTTTACTGCACATACACATGTTAAATACTTTATAAATGAGAAATAAATGCATGAAGGCTGAATTACCAGATCACCTCTGTTTTTTATTTTCTTTCATCAAAAAAACAAATCTCAAAAAAGTTGAGAAAACTCAAAATTTCAAGGCAACTTGCTGTATTAAATTGAGTTTTGAGCCCAGCTCACACTCTTAAGTTATGCCGAATCATAATCTTTAGTTGAGATAATTTGCTTTTCTTCTTTGGAAAAAAATAAATCTCTGAGGTTTAGAAACTCAAAAATATGGTAGCTACTAATAGCTGTCAACCTGATTAGTTATTTTCGTGCTTTAAAATTAAATGGATTAAATTGAAAATATTAAATTATTAACCATTATTGACTTTCACTTCAATGTGTTTACTCAATAATTCTTGAAATACAATATTTGATTGTTTCTAAGTAAATTATGTCACCTAAATATTATTAGTTGGTGAAACAATTTCAAACCTTGAAATTTTGAATTTTCTCAACTTTTTCATTTTACAGCACGGGGCATTTTAGCCAACTTCATAAATGCAAATAAGTGCATTTAAGGAGAATTATCAGCCTGTCATTTTTTCCCCGTCACTAATAAAACAAAATAGACATTTTGATGCTTTAGAAAAATCATACTGCAGATATAAATCTTACATTTGTGGAATTTCTTCCATAGTCTTTCATTTCACTACCCAGTCTCTGGGAATGACTGATTGACATTATCGTCACCAGTTTCTGACTGATTTCCTTCTTTAAAGCAGAAATTGGCCTCCACTAAGTTAGTTCACTATGATCAGAAAATCAAATTGTGATCTAAAATTGCTGTTGACACATTTCATCACCTTTGTAATTTGTCCTCTGGCTTGTAACAGCATCATCTTTGCAGAAATGGTTTGACGTTTTGGAAAATACACTTATTCGCTTTCTTGCTGAGTGATAGATGAGAAGTCCACTTTCAAATATGCAGCTGGCGAGGATTAAGAATTAGCATAAAGAGCATAAAGACTGCAAACAGCAGGGAGCGACAAGCCTTCTTAGGGCCAAGAAGTAGATATAATTAGCGGCACATAACCAGACATAAAGCAGCTAATTGCTTTCATCTATCTGATTGAAACAGAAAAGACAGGCGGGACATGACGTCAGGAGGAATTTGATTTGAATGTTTAGAGGTCAGCGTGTCATAACCTCACATACCATACGGTTGCTAGCTAACTAACCAATGAGCTCTGTGCTGCTAACAGCTAAAGACTGATTGATGAGTCATGAAATTGTTGATTGAAACTGGTTGGTTTAAAAATACAAAAACATAATTGGATTTTGAATACAAATAAAGTTTTGTTTTTGCCACAACCTATTACATGGAGTTTTTAACTGGTTATGAAACAGTCTCATGTAATACTGATGCCTCTGTATGGCCTGCATAAACAAGATCATAAGGAAGAAGACTGTATTTCTTCATTATTCTTTAAAGAATTTAATTTTTTACATTACATTTTGTCCCCGAAAATCAACACAATATAAAAGCTCCTTGTAGTAGTTTTAAAAAGATGCACAATATGACAGTAAATGAGGTCTAAAGTAGTTAAAAGGGCATTTTTCACTTCATCTTGACTTAAAAGAAATGATAATCTGATAATTAGTGAGTGTTTGTTACTTTTCAACAGAACCAGCTGTTTCCCTCTGTTTCCAGTCTACATGTATTTACTGTACAAGAGAATGGTACTGATCAAGTATTGATCCTCTCATCTAACTCTCAGCAAGAAAGGAAATATATATATTTCTTAAAATGTGAAAATACTGTGTTAATGTTTTCTGTATTTCTATTTAACAGGTCTGTTGGACATTACAGAGTGAAGACACTGTCAAAACAGACCCTTCTCTCACCTGCAGGACCATGCGACAATAAATTCACCTTTTTTTAAAATCAATTTTTGAAAATATCTTTTTATTGCGTCATGCGAGTCTCTGCAAGCTGATCTTTCCTGAGCTGCATACCAGTGGAACTAATAAATGCGTGGAAGATGACAAAATGAATAAAAAAAAAACAGAAGGGAAAATAGGGATGAAATAATAATCAGGATGTTTCACATAAATATGAGATCAGCATATTTCTCTATTATTGGGTCAGCACTGTCACGCACAAGTCAGGAGCACAGCCTCTGATTGGCCAACAGACTCAACCCAAGGCATCTTGGGATTGCAAGCTAGCAATCACACTAACAACAACAACGACGACTGTTTTCAAGACAGTAAAATTGATAAATAACTAAACAACGCCTCCAAAAAGACCCCGCACTTAAAGGCTGGAGTACAAAGCCTCTGAAAGGCACACGATCACACGGGGGCCGAAGTTGCAAAGCTACAACGCTAGCATTAGCTTAGCTTTTCTCAGCTTACCTAGGGGCTAATCTAAACTTTTCCAGCGACTGGAAAATAACTGACTTTTCTTGGTCTTTTCTTTGGTCACTGTAATTGTGAGATGAAACGGATAAAAAATGTATAAAACATGCAAAGTCACAAATATGTTCCTTTACATTCTGGGGTGTCCTTCACGAACTCTGTTTAACCTTACTATCAGACCGTAGTGGGATCCAGTTCGGCCTGCTCTGCAGCCTGGTCTGGACCCTGATCTACAGCCAGTCAGGGCAAAGGTCATGGGAATGAAGGGTGAACTCTGTGTGTGTACACTCAGATGAAAAACTAGCTATAATGAAAATGATGATGTTACTGCAAGCGAGGGGAAAGTTGACTGAATATCCACGCTCTTTGTCACCCATTGCCTCACCCCTTTTGGGGATTTGAACAAATTACCTTCAGCTTTTATGTGACTGCTTCTTAAATGTCTGTCTCCTCCTTTCAGTCCTTGCATCTCGGTTCTCAGCACACACACACCCTCTTCCTCTATGTCTCTCTATGCTCTATAAGAAGAGACATACATAAACACACACTCCTCCCTCCCTCTTCCCCCGGTCAGCCCTGTCAGTGAGGACTGAGTCCAGGCTTCAGGTCCTGTTATTGTTAGAAACAGGGGCCTGACAGTAGACAGGAGTGTGACTCTTGCCTTTTTAATTACAGCTGTGACAGTGTGTCTATATGGGGTCACATCTGGATTAGGTTGGGTGTGGAAGAATGCATGAAATGGGGCTTTAAACTTAAGTTTTTAGATTCTCCAGCTATATTTTAAAATTCAAACAAACTATAATTAATGCTAAGTCTAGCTACTTTTACTTTTTTTTGGATCAATCTAAAAATTTAAAAACTTTCTTCTTCCAGTGGTGGGAAGTAACTGAGTACAAATATTTTGAGTATTTTTCGAGTATTTATTTTGCTGCAACTTTTTACTTTTCCTCGCTGCATTTGAACACAAATATCTTTACTTTCTGCTCCTTACATTTTAAAAGTCTGATTACTTAAGTTTAAATGCATTTGACAAGAATGATTGATAATATATATTCTGCATCACTACGTACCAACTTACCAACAACAAGACCGATTTCAGTCTAAATGGATGAAACAATAACATGTCAAGAAAAAAATGTTATAGAAGACATAGCGAGACCTAAAAGATGTAACGACAAATACAACATAACAAGACAAAAACAATGTAATGAGAAAATATTTTAAAAAAGATAAACACAACACAACAAAATAACATGATGTAAATGATTTAACAAGAAAACATAATTAAAGATGTAACAAGACAAAAACTACATAACAAGAGAAAAACAATAAAACAATGTAAAAATGTAACAAGACAAAATTGAGCTACAAGACGTTACAAGAAAAATTCTGTAAAAGATGTAACGAGACAAAATTTAATTAAACGACATAACTGGAAAAAATATATAATGAGAAAAACTACGCAAAAAGACAAAAACAATGTAAAAGCCTTTTTTACGTGAGTACCTGTATTTCTTCTTGAGAAAAGAATGTGTACACTTTGGCTGCCTCTGTCTCAGGCTGGGTACTGAAACTTGGTGCCAACATGCCACCTATATGCCACACACACTGTCCACTGAAATAGTTGCCCTCTGGTGTAAATGTTGAAGGCGCATCACCAAATGTGACTAGTTAACATTACGGCAACACAAACGCCACATAGCTCTGACAGCAGATAGATCTCTGTTAGCTAGTAACTGCTGTAAACCAACAGAAAGAGGCCTTTCTATGAGCATAAATCAATAAGTTCTAATAGCAACTACTAGCTACTTTTCCTGCATGCATGCAGTGGTGTGTGTTGGTGTGTTATGGAGTAAATGCATGCACCTGGAGGTAACAGACTGAATGGCTGTGTCAAGATGTGGGCACGTGCAAAATCAGAGAGTGTAGGCACACAGCAACATGCATATATAGTACAAACACACCTACATGCTTCTCCAGAGTGGCAACATGAAGTTTACATGAGGCCTCTGGAGTGATTTTCTCACACCCAGTCGATCATACTATTCTCTGACATGTACCAGACTAACCCAGAATCATTTATCAAAAATCACCTCATTAGCCTGTGTGCATCTTTCATGATCTTGTCATTCTTTTACCCGGCTCTGCATTATCAACCCAGTGCACGTACGCATGAAAACACATAATACTCACTCACAGCTTTGAGCTTGACACTGTACTGTTCAAATTCCCTCAAGCTTATCACCACTGTTGTGGAGGATCCCCCTCACCCCATTAACTGCTCCACCAGCCACACTCATACTGCATCTGTTTATGTCACACAAATATCCGTATCCGGACCTGCACCAGAAGTTGTCAGGAGTCATCTGGGCCCCTTAATTTTCTGTATAAAATTGTTTTCTATTGCCATAATACTCTTCATGTATATATTTAGCTGCCAACAAAATAATGTAACATTTTAAACACTTCAACTTATAAACATGATATATGTTATGATGGTTTATGATGGTTATGCCATTGTTAGACTATCAAATCTTGTAAAAATCATCAGATTATTGGTGTGTTATGAGCTGACGGCTGTGTCATCTTGGGAGTCTTTTCACCAATTCTGCCTTTGCAGTTCGATACTTGAAACTGAAATCTCATTTCGATCGATTTCCTATTTAATACTGAGATTATGACACCACTATATGAAACCCAAAATAAAAACAAAACAAAGCAGAAAAAAAGAAGAACAAGTGATTCTAAATAGTCTAAATTAAAGTTGTGTCTATTTCATGCTTTTTAGTTAAAACTGGAGGTTGTGTAAAAAATTTGAGGAGGTCCAGATGAATGTAAAGTTGGTCTGAAGTGTCTATGATAAAAAAAATAAGAGTTACTGACAAAAATCCGAAAAGCTCCTTGGCGATTTTGCATGCCTTTTTGAGACGGTCCCTAATTTCACAATTTTGCTCAATCCTGTGGGGTTTTTTTTTCAGCTGAGAAATATTGCAAAAATCAGTCTCGACTTCTGTAATGACACGTCTCCAGCTTTTTGCCCAGTGCATTTTGTTACCTTTGTTTAAAAGGTGCTATATTATAAGAAAACTTTATTTACTCACAGGATAAATATTGAAAGAGTTGAATCTGACAGTCAACAAACCTGACCCAGAGGTAGGCTTTACTGCAGGACTACTGTATTGGATTGCATCATACTATCAGGTGCTCCTGTTCTGATCTCACTTGGCCCCTCCTACCTCAATCAGCCTGTCCTGTGGCCGGAGCCCGGCGTGGTCTGCAGGCGATCCTGGGTCCAGGGAGCGGATGTACTGTCCCGGCCGGGATCGATCACTGTGGAGGTTAAAGCCGTAGCCCATCTCGGACCGCACCAGGTGGCACAGGCGTGGGACGAGCTCGGACGGGTCGACCTGGGGCCGTGACTGGGTTTGGGCCTGGTTCTGGGCTTCGGCCTGGGCAAGAGCCTCCTGAGGAAGAATGAAAAATGTGTGCACTTGTCAGTTGTGGCATGTGGGAATCCTAATCCTTTTTGCTGGTTCCTTTTAATTAATGGTGCAACAAAGAGTAAAAAATGTGAATAAACCACAAAAGCTGCAATTTCATGTATGTGCTCATGCCCCCAGTTGGGAGAAGCAGAGAGTGGCATCAGCATGGAAACCAAGCAATGAACTGCAGTGGTCAGCATCAGAATTTTAGTCCCTTAAAAACATCCACCTAAAAACAATGAATGTCAGTTTAAGCATACACTACATTTAGAATATTTTCAACACTTTACTTTGCTGTCAGACAGCCTTTTCTGACTGGAAACAACTGCTTTTTAAGCCAAATACCACTCTATCCAAACCAACCAAACTCCATGGGTGAATTCAGTCATTTTACCTTGCAGAACACAGAAGTTGCTGGAGTACTGCTGCCTCGATTTGTCATTTTAACTATTACTGTGTGACTTTGGTGAATCCGAACGATCCTTTTAAAACACTGAAGTCACATGATAACACAAACAAGCTAACACATCAAGGCAGCGGTAGATAAGCAATTGCCATGTTCTGTGAGATAAAATTAATGAATTTGCCTATGGAGTTTGGTTGGTTTGGAGATAGCGATATTTAGCTTAAATAACAGTGGTTTCCCATCAGAAAAATGGCAAAGTAAAACAATGAAAATATGCTAAATATAGTGCACACTTACAACAGATCTTAGATGGACCTTTTTTTAAGTGGCTGCAGATCCTGTCCACAGGACATGCTGGTGTCTCTGTACTACAATCACTATCAACAAGTACCTCATAAACGCAACATCACATAATCAGAACTATCCCTTTAAAGGAGGTTTAAATGGTGCAACACATGTAGAGAGATCTGCTGTTTGCAGAGCGTGTGAATACGGCAGGTGACTAAAACAAAGATCTGAGTCACTTTGGTTAGAAAAAACACCTTTCAAACCTGTATGTTTCATACAATACTGCTCCACTTCAGGGACCTAATGATTATTGTATTGAAAGGGAATGCAATTTTACCACACCATATTCAATATATTATACTATGAGCGAGCTATAATAATAGTCGTTTCTTTATTTTATTCTCCTTCTTATGTTTTCATTTTGTGTTGTCATTCAGTCGTAGAACATATAAGATCAGAATTTATTATGCAGTGTGTTTCTCTCTGGACTGAGGCTGCACATTTGCAGCACATCACTGACACCTCTAACAGCCTGCATAAAGACATTTATAGAACCTGTATAATTGTGCCTCGAGCTCTACAGTGTGATCACACTGATTCACCACCTACACACCGGGGAGAAAAAAAAAAGTGCAGTGAGAGGAATGATAGCACGGTGGCAGAGCTCTGTAACCTCAGCTGCTATTAGCTGGGAGAGGTAACAGACAGGTAGAGCGGGTGTCAGGTGAACAAATACCTGTCTACGTACAGTGCACACGCTGCGTGCATAGGACAGATCTGCAATCATATTACGCAACGTGAGAAGTCTGTTTCCACTGCATATGTGAAGCTGCCATCATGGTCCAGCTTGCGCCTGCTAAAAATACATATGGAGTATGTGGGCAGGCAGTGAAAGAGAGAGAAACAAAGGTAGTGAGCAGAGAGGAGAAGATGGATTATGATTTATTCTGATAGAAATGAAGAGGAGAGATTTTTTTTTAACTGTTTTTTAAACTTATTATTGCAAATACAGCTCAGCACTAGAACTACGAGTGGCCATTCCATCTTTTTTGTAATATATAATAATCTCAGAGCCAAAAATTCTTATTGTGGTTGTCTCATTGTTGCTAGATCACCCTGGCAGGTGTGTGGTGTTAAGGACTAGACACAAACACCTTGAAGAGGTCACTCAGTAGAGTGCAGATCCCCCACCAGGCAACAGGTGGTGAAGCACCTACTGCAATGCCACCACAACTTTCAGATGCAACCAGCAGAGATTTGCAAAATTCTGCCAACATTACGTGACCTCCACATTCATGAAAACAGATTTCAAAACTGAAGTATTTTTTGATCAGCAGCCGGCTGAAAAGACTGAGAAGTCAGCTGTCAATGGTCGTATAAAACAGAGCAGTCAAAAAATAGAATTACTGCCTCACAGTTGTACGTCTGCACCAACCAGTCAAGTCCAGACTCATCATATAATGTATGTACTGAAGGCTTTAAATGAATTTAATATGGAACTTACCACTATATTGACCTTTAACTTTGATGGAATTTAATAAAAGGTATTAGGTGTTATTTTTTTTGGCAGAATGTAAATTCTCACTGTATGTATGTATGTATAATTCCAGTAAATAGATTCCAGGTAGAAACATGCTGTCTTCACTTAGAGACTATTTTTACAGAGGAGGACAGAGGACTGATAGACAGCTGAATATTATGATGTCACAATGAAGTTGACCTTTGACCTTTTGGATACAAAATGCCATCACCTCATCATTTTCTCCTTTTAGATATTTCTGCGTAATTTTGTCCTAATTTTAGGAATGAGTTCCTGAGTTGTGGCCAAAAATGTGTTTAGCAAGGTCACAGTGACCTTTGACCTCTGATCACCAAAATCCACTCAGTCCATCTTTGAGTCCAAGTGAATATTTGCGTCAAGAATTTCAAGCATCCAAAAAGCATCCAAACATTGATTTAGGATGTGAACCAACTTCACCATGAGACTCAGCATCATTTGAAGCATGGCTGAATCCTCTGTGGCCGTCATTCTTCTAGCTGACATTTTGTTCTAATACTCTTCAAAGTATCATTCCATGATTATGACTGTTAAATTGAGCAAAATGTTAATGGAGTTTGGCAGGCAGGATCAATGTCCTTATCGACAGACTACTGACACTGATAAACAGCTGATCAACTTACAGTGTGGGACTCGTCATTGCTTGATTTTATCAGTTTAGGAGGTTGTGTGCATCTTGCGCTCATCTGTCTCTGCAGTGTTTGGGGAGGAGAGGGCAGGGGAAACAAGTTGCTTCTACTATAGACTTTAAAATACACTCTCTGCCTCCAACTCACTATCTGGACTGCAGGACTCTTTTTTGCATGCGCACTGGCTACATATTGTTCCTCCATTAACATAGCAATGCTAGAATAAAATACATACTCATTTAGGAAAAGGCAGGGTCCTATAGTTATGTGCTTTTTTAAGCAAATTTATAATATTGCAAAATTTAAAAATGTCCTTGGTAGTTCTAGTGTTCGGAATCATGCCTGAGCCTTGATCACCACAACAGTGCCTTCAATTCTACCACACGACCGTAAAAAAACAACACAGATGGCAACGTATAATTTCATTTCAGGCACTGAATTCTTTAGGGGAGCAGCGATATGGGCAGCTTGCCCTGAGAAGAGAGGGAGAGTAACAACAACTCTTACGAATCCCTCTGTATCCTCCTTTTCCTGGATGGAGAGGGAAGTGCCTGGGTTGGGCAGCAGGCATAGATCTTAGGGTGGTGGGGAGTGGGGGGCTGGGAGTTTGCGTGGGAGGGATAGAAAATGAGATGCAGCGAAAGGACTGAGAAAGAGAGTTCAAGAAAGGAGACAGCCGAGTTAAGGGTATGTTCAGAGAAACAGGCAGATAAACAGAGAAGCAGAGCACTACAGAAAAATCAACACGACAGAAGTTTCCAGTTAGCGACGATGGGGAGGAAAAGAGTTTGCAGTGGAACTTCTCTAACATAAACAGTGAGAGCTGCACAGCTGGGACTCATTATGTGGGGGAGACGCAAGTGTCTGCCAATCTAACCTCCGACCGCCTCTTAATGCCTGTCCACACCCCACCCCCCCCACCCCCTCCGGGTCTGTGCCATCTCTTAGTCTGTGACGTGAGTGTGCATTCTGGACACTTCTGATTTGGTCTTCTTGTGATGTGGGTTTGATCTCTACAAGCTGTGTGTGTTCATTTTCATGTTTTCAAATGTTCAAGGGGAAGTGTCCCCTCCGTCCCCCCCTGGGATCTGGGCCCACTTTATTTTAATACTGGGACTAACTAGCAAAAAATGCTGGTGCTTTATTTCACCACATTCTTAAATTTAACTTAAGGCCCATTTCTGACAGGGAAAATTTGAACAAAATTTTCTGAAATTTTGATGAAAAATAATTATGCCATTATTTATCTTTATTTCATAATATATATCTTATTTTCTCACCACACACTTTGTAGCTTTAACTAGCACAGGGTTCATCACTTCTCTGTTTAAAAAAGTGATACACTTTTTGTCACTGCATCTGTGGGAACGTTTGCTCGCTAACAGTGACAAAACACCCAATGTTGCATTGTGATTGGTCTGGTGGTATTAAAATTGTAACTGGTCATTTAAATTATGCAACTTAATTTGGCTTTTTTTAATTAACGTGAAATCTTTCTTACAAATCCAAGTTAAGACTCTTCTATGCAAAGCAAAAGCCATCTATCAACAACATCCAGAAACACTGCCGACTTATGTGCGCCCGCACTCATTTGAGATGGACTGATGCAAAGTGGAAAAGTGTCTTTGTGGTCTGATGAGTCCACATATAAAACTGGTCTTGTGAATCATAGATGCCGTGTCCTCCAGGCTAAAGAGGAAAAGGACCATCCAGGGCCCCGTTTCCCAGAGCCTTCGTAGCGCTACGTGTGTCGTATGTTGTATTTTAAGGTCTCCCGGTTACGGGCTGTTTCCCAGAGTTGGGACAACTTTAAGGAAGACCTTAAAATACAACTTACGACACACATAGCGCTACGAAGGCTCTGGGAAACGGGGCCCAGACTGTTACCAGCCCTAACTTAAAAAAACTCTCACATCTTTGAAGGCACCATTAATGCTGGTAAGCACATACACGTTTTGGTGAAACACATGCTGCCATCCAGACAACGTCTCTTTCAGAGATGTCCCTTCTTATTTCAGGACAGACAATGCCACAACACATTCTGCATGCGTTACAAGAGCGTGACTTTGTAGTAAAAGAGTTCTGGTACTACACGGACCTGCCTGCAGAGACCCCGGACTGTTGAGCTCTTATTGTTATATATCAAGCAAGAACAAGAAAGAATTTCATTATTAAAACTTCAACAATTTGTGTCCTCAGTTCCCAAATGCTTACCTGATATAACACAGTGGTAAACTGTTCCTGGCCCAATTCTTATCAGCTATCAAACTGAGAATTAGTGTATAAAGTTTAATAGTTTTGACATGAAATAACTTTTATAACCAGTTTTTGTACTTATTCAATTGAATATAGGTTGAAAAGTCTTTGCAAATTGTTTTTATTTCCATTTTACACAGCATCCAAACTTTTTTGGAATTGGGGTTGTATTTATATTTTAATCCAACCATTTGGCAGTACCACTGCCTCCAAGGCCCACTAGATGGCACTCTGAGGCCCACAGTTTGAGAAAGGCTGAGAAACTCTAAAAAGGCGAAGTTGGGAGGTGCAGTTCTCAACCAAATTGCAATGTTTCAGTGTTATCATTGGCTTTAGCTTATGCTAGCTAGCTACAGCTGATACAATCAATCAGCAAAAGTCTTTTCAGCCAGCAAAAATCCATCTTTTTGGAACAAGAAGTCTGCTTTTGTTTACCTTTGTGTGAAACCAAACGCACCTTGTTTCAAAAATTACAAAGGAACAAAAGAGGGTAGATTTAATGTAAGTGTGCTGCAGGGCTGAGTGTCAGTGATGAAGAGTGACAACATACGTGTGTGTGAATTTCTTCTGCTGTTTACTCATGGTGGATGGATGCAGATGCCTGACTTTTGTATTAAGGCTAAGACTCTGTCACCCAAAGAGGCTCTGCAGAGTTGCCACACGACCTCCACACCAAGCGAACTGTTGTAAACATGTTTTTTTAAACTTTGGGTGTTGAAAAGTTCATGGTTTTTGCGAAAAATATTTTGATGAGAGAGGAAAAAAAAGAGATGTAACATTTTCCGCCTTTGTCAGCAAACGTAATCAGGAAAGCGGTCAGTTATCAGCATATTCCAAAAACTCCAATGGGAGGAGAAGCAGTAGGAGCTCCAGGGAAAACATAGTTTTGTTCCAGGCGCTTGAACATTACTCAAAACAAGTTTGCATGGAAACTTCTGCAATAAATCAGATTTTCTATAGGGAAAATATGGAATATTTCACACCCACAGCTGGACATTATGGAGTTTGATGGCCCAACAAAACACACACACACACACACACACACACGTCCTGACCTCAACACCCTGACTGTAGCACACTGAGAGGATGTGCTGTCAAAAGGGACAAGTGCCATCCCATGAATTCCTTCAGTTTCCTGTCACAATCAGCCTTTGTCTCCGTCAGTCTCTGTGAGTACATGTGGGGGAGGGAGCCATGTACACAAGACTATGTCTGTGGTTGGGTTACGCAATTTTGATTACATTAGAAATTCAATTTTTTTTTTTTTTTGCTTAATATATTGCATTGTGAATTGTTAAGAAACTTGAGCTCAATTCAAACACATAATTCACTGTTCAGTAAACACTGCCCTACCGCAGCTTAGTTACAGTTGCTATGCCAATCATAGCTTTCAGTTTTCACACGGCACATAAGGAGTTAATGATAACAGGGACAGATATACCACTTGGAAATTTTTGGTAAGGCTATTTTTCCTTTCAAACAAAGTTCAGGCTTTTCTTTTCTAAGATATGATAAACTTTATTGATTGCACGGCAGGGAATTCCACTTCAAAGTGGCTCAAGGATAGAAAATACAGATAGAAAAGGAGCCCGCCATAATCAATAAAAAATATAAAAGATGGAAGAAACTTACACAGAAACTATATACACTATATTGACTTTTATATAGACCCCTTATCTTACTCCTGGTGCAAAGCTGTTGCGCTGCTGGCACAGGTTGCTCTCTTACACCAGTGCATTTGCCATTTTTGCCACATCTGCAAGATAGCAAATGCACTTGCACCTGGTCTGTGCAGCCATGGGCGGGAGCAGCAGTCTAGCTGTCACCAGCGACTGTTAATTTTTTTATCATCATCACATTTTATCATCTGTAGCTAGTTAACTCATTAAACTAATGTTAACTCTCCAGCTGACTTTACTGTAACTTTTTGTGAAGTTGCAGGTCTGTACTGTAAAGGCAGGTCACGTGGGAAAGTGTCTTTAGAAGGGCTTGGGAAACTAACACTACTGGGAGCTACACGATGATATAAAAACCTCAACCGCCTCCCCAAAATAATAACCCCACCCTTTAATTTGCGTGTCCATCTGTGCATGTGTGTGTTTCCCCCTGCATGCGACTTCTGGCGGTGGCGGTGGCAGTTGATGAAACTCGATCGCACCTTGTTGAATAATTGAGCGGCGGCCTACTGCAATGGATGGATCATGACCGCTGTTAACCCTTTCACAGCCAAGGATCACTGGCTCACCGGTGGCCCACGGTGTGTTTGGGCACGCATGCATGGGCGTGTGCATGTGTGTTGATATACATGTCTTTGACTTGCCACAAAGAACCTTTAAATCCAGGGTGTGTGTGTATGTGTGTGCGTGTCAGGCATTTTGTCAACAATGCTTTCACTTGCATGCTTCCCAAAGGGGATTATCGTTAACTTAATATCCCCATTCTTATAAATCAGGAGGTCAAGTTTCCTCTGAGACCTGAGTCAAAAGTATGCAGTTTTTCCTGCTGAGTTTGGTTTGCTGAATGCACATGTGGCAGGTCTGAGGCATGACTTAGAGTGCCAGCGCATCTCAGGAACTATTTTCAGTTTTACATTGTGTGAACTTTTTTAAAGGAAGCACAAAATGACAATAGGGGACATTTCATTGCTAAGACAAATTTGGATTTGATATAAAACGATATATTAACTGTTTAACAGTTAAAGTGTCCTTATAACACTTAACACTTCATAACAGTTACGGTACTAATAACAGCAAAATTAATAAAAAACTTCAGCAGCTCTTTATCTGTATTTCAAGTGGTGATGTGTCTGTAATATCCACACCAGAGGACACCTACTTTTACCAACAGCTAAAGCTTGTGGCTCCGGAAAGAGGCACTGTAATCTGTGATGTGATTCAGTCCAGTGGCCATATGAAAACCAGTGCCATGTTGGTGCTGCACTTCGGTATCCAACCATATGGATAAATGACCTATTTATCCACCAAAAACCACTACAATTAGGGTATATGTGCATCTACTGAGAATATGTGCTAAATTTAAACCTTAAATGGAAACCTTAACAAGTGTATACATGTTGAATAAGTTGGAAAACTGTCACTCAGTGGACCGCAGGTTAAATAAACAGGAAACCATTGTGCCAAGCCATTTTGAGGTAAAATCCAATCTGCAGTTAAACAAAAAGTGCATTCATCAGTTTTTGTTCCATGGCCCTGATGCAATCTTTTATGGCTTTCCATAACTGGACCAGAGTTCTTCCATTAAAACTGTATCCCGGTTTGTTAATGTTATTTCTCAGCTTGGAAAAATTCAACTGGAGTCGACAGCCTGTTTTCCAGCTGGGCTTGCTATGTGTAAATTACCATAAGCCTGCAGCGTTCAAAACAGCTAAAAACAGACTTCTGCTGCAATAAAATGTCAATCAATTTGTCATATACATTCAAGTGTATTCCTGTGACAATTGACTGTTGACACTTCTTTCACTAGGCTATGTTTTTCTATAGCAAGCATCCAAGGGTTGTGCTAGACTGAATAACATTTTAATAATACTGTACTCAAAGGCGCAGATGTCATTCTAATGTGTCGCAGAGCACAGAAGCAGAACCGCTGTCTCTATTTTGATTGCAGTTTGAGCATGACCTTTTCCAGCGCGTGGAGAAGAGAAGAAAACAGGTCAGTTTATATCCCCTCCTTACTTTATGGTAAATTTTTAGGAGGTCAGCTCAATTTATGTGAATTAATAACGCTGAAATATCCTCTGCTCCAGGCAGATAGACAATTAAACCAAACCCTATTCTCAAAATAGGTATTTTATGGTAGGGTCATATTTTTTCGCAGTCAAAACCTTACTTACACCATCACTGCCACTCTTTTTTGATTCATTTTGATCTACTGGAACAATCGGCACATGTCATTTAGTCATTAACATCATTATCTAGCCAGTGATGATGAGTTTGCCACAGAGGTGCACTGCTCACATTGACTGGCCCGGCACTACAGCGGTTGTTTTCACCTGACAGAAGAGTGACATACGTGGGTCATACCACTGTGCAAGATAGATATGGAGAGGGTTCATAAACAAAACTTTCAAAAAGTGAGTTTTTGTGTGAAGTGGAATCAGTTTCTTTTAAATATAAAGTATATATTTGTTGGAGGACCACAGCTTTATAGTTGTGGTGTGGATTCCTTCATCCACTTGAATAAGAACTATTTTAGAACTGTGTTTTTTATAGTTGTAGTTATATACAGTCCTTGGTGTGGATGGCCTTTTAGCCTCACTCTTCAAAGATTGTGTAAAGGAAGAAGGAGTTTTTCTTCTAAACACACTATACGTGTTAGAAAATAGTTTCTGAAAATGTGAAAACGCAAAGAACTGTGCAGTATTGAATTGTGAAGTTAGACTGTTAAACTGTTGTTCATGATTCCTGTGCCCCCCCCCCCCCCCACCTCCCTCAGCTATTCTCTCAGTCCAATTCAATCAGATTTGGCTGGATGGTTAATGACACATTTCTGAGGTGTGACAAACTCAGAACAAACATTCATTGTTGCTTTAAGTGATCTGTAATTTAATTAATTTCATGAATGTAGCCATCCAGTGCATATTTTAGTTTAAAAACTAATCATCTAGGAAGACTATAAAGTCAAATTTGGAGATGCAGTTTTTAACCATCTCACAGTATTTCAATGTTAGCATTAGCTGATGCTAGAGACAGTCTTTTCATCATTATGGATCAAGAGGCCTGCTTTTGTTTACTTCTGTGCAAAATCAAAGACATGTAAGACATGTAAGATGTATCAGGAGTGAAATAAGCAGTAAACACCATGTATGAGCATTTCTTGCTTTGAAACTGCAGTGAGAAAAGGAAGTCTCAAAAAAACAGATTCAGTCAGGCTGGGTATATGACGTCATATCGTCAGGAACCAATCCCGTTAATCAAGGGGTGCTATACATATCATTAGCAGCGACGCGCAGCCCCCAGTCCAAGCCAGACGTAGCAAGTTACTGTCATTAGTGAGCAAAACAGAGGATAAGTCGGGTGAAGTGCTTGAGGGGTTGGGGTGGAGGGTTGGGGGGTGTGGAGAGGGCAGGGGCTAATTACATATTCATGATTCCTTGAATACTAAATGAAGGCGGGGTGTACAGGTATATGTAGGCCGTTTTAACAAGTTATTTAAACTTATTTAGCAACGAAAAACCACATCAGATGCAATTTCTTACTTCTCGCAGAGTATTTTATGTTGACTGGAGGTGGACTTTAATGAATGTTTGCTGATGTGTTCTTGAATTGTGCAGGTACATCAACCACATCAGTATCTTCTGCAACATTAATTTTAAAAAATTACATCTCTGCATTTCGACAGACAAGATGATTGAAATGTCCACAAAGGGACATCTGGAAGCAGTAGAAGGGCCAGAGTTCACCAACCACACCGACAAAATCCGATTGAACACGGTGCACTGAATGGGAACGCTGCTGACGTCGCATGACGCCAGTGAAGCACAAACATGAGTAGCACGTGGAACTTTTGCTGATGTCATGGTTGACAACCAGTTGCCATGAGGACAGCAGTGGAACCAGTGTAGCCAGTTCCATCTGCCAGAGAGAAGATGTAGCTTTTCTCAAAAGAATCACATGAACTAGACACATCTTATCTGTAGATTTCATGCAGATTAAAATCTTTTCAAGAGTTTTGTGTGCATTGATGCTGGTCTGCATGACAGCATGATGTACAGCCTTCATTGCTTTTTAAAAGTGTTACCAAAGCCCATATGAGGATCATTTAAAGGGGGCTTTACCAAATAAACATAATTGCTGTGTGTCAGATATTCTGGCCATGACAGCTCTACCCTCAAACTGCTGGTGTGTGTGTGTGTGTGTGTGTGTGTGTGTGTGTGTGTGTGTGTGTGCGTCTGCCCCACATGCAGCTATTCCAAGTGTTGCTCAATCGGAGAGGAAAAAGAGCAGAGCTGGCCAGTTCACTGTGGGCGAGTAGGAGAGGAGTGGGAAGGGAAATGACAGGCAGCTGGAGGAAAGCAGAGAGGGATTTGGAGCTTGTAAAACTGGAAGGGAAGGGGATAAGGGAGGCGGGGGGAGCAGTGACAGGAGTGAGCAACAGGAGAGAGAAGAACTCAAGAGATAAAGAGAAATATGGCGGACAGAGGAGGAGATGATGCACAGCATGTGAAGGACAGGAAGAAAAGCAGCACCGGAGAGAGCAGAGAGAACATGAGAACACGAGGACTGGCCAGAGATCTCGATAACCAACAGTTTTTCCCACTGGTGTTGCGGTGTATTGTGTAACAGCGCTGCGATACGAATGCTCGCTGAGTTTGTGTGTCCAGCTCTGCTCTATACCAGGACAAGACCTGCTGAGATCTGTTTACAATGTCCCCTGCTCTGCTGCAGCACGTGTGTGTCTGTGTGTGTGCATGTGTGCGTCTTACCTGCTGTTTAAGTGTTTCCTGAGATCATAACTCAGGAGCGAGTGAAACAGAGTGGAGAGTTTAAAAAACAACAGTGACTGAGTCTCCTGGAAAAAAAAAAACGATGGAATGGGGTAAAGGAAGGAGCAGGAGCCAAGGAGCAACATGATCAGATTGGAAAACTGATATACTGTATGGAGTAAAGTTCAGGCAGTACTCTCGCCAGAATTCTGGGTTCATAGGTTCAGGATCAAAAGTTTAGCCACTGCTATTCAACTCAAATTTAGTGGATGAAAAGAATACACTGCTAAGTATAGTATTGTTACAAGGGGAAGTGAAACCATCATAGCATGAAACACAGTTTTACTGATGCTGTTACTTTTTTAAGGTACTAATACCCAAAATCTCGATGCAGAGTTGCAGAGAAAAGACAGGCAGCGGAGTCTTTAAAAAAAAGGAAGAGCGACTACTTTAAAAGCCATCACATGACCTCAAGTAAAATCCCTATCATGACTTCAGACATTTTCACTGATGTAAGTGGAAAACTGGACATGCTGTCATCATAGAAACAGATCATAAGAATGTGATTTTTATTGAAACTTTGATGATATCTTCTTCTTTAACTTTAACTTTTCTTTAACAGCTCACCAGTGAAGTCTACTGTCTACATACTTATTATTATCATTATTTTTATTACATTACTATGGTGATGACTACAGACAAAGCCAAGAGCATTTTAAAAAATAATTTAACCCTAATCCCACCTTTTTTTTTTTCTTTTTTCCGATCCAAAAAGTCATCTGATCTGTGAGTCATGAACTGTGAATTTTGTGATCTGTTGCACCCATCATCGTTACTGTTTTTCTGGACAATTTCTTACTGCATAGTATGTAACTGTAGATTTTTAATGCATTCTGGGAAAATATTGCTATAATTCGCAACCCTCCGTCTTCAAATAAAAAGACTATTTGATTTGAGTGCAATATTCTGTTTTACAGTAAGTTTTAAAATCAGACTCAGGAAAATATCCCTGACTTTCACTTCAGACTCAAAGAGGTTTAGAACGGGGGTGTTCAGCGGGGGTTCTGGGACCCCTAGGGGGGTCCTGAGCATCACTGCAACGGGCCCCCCAAATTGTTGTTTGATACTGAGTGATTTTTCTCTTTGCAAAATCTAAAATATGTCTGAAAGTACATATTAACATGAATCCAACATAGCAAAGATCAACCAGCCTATTTGGTTAAAAAACACCCATTTAATTTAAACATCACTCACAAAAGGCTGCCCATGAATCCTTGTGTAATCATGTGAGCTAGCTAACCTACTAAATTACTGTGCAACACATTTCCATATAACAGCAAACTAGTTAGCCACAACAGATCATTTTGTAACTTCATGAGCAAGAGACTGACCACTGTGGCAACCACTGACGAAAGCGCAGAGGGTGACGCTAACGTGCAAACAAGAGAAGACCCAAACATATTTAATGCGATATATGTAGCAGGGGGTCTCTGCTCTGTTTCTCTATCAGCTACGAGGTTCCTGGCTTGAAAAATGTTGAAGACCCCTGGTTTAGAAGATGGTTTGCTCTGTCAAGAGGGGGCAGTAACTGGCACTCTGCACACCATTAAATAAGCAAATTAAAGTGACAAAATCCCAACTGGTGATATGATATGTATGTTTATACATGTATATATAAAGAATATGCCAGCTGGAGAGTAACAGGATGACAATTCTCCAGAGTCACATTTTCATCCTGTATCAGTCATCAGCACTAATGAATATAGTTTCTTTACGACAAATCTTATAAAATGAACTCAAGTCGACCCACATATTTTCATAACTTGCTTATCTCTTCCTTCCTCTGAGAGTCTGTGTTTGTGTTTTGGAACGAATGTCCGTATTGTGCTTTTTATTATGCTTGCAAAGGCCAGCGTCATGCCTTTATTTCACTGCCACAACCTTCAAACATGAATGTGCTGCAGGGATATGTTTTTTTTTTTCCAAGAGGAGTAATAGTCTTTAATAATTTCATTTCATAAATATCAGTTCATTTCAAACAGACAACAGCAACATTTCTGTTTTCCCAGAGAGAGTGAGAAATCAATGATAGAGGGAAAATAAATGATGCTGATGCGAAACCTCCTTGCATACATGATGAGTAGAGCTGACAAGACAACAAAAAAGGACTTTATTAGTCAGCGATTGCCTGGAACTGCTGAGGGAAAACTTACTAATGAGCTGCTTGTAAAATCCTTCAAACTTTTGCAATGCTGGCCTAAATATCTGATGAAGCAGACATGGATGTTGATGTTTGTTGTCATTTCACACCTGTTCAAGATGCCTGGAGATCAACTGTCAGGCTGAATGAAAAGCTGCAGGAGCGACGCTGCAAAACTCTTGAGCACAAACATATTGTCAAGGGCATTGTACCTCCAGGCTGTCAGCGAGCACAGATGAGCTCATGGAGGATATGAAGGCAGTCAGCTTGACTTATTGACCCCACAAGCCCCCAAAGTGTCACCTCATGCTGGGACATCTACATTTTTAGTAAGCAATTACTTTTTTTCGCAATTGCCCAACATGTGTGATCTAAAAACAATGAATGGTTGGTGATGCCAAAAATAATACTTCACTGAACACGTTTTTGTCCGTTGAGGAAATTATTAAAGTCACAACAGACATTGCACCACTCATACTGTACTCCACAAACTAATATGTCAAAGCTTATCTGTCCCTGAAGGGTTTAAAGGTTGAACTCCCTGACTGAGTGTAACACCACTGTAGGAAAACAAAGTGTAAAATCAAATAACTCAAATATTTTCACTCAGTGACCTTAACACACACTTCCTGTGTCTTACATCTTCCAGTGAAGCGATGAATCATGGATGAAAACTCACGCCCTCTGAAGAACTCTTTGATAGAAAGCCTGTTTCAGCAAAGAAATGCGTAGCGAGAATTACTGCCTTTTTACATGCATGTCTATCCAGACTCATATAATATAGTGTATATAGTGAAGACTTTGAAGGGATTTATTAAACGGCATTAAGTGTATTTTTTTTAAAGATATGGAAGTTCTCAGTCTCATGTGAGTTATTTTTTGAGTTATGTCCAAAACAGATTTTGTGAGGTCACATTAGACTTGACCTTTGACATGTGAGCACCACAGTTTAATCAACCAGACAACTAATTGCGCACATCCCTCATCTTGAGTGTCAGTCAAGGGGTCTTGCGGGATCCTATGTTTTGCATCATGGATATCACGTTCACAAGAATGGGACCCAAGACCTGAAAACAAAATGAGGAGGCATACAAACATACTGTTGCTCTTTTAGCCTCCTAGCTACATAAACTGAATGTTCTGCTCTGCAAAGCCATACTGTGAAGAAAACATGCAAAATTAATGGTTCTACTGTCCTGTTGACTGCATCAAATTCGATCAAATATGTCTTGTTGTGGCATTTCTTGGCTCTGGCTGAGGATCTGAACAGGCTGTGTGTGGAATTAGTGAGAGTGTTACTATGGATCCACACAACATTCTGCATCAAAGTGTTTGTACAGATCATATATTTAGAACCAGTACTTGTTTTTGTTCCTCAATGTTTTGTCCTCCTTTCGACAGCCTCTGCAGACTCGATTTTAAACCTGAAACAGGGCCTAAAAAATGACCATGATTGAGTCGTTTTTTGAAAATTATGAGGCTTCTGCAACTCGTGATGCCACAAGTGCTTTGGCAACAGGAGTGTTTGTGCGTGTCACCCTGATACGGCCTTTCTGTGAGAGAGAGAGCTCAGCTTCAGTTTCCATGAGAACCGGCTGTATGAAGTTGATTGAATTATCCTGGACCTGTTTCATGCTACAGTAGCTGGTGGACACGGCAGAAGGAAAAGGATCAAAAGTAATGATGCAGACCAGAGGTCTTTAACCTTTTTCAGGCCATGGACCCCTTAGCTGTTTTTTTTCTCCCGAAAGGCTGATTTGTCTTCACTAATAACATTTTGGATTGTATCACTGTTAGAGGTGCAATTATTAATCAAATAACCAATTATTAATCACAACTTTTTTGATAACTGATTAACGGTTTGAGTAATATTTTGCGAAAAAAAATCTCTGCTTCTTAAATGTGATCATCTTCTTGCTTCTTTGCTCCTTTATGAGACTAAACTGAATATCTTTGGGTTGTGGACAAAACAAGACATTTGAGGACATCATCTTGAGTTCTGGGAACCAAACAATGAATTGATTAATCGAGAAAAAGGCTGATTGACTATGAAGACAATCATTACTTGCAGCCCTAATCGCTGCTTTATAAAGACAAGTATTGTAGACAAGTCCCCTGAGTCTTCAGGAGACAATCTTCAAATTTACAGATTTACAGCAGGGAACCTCAGAAGAGAACAGTCTGAGGTATGCCTGAAGACTCACACTCAAACAATCAAGCTGCTACAATACAATTAGATTGTAAGAACACATATATCACCATCTAAATTACATCTCTTTAATCTCAATACACCAGACACATGCTTCAGATGTAACAATGCTAAAGGAACACTCTTTAAATGCTTCTGGGCAATGCAACATTTTCTCCTACACACTTAGAGATGGATTAAGTATTTGGCGTATGTAACAGTAACAGTAATAATGCAGCAAATTTATATTTTGCTGGAGGAGCACAAAGAGAGATCAGTAGTCCTCCATTGTTTTTGTTGTCCTCCTACTCATGCATGGATATATGACTGAAAATGTACACATGCGCATGACATCACTGCTTTCACAGGAGCCGCATATTGCCAGTTTACACGTCGACAGTAAAAGTGGTGTTTTTAAAAGATTACAAAATGCCATTCGTGTGAATGAACGGCTGAGAAGCAAACAAACAAAAAAAATTGCTATTTTATGTTATGTTACACGTCATGTAAAAAGCACCTAAAAGAGCAATGGCTATAGGATGGAAAAATATGAATAAACCAATTATAAGTCAATATATTAAAGAGCTATCAACATGCATTGCTCAGATAAAACTAACATACATTACAAAAGGATGGCTGAAAGTTTTTGATAATATTTGAAGGGGTTTCTTGGAGTTTTTGAAAGAAAATGTGGGTAATGAGCAATAAAACCAAAGACTCAGATAGCCTATGTGATATCAATTTTTGTACATTGTTATTACTGAAACATCCGTATATTTTCCTTTGTTTTAATAACTGTTTTATTTACTTGCTTATTTAACTGACAGTTGAAAATGTTTGTTGAGGAACCTCAAAAAAAAAAAGTAAAATAAATACATAAATGTTGAATTCATGTTCATGTATACTTTCAGACATATTTGAAATTTTTTTGGGGGGAAAAAAACTTTCAAAAGTTATCATACAGTAACTGCAGTAACTCTGAGGACCCCATAGGGGTCACGGGCCTCATGCTGAAGACCCATGATGTACACAAACAAACCACCCAGGACACTTGATGATATCCAGATCACTAACGCACGCTGAAACTGAGTCTCCCCTTCATCGATCCTTAAAGACTGTGTTTATCTGCTGTTGCTGATTTCAGCCTGTAAAATATGTCTTTCTGTCTGCTTCATTTTCACGGTCAGAGCGTATCAAGAGGAGGTTAGTGAAACTACGCAAAGACACACAGAAAGAAAGAAAGACAAAGAGAGAGGAATGAAGGCAAACCAACAGGTGGTTTAAACCCCTCTCATACATTTTCTCCATCTGTCGCTCGCTATCTTTCTACACTCTATTCCTCCTTAATCTTCAATTTATTTCACCCTCCATGTCATGGTATCTCATGTCTTCTTTCTGCCCAAATTCTCTCACTCTTTCACTTCCTCTCACGTTCTGCCCCCCTCTTATCTTTGAGCGCCTCATGTTACTGCACACAGTGAAGTGAAGTGGCTGCAGAACACAACATTTCTGCCTATTTGCATTTAAATGTCAATTTAAGTTGTGTGGGCTGCCTGCTGGCGATGCTGATATATTCAGCAGTTAGATGCTGCTATGTGTGTGTGTGTGTGTGTGTGTCGCAGATGAGGGTTTTGTTTAAAGGTGAATGCAGCTATTTTCTCCTCTTTTTCTCTGGTTATTTCAATCTATTCTTAGGTTAAAAGACGTGTTTTTTTCCCCATTGCATTCTTGTTAGTTCTTCCACTCTACCTGTTTTTCATGTGTGTGATAGGACAGCAGTCGATGCTGATGATGTAATGTGTGTGCGTGTCTGTCCACGCCCCTGTTATCAGTGTGTGGCAGATATCCCTTGTGCCTTGGTTGGAACATAAAAATAAGAGAGACGAGTTTGATAGAGGCAGAGAATATGAAGAGTATAATAAGGTTGTGACATGGTTTTGTGTTTCTCAGTATGTAAGAGAATTAAAAATCTCACCATGTAAGAATTATGAGAAATTGATAGCTGGGCAAATCATCTGCTATTAGCATCCCAGCTAACATTATTAAAGTAATCTAATGTCAGAAAATGGTGAAAAATGTTGATCAAAGCTCAAGATGACGTCCTCAAATGTGTTATTTTGCCCACAATTCAAAGATATTCAGTTTACTGTCAGAGAGGAGTAAAGAAACCAGAACATATTCACATTTAAGAAGCTGAAATCAGAGAACTTTGACTTTTTTATTTAAAAGAAATACTCAAAATGATTAATCTGTTATCAGAATAGACAATACACATTAATTTCATAGTTGATTAATAATAGATTAATTGTTGCAGCTGTGTGTGTTTTATGTGTGTTGTTAGGTTTATTACTTTTGTCCAGCTGGTCCTTACTTTCTTGTGTACAATTTATTGATTGATTGATTTAAAGACAAAAAATTGTGACATTTCCACCCAGTGAAGCATTTTTTCACTAGAGGTCGTGATAATGAATTGGCAGCTGTGTGTGCACTGTGCATGATAGTGTATTGTTCTTTATTGATTATTAATAATCCCCATTTTTACTAAATATCTGTAACCTGATTATGTCTTTTAATCTGTAACTGCAATGGAATACAGTTACCTGTTTTTTGGGGTTTTTTTGTATCCAGATTACCAAATCCATGAGGCTCTCCAAGCCAGTGTACAGGTCTCAGTATGTCCAAGTACAGAATCATCAATCAGCTGCTCTCCATTTGTCCTCAGGTGTCCCACAAGGATCAATCCCGGGTCCACTGCTATTTTCATTATATATCAATGATCTTCCATCAGTATGTCCTGACACCAACATCCAAATGTATGCTGATGACACTGTAATCTATTTACATGATAGCAATGTGACACAAGTTGCTCCAAACAAATGCCATGGTCCTTGTAACAGCAGGTTTAAAGGCACAGTTCACTCCAAAATCAAAAATACATAAATTTACTCTGGCCTGTACTGCTATTTTTTTTTCTGTCTAGATAGTTTTGGTGTGAGCTGCTATCACTTGTAGAGATGTCTGCCTTCTCTCAAATATAATTGGGCTAAGTGGCACTCAACTTGTGGTGCTCAAAGTGCCAAAAAAAATACATTTGAAAAAGACCAGTGTCTGTTTCCAGAAATTATGACCGGATTACCCGAGATAATCCACAGACCTTGTTGTGAGCAGTTTCACATTGCACCTATTTTCTTTTTAGGGTAGAATCTACAGGAAGTAGTTTCTTTCAGCTACTTTCTTTCCGGGTTATACACCAAACATCAACTTGATTAATCAAGCAAATAATCGACAGATTAATCAATAACAAAAATAATCGTTAATTGCAGCATTGTGTGTGTATGTGTGTGTGTGTGTGTGTATAAACCTCTGACCAGAGTGGTTTAGACACACTGTCATGTTAAATCACAGAGACAAAAACATGATCTGCGGCCTCAGATGACACCAGGGCACAGATTTACAAAGTTTTATGTGTGTATGCGTGCGACTCTCCCGCTTTCTTAAGCATAATGAATCAATTAGAGGGGACGCCTGTCTGCTGCTATGCCACACACATCCTCTCTCATATTTTAATGCACTCTAACCACACCTCACACACATGAACTAAACCTCCCCCTCTCATTGTGCCAAGCTACTCAAGCATCTATAGAATTCCCATCACATCTACTCAACTCCCACAAACAGAGGAAAGGACAACTACAATAAACTGATCCAAGAGGCTGATGTGTGGACTGAGCGAGACACAGCAGGGCCAATGGGATGTTAGAAACAAACGCCTGAGTGTGTTTTTTAAAGTGTGTGTGAACACTGCGTGGACGGATGTGTGGGAACGTATGCTGGCTCACAGCTGTGAGCAGATGCAAACTGAACATGTGAAGGGACAGGAGTGAGAAAAACAACCCAAACCTGTGAAACGGTACAGTTGTGATGACGAGGCTGAGGTGTACTTGTGCTCGCCACGTCATAAACAGATATTGACGGCCACGCACTAGACGCAAAACTCTTCACCGCTTTGAAGGACTTCTCCATCAGCAATAATGAGGTGTAGAAATGAAGAATTTCTTGCTGCCTGCCTCTCTGTCTTCACAGTGTTTGTTTCTCTCCTCTCTTCTCTCGCGTATTTGTTGGCGAGGCTGTTGTGTGGGCAGCACAGCGATCGATCCTCGGCCTGGCCACAGCCGACCTACACTCCACTGATATTCCCACATCCAACAACTGCTAGTTAAGAGATGAGATTAAGAAAAATGGACATAGTGAAGCAGGGCGAGTGTATATTTTTCAAACATACTGGCCCCAAAATCTACAAGTTCTGGAAAGTGACGAGTGTTAATGATTTCAAAAAGGGATTTTAGAGGTCAGTCCCAGATGATTCAAACATGGCAGGCCTGTTTTTCCATACTCTGACCCAGTAAGGGCTACACAAAAGTAGTGCAATCTATAAATAATGCTGAAGATTTGGGTCAAGCTTCTCAGTTGCTACAGTTACAATTTGTGGATAGACGGAGTTCAGTAAAGAAATGTTACAGCTTCATAATAATTATGGCTTAGGTGATATGGCACAGAACGGGCAATTAATGCAAAAGAAATGAAAAGTTAGATTAATCTGATTCAGTAGAGATTTCTTGCAGTGTTTCCACTACTATTTCCTTGGAGGACAAGCCCACACCTGCTCCCTCTGCCTAACATTTAAAAAAAAAAATATGTTAATTCTTTATGTTCAGAGACTTTTATTTTGAAATTTTATTTTGGAGTTACACATTTGTTTCAGCTTCCTGATTCATTTCAGCTTCACTCATTCTCTGCTGTTTCTGCCATTGTTTCAGTGCAGAAGTCACTAATGATTTGTGGTCAGGTTCATGTGGCACAATTACTCGATTCTCTCTGTATTTCATGATGTTGCACTGACTTGTCGATGGTAAGAGTATTTATTGTACAGCTGTACAATTTCGATTAAGAGTCTGGTGGCAGCATTCTGTACAGCTTGAGGTGTAAACGGGCTTTGCCACTCAGGCAGGGAAAGCAAAAATTAAAGCATTAATAACCATCTTCAAGTCAGAGATGGTGATAAAAGAAATCGGATTTTCAAAGCAATAGAAAAACGATATAATAGGACTGATAATCAAAAATTAGATTAGATTAAGAAGATAATTCCTACATTTCTGACACTATAGGCTAACCAGAGGGAGGCAGGTTATCTGATTTTTCTTCAATAAATAGTAGGAAGCTACTAGATAATTCATTTAACAGATACATAAAGTAATATGTCATTTGCATAAAATGAATAGAAATGTTACAATTACAAGTGGAGGTGCGTATATACAAAATAGACAGGGACCTAGTACAGAGCCTTGAGCTACTCCACAGCTCACAGGGGTGGGAAACAAACCACTCATGAGCAGTTTCAGCAACTCCTACAATGTCTCCTAAAACAACAAATTAAGGTATTATGATCTACTGTATCAAATGCAGAGCTTAATTAAACTTAAAATTAGCCCCGACCCTTCAATGGCATCACTAAAAAAGCAATTATTTGTCACCTTCAAATAAAACATTCTTACTGCCTGCGATCATAGATGAGGAGGTGCTCTGTTTATTTAAGAACTGTAACTAAAGCCATGACACAGCAACAGAAACATTTTCTGTGGAAGTGAAAGAATTATTTCTGTTGGTAATGTCGAAATACGTCCTCAGAGGGACAGTCAGGTCACTGTCTTCTGTGTTAACAAGGGCAATATTTGAATATATGATCAGCTCTGCATGTGGAGATAATACACAGAGGCACACAGCTGCGTTCACACACCCACACACACATTTAATACAATAATCTCAGTTGTTCATGTGTGTCCCACATTACCTTACTAATTCAACCCCTTCTGTTGTTGAACTCCCCAGACGCACACACCCTCTTTCCCCACTTGTGACCCTTCCACATCCTACGGGTCATGTTTTTACTCCAGGAATTTGGTTTACGCTCCCCCCAACACACACACACACACACACACACACACTCACACACACAGAGAATCCAGACCCCCACGTCTTGATGTAACACAGTTGGTATTCAAAAAGGGGGGTGTCTTGAACACTAGCTCCAGATGTTGGTAATAAGAATCACTGACTCACTCTAACCAATATAGAGGCCCTTAAAAACCAAATGTATGTAAATTCATATTTCATCTGATATCTTACATGGATTGTCTCAATCCAAGGAGAGGCCTAAATACTCACTTCATGTAAATGGGAAAAGTTCTGTTCACTGATGACAAGTTAAATAAATGGTCAACAAATGAAAAGTCTAGGGCTGCAACTAATGATTATTTTCATTGCTGATTAATCTGTTGATTATTTTCTCCATTGCTTGCTTGCTGGATTCTGAAACTTAGCGTATTACCACATTATTGTGATCATGTGGTGCCTGACACAGTCATTGCTGCTCAACAGCAAGAACAACTGTTTTCAAGTTGGAAAAACTGATTAATAATTACTGAAGACTAGCAACAGACTGAGGGATAACACTTTGCCTGTTTCACTTCAATTAGAGTTAAGATTAATGCTGTTGTTAGCCCTCATTAGTCATACGAAAATTGTTGAGGCAGTAAGGCACGCAGTCACTGAACTCCAACTCCAGAGTGTGTATTTTTAGAGCAGTGGGCTTTTGTTTTCAGGATAACGGGCTTATCTTTACATCGACAGACAACTGACAGTTATAAACAGCTGATCAGCTTATAGTATAGGATTGTGTACAGTGTAGGACATTGCTTGTTATTGTCAAGTTATAATGTGCTCGTCTTGCACTCCTGCAGTGTTCCTGCAGCCTGCCTGAGCTTCCTTGAGTTTGAGGAGGAGGGGGCACGAAAAAAAAAAAAGTTAAGCTTAGTCCGATACTACCACTAGCCACTACTGGGTGCTAATTTTGCAGCAATTGTTTAGATGTGTACTCCAGTCCAGTCTGTACCAGTAGAAGTTGTAAAGATAAAATGCATGCATTAATGCAATAGCATTAGCATTAGTTTAATGTTCGTCACTTTTCCAGCAGTTGGGAAATAAGAGGCAAGACTTTTCTTTGTCTTGAGAAGTTACAGCCTTCATTAACTGACACACTGTAACCCATACTGAAAAAATTTTCATCCCGTGGGAATATGTTGCTTTGTCACTGCAGGAAGAAAAGATCCATGCCGTCACAGCCCTTGTTGCTTTGTCTATAAAATGGTGAAAAACATTGATTAGTGCTTCCCAAAGCCCACGATGATGTCCTTAGATATCTTGTCTTGCCCCAAACCCAAAGATATTCAGTTTAGGGGTAAAGAAAGCCAAAAATCACATTTTTATTCTTGTTTTTTTTCCTTAAAGAATTACTCAAATCAGCTAGTTGGGGATTAATCTAATAATTGATTCATAATTGATTAACCCTTGCAGCTTTAGAAACGCCTTCTCTTTGCTAAAACACTTGAAAAGGATTTCTGACATTGTTTCCACGCTCCCACATCAACATCAACTGTGCTGCTACTGTTTGGCCCCCATACGCAACCTCAAACGCCTCGTTTTGTTGAAGCAACGAGGAACAACCTCGGATTTGTGCACCCCTTTACAGTACGTCTGGAAGGCAGGCAGAAATGGAGCACAGATGATCACACAAAGTGCTGACTACCTCCAGACGACTCCTGTGCTGTGTGCTGTTACATTAGAGCCGACAGGCAACATCTTTTTCTTATTATCCCGGGCAAAATGAGACACTGAGTCAGGGAACAGGACAAGGAGGAGATGTCAGGGAGCCTGAGCTGAACCATCATCTCATTTTGTGTTGTTAGAAATTAATGGCCAGAGATGATTGTTTTGGTAGCTGGGGCCCAAAGACCACAAACCTAAGAGACATTAAAAGAGCAATGTGCCAAACAAGAGTGCAGTTCGCTTTGTCGTGTCTGTCCAAAATCTTCACAACATCTGCAACGAAAGGAGGAAAAACTGAGACCGGGGTCAGAAAAAAGATGGTTACTGCAGTTGTAGGTCTATTTAGAGCTGAAAAATCAATGTGTGTCCAGCACGTGTATGAGTGACTGATGCACCATGTTCTCAAGGTTCATTACTGCTGCAGTATCTCTCATTTTTCTTCTGTTTATTGTCAGCAAACACAGATCTTTCTGTCGCTCTCTCCCATCAACAAGTGTTACTATTTGTGTTTATTCAAGCCTGACCCCGTGACCTCTAGCCCTGACCCTTACAAACTGTGCTCCCTGTCCATGTTTTTCTCACGCAGATCTCTTTCACTGAAATACTACAATCGTGACTCCTAAAGACGCACATGTTTAAGTATTTACACAAGAGGAGAATTGTGTAAAAGCTCTTGGGACTTTCTTGTGTACGTCGGCTTGTTTAGTCTCAGCTGGTGTTTAGAAGGAAAACAGAGTTTGTTAAGGTTGCACCACCTGTGACACACGTGTGTCCTCCTATAGCCGAGCACAAATACAATGACTGTACAGAGACTTGGTCAACAGGAAAGGCCAGGATATTTTGAGAACTTCAAGTTAATGGATGGTGAAGATCCGTAGGAGCTGGCTCCAATCTTGCCTTCTATTTCCTATCATGACATAATGAACTACCTCATTTTTTTGCCAAGCTCATTCACAGCTGAAGCACATTAAAGGAGAAATCTGCTCCAGTTCTCCTTTGACATTGCCATAACTGTTTTTCTTTGCCTGTTTCACTTTAATTAGAGTCAAAATTAATACCGTCATTAGCCAAAAGAAAATTGTTAAGGCAGTAAGGCAGGCAGTCACTGAACTCCAACTCCAAAGTGTGCACTTTCAGAGCAGTGGACTTTTGTTTTCAGGATAACAGGCTTAGCTTTACATTGACAGACAAGTGACAGTTATAAACAGCTGATCAACTTACAGTGTAGCTCTCGTCATTGCTTGTTATTGTCAAATTATAATGCACTCGTCTTGCATTCCTGCAGTGTTCCTGCAGCCTGCCTGAGCTTCCTTGAGTCTGAGGAGGAGGGGACAAGGGGAAAAAACTTGCTACAACTGTAGATCGTCAGCCTATTTAAAATACCGTTTATGGCTCCAACTTGTTATTTGGACTGCTGTACTCATTTTTGGACACGCAATTCTTACATATTGCTCTTTTACCGAGGTTGGAAAGCTTACAGCCAGATGGTGTGTGGATGGTTGGCGTGGCTCAGTGTCAGCTCATCAAAGTGTATTGTAAAAGCCAAGATAGCCAATCAACTGATTGTTACATTTTGGAACCAAATATCTTTTAGACTTTTAAGATTTTGAGTCTGACAGTCTACTAGTACAACTTTATGGATCAAAATGCTTATCTGTAATAAACATATTAGCATTTTAAATGTCCCTCTTAAGCCATTTTTTCAATCAACTGATGTGAAACTAGTGTTTTATTCTCACAAGGTTATATTTGGTTGACCAGAATTGACCATTTTGAGCAACAATTGATTGTTCTTAAGTCCCACCCCCTTTCGCTCCGTGCTCCAATTACAGTTGAGCAAACTTGATACCCTGGTCCACTCTCTCCATTCCTGTTTCCTATACTTTGATATACTATGCACTAGACTCGTCTATGTTGAAACCACATTTTAAAGATTATTAAAATACACATACATACATACATATTACTAATGTTAGCAAAACCCTAGCTAACTAGCTAGCTAATGATTGGTGTAGATTAGCTCAGTAGTTGGCTAGTGTTTTGCTACCATTTGCTAACTAAGATGGGACCCTATATTTAGCTTTTACTAACTTTGCTCAACTATTATTGGGGCACAGAGCAAAAAGGTTCAATGGCTGCCTTCAAATGGAACTTTTGAGCTTGAGATTAGTTGTTTACACTACTCAAGAACTCGGAGCTTTCAGAAAATTTACACTTACGTGGTCGTGAATATGACAAGAGGGAGGCATTCATATTTGAAGGCAGCAAATCATCAGGAACAGTTGCGAGTTTGGATGTGTTGCTTATGTTCAGTACCTCCAACGTGGTTGACCTTCAGGTTGATAAAATACTGTGAAAACACTCTATATGCACAGGAACTTGCACCCTAGTGTGATCACACACAAACACACACTGAATAAAACATACAATTTGTTCTAAATCCTCCTCTGTCACACAAAGCTGCATGTATTACATTCTTGATGGTGCAGGGACACACACACACACACACACACACACACACACACACACACACACACACACACACACACACACACACACAGACCACCTCCTCTGTCTAACTGCTTTAACAGATGTGTGTGTGCAGATGGTCTCTAACAGGCCTCTGCAAATCCTACACATGATGTAGTTAAGTTTATTACAACACAAAGTGCTATTCACATGTCAGCCTGTGCTATAACAGCTGTTTGACTAAGCCAAAACATCACATGAACTCCAAAACTGCTGGAAATAACCTTATTAAAAGTCAGCGCCATTGCGGACATATCAAAGAGACACAAAGACACTATGTCCTTTGCCCCAAGATGTGTGTGCATGTTTCTGCAAAACCTTTGTCTCACACACTTTACATCAATCCTTCATTTTGCTAAATTTTGCCACATGTGTCTTTCCAGTGCACTAATCCTGATGCTGACTGTTACCATAGCAACAATTTTTCCGTGTACTTCCTAACAAGCCCGGTGTTATACCAGCCAGGAGTGCAGCGGGCCTGGAAAGAACAACAACAAAAGACCACAATATGTTTGTGTGTGTGGTGGAGGAGGCCTCACCACCAGCAGAGAGAAAATTCAGGCCAGGAAAGGTGGGAGAGTAGAGCACCAGAGACAGTAACTCCACATCTGTCTGTCTATGTGGCTGTATGTCTCTATCAGTTCATCTACCTGCAGCCCATAATACCTGTGTTGCATGTTTATATATGTTCTGTTTTCTGCTGTATTAGCCTCCTCATGTGTTGAGAAGATCTTCAATTAACATGCATGAGAAATGATACTTGCCAAAATTTTGAAAATGTAACAGTACTCTCGTTTTTTTTACGGTGCTGTAGATACCAGAGATGTAATTCCTCTGGACATGACAGGGACAGCATAAACACTTTCATATGCTTTAGTCTTCTGTTAAATGCCAGAGGAAAAAAGAAGAGCACCTACCAGCACTGAACAACAACAACTGCACGTGTAAGACAGCAACATGTGCAAAAGAAAAAGTAGTGATGCATGGATCGACCCACTAAACCGATGGGGTGGGTGAGTTCAGAATGACTTTCTATAGCAAACCACAGGTTACGATGTGTAGGTCAAGTGACAAAGCAGAACTCCCAGAAACACCGTGTGCAGTAGTCCTCCTTCTACTTTCCTCTCACCCTCTCAGTCAAAAGCACTGTCAGCTCAGCTGATCGGTGCTCAAAGCACAACAGAATAGGTTAAATCTCGAAACTCTTCCTACAGAGTACAGCCAAACACCAGGATAAAATATGCATTATAGACCTACAAATGTGTTCTACTATTCTATTGAAATATGAAGGGAGAAAGAGAGAGAGAATGAGAGACAAAAAGCAACAGACTTAATATCTGAGCAGACATCACTTTTGTACTTTCCTGACATGACAACATGCTCTCCTGACAGTGATTTGTGGCAGGCTCAGTAAATCTCCCACTCAGTCTTTTGTCCTAGAGGTTTATAAGAGTTTTTATTTCAGGTGACAAAGAAACTCAACAATGGCTGAATTTTAGCATTGTTTTTCTTTTTTTGTTTTTTCCGTGGTATTGAATTAGGTATCAAGAATTGTGGAAATTCACTAGTAGTGGTATCAACTATTACATTTCTGGTATTGTGACATTCCTTGTCAGAAGAATACAAACACACACAAACAATGAGGATGGAGAGATGCAAATTCTGCTGGCAACTTAACTGAATTTGTCCACTCAAGCCCCTTTTACACTGGACAAAATAACTCCACCAACACTCCCCAGCATCTGGATTGTGTCTTGAGCGGAAAAGTGTATAATTACCATTTATCCCTGGGTTAAATGACTCTGCAGTAGTCACAGGTATTTATCGATTTTATGTTTGTTTTTCATCAGCAGTAACTCATCATGATCAGCTGAAAGCAAACAGTAAAACAAAGCAGAAACCTGAAAGTACAAACAGCGATGCAGGAGAGAAACTAAACTTCAAACTGCAGAGATTCAGTTAGAAGCTACAAAAGCACTGAGAGCTAAAATTAAAAATTTCTTTCTCTGTGCTCTCCTGCACACACATAAGTTGAGTCTTGGCTTTGCAGCACACATCAGAAAAAAACAGAAAGGTAAAGTCATCTACTGGGAGTGGGAAAAGGGTCAATCTCCTATTTTTAGCAGGTTTAGCTGCTTTAAAAAGACCCACATATACAAGCTACTTTTGTATGTGTATAAACGATATTAGTGTAGGTTCATATGTGTGTGTACGTCTGCAACTGACAATTAATCTGCTGTTTATTTTCTCCATTAATTGTTTGATCTATAAAACATCAGTAAATAGTTACAAATGTCCATTTTACAATGAAAAGGTGATGTCGTCAAATGTCTTATTTTTTCTAAGCAATAGTCCAAAGCCAAATTTATTTAATTTTAAGATCAAGAAAAAAACGCAAATTCTCACATTTGAGAAGTTGGAACCATAAACAACAAACAACAAAAACACTGATTATCAAAATAGCTGCAGATTAATTTTCTATACTTGTTTGTTAGCGTGTTAAAAAAGGACCTGTGAGAAAGTGACACCTGACACTTTATCTTGTACCTCAGTGTTAATGTCACACCCACATGGCATACCTATGTGTGTGTGTGCGTGTGTGTGTGTGTGTGTGTGTGTGTGTGTGTGTGTGTGTGTGTGTGTGTATGTGTGTGTGTATGTGTGCGTGTGAGCGAAAGACAAGCACAGAGAGAGAGAGCACTGACACCTCAGGTGTGCGTTGAGGTAAGACGATACATCTCAAATTGGAGTCATAATGTTCTTGTCCTTGAAATGTCTCTTCCTTCCTCCCTGGAACAGGCACAGGCAGACTCCAGCATCAGTTGTCTCTGTTAAATGTGTTTGATGCAGTCTAATAGCTGCTGTCGCGCCTACGAGCAAATGAAAGTGAAGAGAAAATAGCTGAGAAAGTGACTGTGCTGAGCTCAGGCCTCAATTTCCTCTGATGCTGTTACAGAGAGATCGACTGAGAACAAGATGATATGTCTCTTCAGTGTTTTTTAACACTCTGAGGTTTAGTCCAGGTCTATTTTACAGCACTCACTTCAATTTACATGGCTTTCAATCTCAATACACCACAGAAACTCAATGAACATCAACTCTAAAGTGAGAGACAATGCATATTATTTATACACACAGCAAGGTACTTATATTTTGGATATGTTTCTAACTCAAAATAAAAAATACACTCTAAAAATGAAAAAGTTGAGAAAACTCAAAATTGGAACTTACTTCAATAGAGTTTTGAGTCTAACTCAAACTCTTAAGTTTTGAAAAACTTTCACCAACTAATAATTTTTTGAGACAATTCACTTTTCTTCTTTAGATAAACTTAATATAATCTATGAGTTTTAGAAAAAAAACATAAAAAAAACATATTTCAAAAACTGTTAAGTAAAAGTGAATAATGGTTAATAATTTAATATTTTCAATTGCAATCATTTAATTTTCAAGCACCCAAATAATGACACATCAGATTGACAGCTCACTGTGAGCAATTTTTGAAATACTATTTTTTGGAGCTTTTTAAATCTCAAAAAATTCATGTTAATCTAAAGAAGAAAAGTAAATTATCTCAAAAAGAGATCATACGTCTGCAAAACTTTGTTTAGTGTATTTTAAAAATAAGAGTTAAGACTTGGATTTAAAACTTTAAAACTTAAAACTTAACTTTTTTTTTTACTGTGAGAAAAGTAGGCCTACATGATTAATTGTAAAAAAAAAAAAGAAAAAAAAAAAAGAAAGAAATTCAATCTCGAGTCATCCATCTATGCAATCTCATTTCAATGTGATGATGAACGCTTGCTCCTTTTCTCTGTGCATTCATGTCACTCTGCAGTTTGACATTCACAAATTTGCTCTGAAACATTCCCAGTTGCTACATCAACCACACTTACACAATGTGATGCATCGCAAAGCATGCTTTAACATTCACATATACTACTTAATCAATGTTCTCTTGTTTTTCTTCTTCATTGACTCCCTCTGCTGTAAACACCTTAACTGTGTGTTCAGTTCACACAGCAGAGCAAGCTAGCTGGGCTATCCAGAGGTGGCGACAGTGCCTACAATGGTTAAAAATGTCTGTTTAAAGAACCTTTAGGTTATACACAAGCCCCTGCACTTACCAGACTTAATAAGGTTGTGTAATTTTGGTCATGGTCAACATTACTGGCTTATTAAGGCCTGGACATTGGATTTGTAACAGCACGACATGACTCAGTTACAACCCTGTTGTGCTGTGGAGACCTTGGTGAAGAAATCAGCAAAATAAAGAAAAAAAATGCTTTTGTTCGTGGTTAATAGTTTGTGACACTGGGTTAGAAATGCAGCAAGAGAATGAACAATGAAGAAAGTAAAAACACAACAAATCTATACACACTTCATATTGTATGTAGACCTAAGAACGTACACACAGATACAGAGGCAAACGACAGAGAAACCTTGGGGAAGAGCGGCCATAAAACAAAGGAGAAATACAGGCAGTCATGTAACCTGGGGAACACAGAAACACACAAAACCCAGAGTGGGGAAATTTGTTGGTCAAATGTGCAAGTGATTACAGCTGCAGAAAAGGTTCACATCTACTCGTCTCTGCTGCGACCATGTACATGTCAGACTCGTCCTTTAGGGCCTTAGACAATCTGTGAGCTACAAAAAAAATTCCTTTTGCTTTGACAGAGAGGAGAGGATAAAGAAAACAAACTGTAAAACTTTCTCAAGTTTTGCTGACACACATCTGGCATTCGAGTCCTCATATTCCCTCCACAGCAGCGGTTTGTCTGACTCCGACCCCCCTGAGCTGAGCAGAATAAGCTGTTGGCAGTACCTGTTTGCACATGGATGTACTGGATTACGTTGATACTGAAGAAAATTAAGAACATATTGATTCTGAGGCAAGAGTTAAAAAAGAAGTGTCCTTTTCAATTATTTCTAAGTGCATTGGAAATAGTGATATCCTTGAATATGAAAAAATTTCACCTTCAAACTTTAACAGTTATAGTCCTCAGTTCCCAAATTTTTACTGAGTGTTGTTAAAGGTAAACATGCTCCTGTCACAACTTTTTTGTAAGGTGTTGCAGACATCACATTCAGTGGTTTGGTTTTACACAGTTCCCCAACTTTTTCGGTCGTACCTTAACTGTCTCTGTGAGCTGTCTGTCTCTCCCCTTCAACTCTCCTGCACCCACCAGGAGAGGCATGACTCATAGTCTGAAAATCTCTGCTCTATAGTAACATTCAATCTTGAAACCCTGCTCAAAGTGAAACGAAATGGAATTGAGAGCATGGCAAAATAATACAGCATGAACCGTGTTGTGCGGCCCAGTTAATCCTGTCAGCCTGGTGCTCGGATGTTTACAGGCTATTTTGCAATCGGGAGCAGGGGGCAAGATGCTGCCAGCATACAGTTCACCAAGACATGACCCCATGTGCACATGCACGCCCACTGTCACTGACATACTGGCACACGCAAAGGCCTCGCCAAATACCATCAGAGCTCTTCGACTACCCCTGCAAACTTTTCCTCTCCCCACCGCCCTGACCCACTGAGGGGGGGGGGGCACTTCCTGAAACTCCTTCCAACAAATCTTCAAGGTTGTTATTGGCTGCTCTCACTCTTGGGTTTCTTTCAGTCCAAATGCTGTCTTGCTCTCTGTCTCCCCATCTCTCCCTCATTCCTTTCCTCCTGCTTTACCTTGAAAGTAAAAACTTTGAGAAGAAATTTGCTGCTCTCAGCAGTCTCCCTCCTCGATTTCGCTGTTTCTCTGACACAGTTGTGCCCAGTGGAGTCAAACTATCACTCTCCCGTGAATCAGAATGAGCAAAAACGAAACATCTCCCAGCAAACTGAGTCAACTTCTCCAGCTGTGAAAGACAGACAGACACCAATACAAAGAACTAGAAAGCAATGATTGTTCACTTGGTGATTAATGGTTTCATCGCTGATCAGTCTGTTTTCCCCTCTGCTTTTGTCCTGGTAATTACACTGCATTGATTGCCAAAGCTTCTTGCCAGCCACATGGACAAATGACTACTACACAGCAGACATAATATGCTGCATCAGCATGCAGTGTCTGCAGATCTGTGGTGGAGCAGCTTCCTTTGTGATGGGACAGGAAACAGAGACATCCAGGTCTTTGCAAACTATCTAGGTACCAAGCAGGGTGAAGAATAGACCTGTGCAAAAAAATCATATTGTGATTTCTTTTTTTTGTGACAGATATTGCAACAAGAGTCATGATTTTAGTGGAAATAGGAACTTCCAATAGAGAACACTCACTGCAATGCCACCGCAACTTCCATGTGCAAAGTTTTTTTGCGGAGGATATAGGGGTGGGAACCTCTGGGTACCTCACAATTTGGGGGGATGACGATTGGATTGTATTTATCAGCAGCTGGTCATGATCAGCCATCCTCACCAAAACTCAAGAAGTAGCATCATTTAGAAGTAAACATGATCCACATGGTACATTTAGGGGTGGGAATCTTTTTGTCTGCCTTTGTATTTTAAAAGAGTTAACTGCATTAATTAATGAATGAATCATTCTGAAAGCATCATACAGCCCCCTGCCTGTATGAGAATAACAAAATGAGGGGGAGGCGGAGTGTTTCGCTGTGTGTGTTGTTATTAACATTGTGTCTCCAGCAGCGGAGAGCAGCCTCTCTGCTGCACCGTGAGCTCTGAGGAGAGACATCGCTGTCCAGCGTGCAGAGCTGCTGCAGAGTTGAGAAGTGAACAGACAGAGCAAAGAGTGACTTTCTTCATCACAGTGGTATTTTAAGTTGTGTAATGCCGCAGCATGTGTCGCTCAGCTGCTTCGCTCCTGACGTCTTAATGTCTCTGGGCGATGGTAGAAATTATTCTCACTAGTGTTTAGACACTAAATCAAAGCCTGATTGCACCCGCTGCCTTTTGAGAAGATGAAGTATATATCTCCTTGTTAGCTGCTGATAACTCCATTAGCATGTTAATTAACATTAAGAAAATCCATTTTTGACTTTTATGAATCGATTCAGAATCTTCCATGTTGAGAATCAAGTATTTCCCCTACTTCCCCAAATGAATAGTATAGTGTAAGTTTTGTTCTAGTGATCTTGTATGTACTACACATGTATTATGTGTAGTCTGAGTTTTCTTTCTGCACAGTATAATTGTAAGAGTGTCCTGGGTTCACCTAACTGTATTAAACTAAACAAGGAACCATATACAGGATGTCCAAACTTCTGAATTAAAACAGTTATTTATACTGAACATTGAAAGCAACCAGTTGGCTTTACAATAATGTAATAATATGTAGAAAGACAGAACTTGATGTTGCTTATTCAAAGATCAGGGCCTGCACGCCTCAGTAGAAGTTGTGGCTATTCAGAAGGTTAATGGCAAAGAGTTGATTCAATTGCCCCAAGTAACTGAATTAATTCCAACAAGTAATAAATATCATTTTCAATTTCTTACATTTGCAACAAACTAAATTTCAGGAAAATCTATTCAGAATTAAGCAACTTGCAGTCGATTTTGTAGTGAAATCTGCACCTCTTGATTCACATCCATGCAGACACATACAGTAGACAACAAAACACGGATTTATTCATCCTGC
Source organism: Lutjanus erythropterus (assembly GCF_056507025.1). Lineage (NCBI taxonomy): Eukaryota > Metazoa > Chordata > Actinopteri > Lutjaniformes > Lutjanidae > Lutjanus > Lutjanus erythropterus. The sequence continues at coordinate 28,909,064 of NC_139335.1, forward strand.
GTGTCTAACTTTAGTGGAAGCCTTGTTTTTAGCCTAGCAGTTGTTGATGACTTGCAGCCTCTACTGGCAGGTTAAGAGGAGTCAGCAGTCTCTATTAAAGAAAGGAGTTAATAAAAAAGAAAAAAAGGTTTTCAAAAATAATGATTCACCAACACCGTGAGAGGTCTTTTATCAAAAAAAAAATTAAAAAAAGGTCCCGCAATTTAGATTTTGCATAGAATTGGCCATATTTTGATTTTGCTAATATTTTGATTGAGTAACAGGGGAAGGTCTCAACGCTCCATCTCAAGCAGGAGGTAGTTTAGGGACCAATAAATGTTCCAATAGCAGCTCACACACCGTCCTCCAATTTTCCTGCTTTTGCGCTGCTAATGCCTTTTGGCTCCTCCAGCTGAACCTTCTTTCCATTCTTTCATTAGTGTCATTAAAGTCAGAGAGAAGCAGAGAAACGAGAGACCTCTAAGCATTTCCTGAGCCTCAGCTGGGCCAATCCGACCCCACCGAGCACCGAGGATTTCTCCCCACAGGTCACAAAAGCCAGAGCCGAACAAAGACACACACACATTTAAGATTTTAACTGATTGGCCCTGTCACTGCTCTTGCAGAAATAGTGCCTGAGCGCCGCTCGCATATTGGCAGGGTGAGCCTAAGTGAAAACACATGTTGTGTAAATGCAGAAAGCAGAAGTGGAGTGGCCTCGTCTCACTGTTATGGAGCATGTGAAACCAAAGCTGATCAGATCTTTGCGCTCCAGCAGAGACAGAGTGGACGGAAACGCATCCTGTTTTCCATGTCAACAAGAAATAATCAAACAGTGAAAGAAAATAGAAAAAAATAAAAACAAAAATGTATCAAATCACTACACTCTCAGAAATAAGGGTTTCCAACCATTTCTTCCTGAAGACCCAGAACTCTGTCCTCCTGAAGAAGCCTTTTGGAAGTAATGGTAAGTCAGGGGCACTTTGTAAGACTAAGAACCCTTTTTTGAAGAAAAGGTTTTTCAAGGATTGGTGAAATCATTGCAGAATTTTTTCATCAGTTGTACTATCATTTAAAAGGGTCCTCGACGGGGGCGCGGGTTTTAGATAAAATTCCTTGGAATATAAAAAGGAATATAAAATAGTTTCTCGGCAGAATAATCTTGGCGGGTTTCAGATGAAATTCCTGAAATCTCAGTAGAACCCCATGGGAAAACCTGCTACTTTTTTGGTTCCAGCTGGAACCAACTTTCTGGGCGGAAATGCTCAGAATGATTCAAAATTAGGTGCTTGATTTGGGCCTGTTCCATGTTGGTGGAAAAGGCTTATCATACGTACTTCTGGGTCAAACCTTTCACAGATGGTTCTAGGTGTAATCCTTAATGTTGGGTTCTGGGTAGAACCCAACAAAGGGCTCCAAGTGGAACCTTTGTAAAAGGTCTTACCAAGAACCAAAGAAGGTTCTCCTATAAGGACAAGCTGAACAACCCTTTATGGGTCTAGTTAGCCCCTTTATTTCTAAGAGGGTACTGAGCATTAAGCAACCAACTGTGACAAAGAGCATGTGTAAAAACACACAGGAAGATGAGACATGAACAGCAGTCAGAAGTTCCTTCTGGAGCATCATTTCACAATAAAAGCAGTATCTGAAAGGCATTCAGAAAATCTCCCAGCCAGCCGTCTTTATTCATATACTTTTTTCGATTTCTATAGATTTCCTGTTCTGCAGTCACTGCGTTGTCCATCCTCAGATTCCTAACATCTGACGCCTCACACCCTCTGACCTCTCTTGCTCTCTTGCTTTGACCTCGAACACAACATCTGGAATGCTTTCGAATAGCAATGTTCTTCCCTCAAACAAGTCTGGGGTGAACGCATGAGCTGAGGAGACACTGTTCAAAGAGTTGACTCACTACAATCTGTTTGCCAGTGCGTTAAGTATTTTTAACTCTTGTGTTTAGGACTTGACAAATCTCTAAGAAGGCTTTGTCTGAGTGTCTGAGGAAACTTGTGTCTGCTGGTTATTTGTAGGTCCACTGAGGAGGAGGAGTGTTCGCCTTTTCATCTTGTTTACACCAATAGCTAACTTCATATTAACTGTTCAATTCAATGTTAACAACACAGGAGGCCAGGATTTATGAGATGACTGATAATATGAAGCCACAGCCAGCAGTTGATTAGCTTAGCTTAGCACAAAGATTGTAAACATCATGGAACAGCTGTATTGGTTCTGTTCCCTTACATAGGGAAAAATATGAAAGGCAGTCAGCGGCAAGAGACAAATTTTTGTTCCTGTTTAAATTGTGTCACGAATCACATGTATGATGTTTGTCAATTTAAAAGATAATTTTACAAGGCAAGAAAGTTGCAGTTAGGTTTGTCACTGTTTCATTTAATTTCGTGTGAAACCAGTCAGCGTACTGCTTCTCTCAACTCGTACAATCGCTGTTCCTTGCAGCATTATTTTATCTGAACTCTTGGTCCTTTTATCAGCTGGGAAGAGAAAGAACAAGCAAGATCCATGACAACACAACGACATCGTAGCTTCAGCGGCTAACGTTATCTTTGGAGGGAGAAAGTCATGATGTCACTTACGCAACTTCTGGGTGTATAGACTTCCTAATTGTGTATCTTCACAGTCTTATATGTCAGCAGTTTTATGACAAATGGTGACTTTCTTGTCTTAAATTGACAAACATCATGTGTGTGATTAATGACACAATTCAAAGTGGACCAAAAAAATTTTTTTTTCTCTCAGATTTGACAACAGTTTATGTTTTTTTCCAAAGTAAGGTCCCATGGTGAGCCACTGAAAGGAGAGGAACTTCGCCTCTCTGTTCTATTTAACAGGGATTTATGTGCTGGAGTCCAGGAAGTGATCCAGCCAAGAAATATTCCCACACTCCATACAACCACAACATTATCTTTGGAGTTGCTGGAAGGCTGATTTTTTTATACCTTTGGACAGAGCAGGGTTATCTCTGTCCAGACATTATGCTATGCTAAGCTAACCAGTTGCAGGTGGTAGCTTCATTGTTAGTAAGCCTGACAGTGGTGCTGATCTTATCATCTACTCTTGGCAAAAAAATCATTTCATATTTTCTAAAATGTCCAACTATTTTAAAGGAACAGTGTGTATAATGAGTGGTGTCTAGCTGTCAGCTTGCAGACTGCAAACACCTCGTCTCAGTCTCCCCTTCACAATTTGTAGGAGAGCCTACGGCAACTGCAAAACTCATGCAAAAGGCTATGAAATGCTACAGCTATGTGCAACAAAATGCTATAATCTAGAGCCGGTATTTGTCCGTTCAGTGCTAATATAGAAACATGGCAGTCTCCATGGAAGAGGACATGTGTCCTCTGTAGATACAAATGACTCATTCTAAGGTAATGAAAACATACTGATTCTTATTTTCAGGTGATTATACACTGATGAAAACATATTTTAGAGTATATTAGATACAATTTCTGCCATGTTTTTCCAACAAACACACTGGACCTTTAAGTCAAAAGTCACTATTCCCAGCATATGAAATGTGGGACTATTTTCAGAAGCTCTATAGATCAAATGTTTTCATCAATTAATTAAGAATAATAACTGACAGAATTATCCCTAAACCCAAACCTAGCTAAACCCAGACAACGGAATAATGAGATGCATCTTAATATATCAATAATTCAATAATCCACTTATATATCCCCACTTATAAATCATATACCATTAAGACCAAATTTTGAGCCAACGAAGAAAAACAAATTCAATTGTAAACCGCTCACTCAAAGAATGTACAAGAGTGCACAGTCTTCACAGTAAGTAGATGATGATCATGATGATAAGGTTGCTGATGCGGAGGTGGAGGGCCAGCTTACCTTCTTCGCAGCCTTTGAGGGTGACCTCCTGGTGGGCTTCTGCACCTGGCTGCTCGGCGTGACCGGCTGCTTGGTCACCGAGCCGTTCTCCCGCTTCTTGCTGGGGGAGGACGGGACCGAGGACGGGGGCGGGGAGGGCGAGGCTGGGGGTGAGGAGGAGGAGGTGGGAGGCCCGGCCCCAAGGACGGCCATCTCCTCTGTGGCTGTGAGGCGCAGGCTGCGCAGACTTTCGTGTGTCTCATGGTCCACCACCAGCAACCTGGTCTCATTGTCCACGGCTTTGATTCGCTGTACCACCTGAGGAAGCGGAAATTTAAGATAGTAAGACGGTTGGGGTTTACTCATCATTTACTTAGAACATTAATGGACCTTTCTTATGGTGATCTAAAGCACATGGCTCAAAGCGCAAGGCACAAGGGTTTTGATTTCTTCAAGACATGTCCAAATCCACCTTTGCACCATGGGCGCACAGGGGTATCCCACCCTGGTCACCTGTCAAATTTATACTCGAAACAAATAGGGGGCAGCATGTTACCAGAATAAATGTTAACTGCTCGTAACTTTTAGCTAAGTTAGGTGTGAACGGTAGCCAACTACCAGGAGGAGAAGGTGCTCAGGCCCAAGGCGAGACGGACCAAGCAGAGTGCCACACATAAATTGGCATCAGAACTATTGCTCTTGGAGGTACAAAGTTGTCTTGCGAGGCAGGATGGTCCAGGGTTAGCTGCTATCTCTTTAACACAATTTACAGACAATTTTGACAAAACATTAAAACTGTTATTTTTGCTTTCTGTTGATAATGTTAATTTTTGAATGTTTTAAACTTAACTTCTTACACATTGCACCTTTAACATCTCTCAAAAGAACAATCCAATCACAACAAAGAGAACATTATGGACCCTATCTTACATTGATCTGAAGCGCAAGTGGAAAGCGTTAGGTGCAACTGGTTTAATTTAATTTCAAGGTGTGTCCAAATCCAAATCCAGTTTTATTTATTACAAATTTGTTCCTAACATTTAAAATAATACTTTTCAGGAAAATGCTGTCTCATTCTGCAGGTGTTCTAATGCAGACTGTGTGAACCTGCAGTAAGAGTTTCTTTCTGTAGGGGAACCTATTTATTATAATTCCCTACAGGCTTACATTGCTGGGGTCAACTTGAGATTTGTGATTTAAATTTGAGAGAAAAGGGATGTTTCTTGCAGATCTAGCCTCCTTTCCATTTAAAGTGCACCAGATGCAATGTATTCAATGTTAAATGCATGCCCATGGACCACTTTGGAGGGTTTGGAATCCCCCCACGATCAAAACATCCCTGATAATAGTGGTGATATATAGATTTACTTTATTGTTATCATAGTGATAATGTACAGTATTACCCTTTTTGTTGTGTATTATCGTCCCTAACGCTTTTTGTCAAATCAAGACAGTCATGTCAATAAAGCATAAAGCATGAGTCTCCTCAGTCTGCCTCTGAGAGTGAATACCTTCTTTCCAAACTAAGGCACAGTGCAGGTTGGTCACATGAAATATATCATGTGATTGGAAAATAGGGATGGCTGGATAACACTTTTTCATGCCCAATACCAATATCCATACTGCATCTTTGACTATCTGCTGATCTGATACCATTTTTTCCCTTTCTTGAACAACTAAGCTGTTAATACCTTTAATGTGTTAATACTAGACTTTTCTCAAACTGTGAAACAAATATTCTACTCCACTAAAAAAAGAAATACATAACCCAAAACCAGAGCCAGTTGTGCAATACTGCTGTTTTTTATTAAGTTTTTTCATACAGAGAATTTTTTTAGCTTTTTTTTTTTTTTTTGGTCTGCACCATTCAGACATTTCAAATTAAAATAAACTTCATCTGTGTTACTTGACACTTCTCTCTTTATGGCACGTCACTCAAAGTTTAGCAAAGCATCCTTCTGTATCTGATTTTATTTATTTTTCTGATATCAGATCCAGTGATTTTGCCCATGAATAACCCGCACACTGTGTTTGTCATCCCACCAGGAGGAGGGTGGTGTGAGTGCCAGCTGGCTTGAAACTGTCCCATCATTCCACACTGTGCTGCGTGAGGATGCACGCAGCAGCCAGTGTGACCTGTTGATATAGCAGAAGGTTAAAGCACACGTATGGATGCGCATCTACTTGCCTGGTGGTGTGTCTCTTTCTCCACGTTAACGCCGTTCACTGCCACCACACGGTCCCCGGCGCGCAGCCCCGACGCTTCTGCGGGGGAGCCGGGCTCCACTTTGCGGATAAACTGACCGCTCTTCCCCTTCTCGCCATGCAAGTGAAATCCATACCCGTTCTCTCCTTTTACCATGAGACAAAGCCGCGGTTTCCGCTCGCTGCTCATTTCCTCCTGTAGCTGTAATCCCCCTGCAGTGTCCACTTCAAAGTCTGATAATTAAAACGCAAGGATGGGAGTTTAGGTCAGCGGGCGCCGGGCTAAACTTCCACGGAGCGAAAACATATCTGCCCGATACGCACGCTTTCCCCCATGATAGTGAGACACACAAACAGACGATGTAAACAACTCCAAATGCAGCGTAAATCCCAAATGTACAAAAACGCACGTAAAAAGGCAGCAAACTCGAGTGTCCTGGGTCTGGCTGAAGCGCACTCCAAAACTGATCCGCGCACACACTCAGAGCCTCCAACAGAGCATCAGGAAAGATACTGCAGACGTGTTAAAGCGGAGAGGATCCCCGGCGCACCGCTCACCTCTCCCTGGACATATATCCATAACAACTGCTCGGAGAGTGTGCACGCAGCTACGCTGGAGTTTGCGCAGGGTTAGCGCCTTGTGCGCAATAGCACCACCTCCCTCCAGCCCGGCTACCTGCCTGTTTCTGCGAGGACACTGAAATATTCAGGGCAGAGACGGGGGGATTCAATTTGGTGCAACACTGCCCCTTGATGGGCGGAAATAAGGCTTGCGCGCAAAGGGATTTCAAAGTAACAAGTACAGCTACTTTTCACAAACTTTTTTTCTTGAGACCCACTTTTTAAAAAATGACAAAGCAGTTCACAACAAGCCTCATCAAACAACGATCCTGACCACTTTCACAGACATCACCTTATATTATCTTGACGGATGGATATACGCATATAAAATACTTTATACATGAGAAACACGCATGCGTTTAAGCTGAGTTAACAGACAGTCTCATTGTTTTTATTTCCTCCCATCAGGAAAACAAACCTCTAAAAAAGAGTTGAGACAGTTTTGAGCCCAACTCAACTTGAATCTTTGAGGTTTAGAAACTCAAAAACTAGTATTTCAGACATTTTTTAGCTGTAATTCTGAATTGTCTGTGGTTTTCACTGAAAATATTAAATTATTAACCATTATTCCCTTTCACTTTAATGTGTTTCCTCAATAATTTTTAAAATACAATTTTTGGTGGTCTCTAAAACACAAAGTCTCAAGCACAACTAAAGGAGAAAAGTTAATTATCTCAACAAAACATTATTAGCTGGTGAAACTTTTTCAAACCTGAAGAGATTGAGTTGGGATCAAAACTTTATTGAAAATTTATTGAAGTTTTGTCAACTTTGTTGTTTTTACAGTATAGGACATTTTAACAGCCTTCATAAAAGAGACCAAATAAGTGTACTTAGAAAGAATTAATCAATGTCTCTTGGTAACGTAGATGGAGTTTATTTTGACAGAGTAAATCAATATTGAATCAAATCAATAGTGTATTCATATCAAATGTAATTTAAATGAGATCATTCTATGGGATACAGTACACATTATGAATACAGGTGACACACCAGTAAGATCCAGGAGTCTTGTTAACACAACAGCTAACACAACACAAAGATACACTGTAAATAATACAGAAAAACAACCATCCAGCGGTCACAAATTGAGAGGAATCCTTTACAAGACCCACAGACAATTCGAGACCAGCTCATGCACCACACTATGGGCTAAATACAACAAATACAAATATGTTTTTAGTTTGCTTTTGGAAGAAAACAGACCGTAGTTCATGTGGAAGAGAATTCCAGAGAGTAGGACCATCTAGATATAGTGAGGAGACCTTTGTTTGTTGATCTGAGGGATCTCTCCAGTGTGTATTCAGAGAGCATGTCAACAGCGTAGGAAGGTGCTGTAAGCCATAAAAAGATTTAGAAACAATAAGAAGTATGTTGAAATCAATTCTTTGTTGGGAGCCAGTGAAGAAATGATAAAATAGGAGTGATGTGCTCAGACCTTCTGGTTTTTGTTAACAGGCCATCACTTTACCTCTCCAGTAAAACAATATACACATTTTAAATGATTCATGAAAGGTGTATTGCAGATATATATATAAAAAATGCAGAATTTCTTTCCATTTGGTGACCCACCTGTGGGTCATGACTCTGGGAATGACTGCTCAACACTTTTGTTCACTGAAAGCCTCAAATAACAAGATAGATTCATTTAAACCCGTCGGAGTCTATTTTAACCATGAGACGCCTGCCTGTGGGACTGGATTTAGGTCCTGTTGCACTTATTTTGCAGTAAACTAATCCGACTTAACAAGACAAGACAGTCTTAATTAAACATTAAACAAACACAATTATACCCTAATTAGACACCTTACGTGTAACAGAACAGTAATAAGATGTAACAAGCTGCACTTTGTATCAAATATGTTATTAGACAGTATTAGGCCCTTTATTAGTTTTGTTACCTTCTATTTAAGTCAAAGATGGGTCTAATACTGTCTAATACAGAACATATTTCAAATGTTTGTCTAATTTAATGCAAAGTACAGCTTTTTACATCCTGTTAGGGTATAGCTGTGCTTATTTAATTTCTAATAAAGAAATATTATATCTATAAAATGTCATTAGACAATATTAAACCCTTTATTAGTTATTTTTTACACTCTAAGGTTAGGAAGGGTCTAATAACGTCTAATACAGAACATTGTACTTCAAAATTTTTGTCAAAGTTGATCCAAAGTACAGTTTTTTTTACATCCTGTAAGTGTACCGATGGGTGTGTTGGTGTCTAATTAGGGTATAGCTGTGCTTATTTAATTTCTAATAAAGAAATATGATATTTAGTTTTTGTCTAATTTAATACAAAGTATAGCTTGTTACGTCTTGTTGTTGTGCTGCAAAATAAAGTGCAACCAATAAAAACTGATGGGAAATAATAATAAAATGTTACTCTGCCCTTATCTAGAGATCACTCATTATTTTGGATACATTTTTAATGATCAATTGACGATGATATGTGCATATTTGTGTGGAAATAAACAAACAGAAAAGATTTTATTAATGATTACAAAATATTATTGCATTTAGTAAGCCAGCTAATCTTATGATTGTTACATTACATTGAATAATGAGTTGTATTTGTTAATGTAATCAACAACCTTCACACATTAATTTCATGCAGTGTTGCAGTTCCTCGTTGTGACCACAGGAGGGCAGCGAACCCTCAGGATTCTACTGGCTCATTCAGGTCACAGCAGACTCCACTAAACACAAAGGTGGGACTTCAGGTCAAACCTTTCAAAATAAAACCAACCTCATATTACGTAAGTAAATAAATGAGGGTGGACAAAACTTTCCATAAATGCAGTTTTTTTATGGGATGCATGACAGAGTGTATATGATCAATACAGATACCAACATGCCTACTTTAATAAATACAGTGTCTGTAAAGAATGAAGATCTGAAACAACATGCAGTCAATTTTAATTGTTATTCCCACTGAAAACACCATAGTCTCTGTGATGATTAAAGAGCAGTGAAAATGGTCATGTTGTCATCATTTTGGTTTGCATCTGACTGCTTTACTTTGCTCAATAACTGTTTGATTGTTATATTATCTGTCTTAATGCTGGATTAGGGGTTAGGGAAGAATAGGTGTAACAGGTTAGGCCGGTCTTCAGAGGAGAAAACTGTTTCTTTTCTATTGCTGTTATTAATACACCGAACAGGGACCGAGTCATTGTTTTGTAAGACAAATCTGACAGGTGCATATTTTGTTGATTTTGGAGGCTCCTGTGGACAAAAGCGATAGTGTTTCCACCATAATAACCACAAAACAAAAGTCAAATTTATCTAAGTAAAAATTGCATCCTTCTTTTAAGCTAGCTAGCATACTAACTAGGGTAACTTTGCCTGAGAAAATGTAAATATAGGTTTGCTTCATCTGACTTCAAGGAGAATCTGAACCAGTGGAAGCCATTAAGAACGACTACAAAAAATAACCATAAAAATAACTATTTAAAACTCCTGGTAGTAGTTTTAACCTTGAGTTTCAGGTCATAGTCCAAATCATAATGTGTTCTTCACCAAAGTAATTTTAAGAACAAATTATAGTCTTTTGTGCAACTTCAAATGTCAAACAAACTTAAGAGTTATTGTGTCTCTGTCAAACTAATTTTCATTGCATACTGCAGCTAATTTTCTGTTGGCCACCATGTTGTTTTTGTACTCAAACAAAATTATCTATGGTCTAATTTTTTCAAACTGGACATCAGTGATGTTGCATTAGTTCCTCATGATTCTCACCTGCAATTTTATTAGATGCTGCTTGATTGGATCTGGGGGACTAAAGGAGCAATTTGTAACAATTGTGAGTCAAAAGTTGAGTACAGCAGTCCAAATAGAGAGTCGGAACCATAGACTGGATATTACATAGGTGGCAATCCTATTAATATACAATTTATCATTGAAGCAAGTTGTGTTCCCCCTGCCCACTCCTCCCCAGACTTGAGGAGGCTTAGGCAGGCTGCAGAAACACTGCAGGAGTGCAAGACGAGTACAAATTGTATTTTGACAATAACAAGTCAAGATTTCTCCTTTAATTTGCGACAATTTGTGACACACTTTTTCAATAAGATACTTTTTAATCTTTGGATTTGGGGGAAGGGACCGAGTCAAAAGGCTCAAGTCCAAGCCACGAGTCATTGGTGTTGAAGTCCATGTCAAGTTGCAAATCTTTTTTGATTCTGTCAAGTCTAAAGTCATCCAATACATGATTCAAGTCATGTGACTCAAGTCCACACCTCTGTTACAGTAACGCAGCTCATTATTGACGCAATTATTTCAGCCATATTTGTAATTAATTCAGTTTGTTGTTGAGCGTCATGTGTTGAGGATCCTTGATGGACTTTAAACATCAGTATACATTCGGTTTGAGCTCACATCATAGATTTACCGCGATGAAAAACAAAGAGCCAGTCTCAGTTCATTAGCGTGCTATCCTACAGATCTTCCTGTCCACAGCGATGGCTCCATTTGGCACAGAGCATCATTTCCTCTATCAGCTCCTCCGGGGAATACACACAAGCCAATCAGTGTTTGTCTCCTCTGGACTACTCACTCACTCACTCACTATTTTTTTTCCCCCAGTGTGCGCCCACTTGTTGATAGATGGTCTAATCTTGATGACTGTTCCATTTAATGCACCAGGTTCCAGTCAATCAGGCGAGGGAGGATCATCTGTCCCATGGATCCAGTTTCAGTGGAGACAACACAATCACAGCATGGTGTTTTATGTTGTTATTGTTCCCTGTGGACTTCCAGTTTGTATCCTGAAGCACAGATAAAGCTTTCTTGATTTTTGTTGCTAAAAATGTGCCAAACGCTGATATTTATATCTTTGTCTCTGGATGAACCAAACAGTAGAGCTGCAACCATCAGTCAGTGGTTACCAACCTTTTTTCCTTGGAACCCACCCCCCTATCTAAACACAACTCTGATCAACATATAAGACCAACTGCACCAATGACAAAGAGATAGGTTCTGGTGTAAATGTGACAGGTAAATGAATGTATTTAAATCCTGTGGCTTTGTTTTATTAGTTCTTAGTTACTTAAAAAATACTCAGATTTTATGGTCATCCGAAACTCGTAAAATCTAAACTTAAAAAACGTTTGGTCTGGATCAGACAATTAACTGTCAGCAATTTTGAGAAGTGATTTGAGGGGAAAAAAACACAAATAGACAATTAGAACTGATGCAAAATTAGTCTTATTAGCAGGATAAAGTTTTTCCTTGCAGAATTGCTGCCCTGTGCACTGGTTTAAAAGAGAGGGTGTGCAGTCTTTAAATGAGTGACCACATGAACTTAATCAATTAAATGAGGAGTGACAACAGAAAGTGGAGGAAAGGAAGTGAGTTAGGTGAGGAAAAAATTGTGGATGATTCCACAAATATATTTTGGCTTTTATAGAGGATTTTGCTTACAAATTTAAATTAAATGCACTGACATAAATAGTCAAATCAAACATTATTAGCTTGTATTTACTGGCCATAATTTAATTATTTGAATAACATAAATTTCCCTTTATCAGAATTCATCAGAATTTCTTGGCCCTGATATTTTTCAGTCATCCCTTGTAGAGATGGCAGATCTCTGGGAAACTGACAGTTTTTTTTCACTATTTATGACATTTACACACAAATGAATTAAATCAGATTAATTGATGGTGAAAATTATTGTTAGTAGCTGCATTGCCATCCTGGCAGTGGTAGTTCTAGACCAGTTTTACTGGAGGGGCAGGCTGTGGCCAGCTGTTTTGTCAAAGGGGCACTTTTGACCCAGGACAAAAGTGACATTGTACATATTTTCAGCTCAGTGATAGCAATAGCGCACACACACAAGCACATTTTCAGACGTTTTTCGGGTGGACCTGAATCACAGCATGCTAGAACCATGGCCTCCCAGCACTATATCGACCCCACGGACCGACAAACCACGAATGACACCGCCTCCCCCTCCCCTCACTCTCCCTAACCATCGGCTACGGACATACCTTCAGTGACTCTCTCAGTCCAAATCGGCGCAGCAGTTCACCTCAGCTCACTTCACTTCCAACAACCCGACTCAGAAAAAATAAATACCATCCTGTCACCGTCCTCTGGCTCTGGTGACTTAAACATGTCTGGACATGTCCAATAAAGCTGCTAAAAGGAGCATCCATGTTTCAGGTTGCAGTGGTTTGACACTGAGACAGCGGAGTGGACACAGCACTTAGTGATTTTTTTAATTATTCAAATTTGGCTGGGTGGTCAATAACCCATGCTTGCTGTGTGCTGTGATAAACTCATTTATTGTTGCTTCACACAATCTTAAAAAAAAGATTTATATCAGTAACAAGACCTCCATGAAATAATAAGACACACAACTCTGCATATTGACGAAAAGATTAAATGTCAATTTTAGTGTGCATCACATTAATCACATTAAGCTCTCAATTTCCTCTTTCTATTTCCACACTGTGTATGTGTCTATATTTGTCTGTGTTTATGCAGAGGGACAGATATAAAAGGGTACTGTAGAGTTTAGCAGAATCATCACCCCCTCCTTGAGATTTTAGACACATTCTCCTGCTGTTTCCCATCTCCCATTTCACCACAGCTCCTCTTCTAATTGGTCCATGGTCGGGTGGATGGGTTAAGCCGGGGCTCAGCGGCTGACAGCTCATCGACGTGAAAGGGAAGTTCAGTGAAGCGAATACCTGCGAATGTAAAGAAAAACAGATGGGGGAGCTGCAGTGATGCTCTGACCTTTTTCTCTTATATGGATGGGTTTGTCAGTCATCTGTCAACATCCTTCTCCCACACAACCACACACACACACACACACACACACACACACACACACACACACACACACACATTGTAAGGCTTGTTTAAATGCACCGGCTCGATATTTTGGCTCAGTTGACCTGTTTAGATTGAAGAAGACAGTGGCTGCCATCAGGGGAGAATCCCTGGGGGGTGGAAATCCAAGTTTAGTCTTTGTCACAGCTTCATTTAAGTGGCTCTTTGAGTCAACAAACACACTGGACACACACAACGTCCATAACAGGCTACATTATGTATAAGCTCCAGGGTTTTTAGGCATATGACACAATGAATATTTGCTCAACTTTGTTTCCTTACTTGACACACAAGATGGTTTGTTACACAGAACCATCTGGGAAATCGTCCTTAGAAACTGTTTGGAAAAGGGCAGACACTTTTCAAAAAAAAAAAATTTATATGAGCATGATTTTGTAAAAGTACCAGCACGCTCTCTGCCACGTGCTTGTGACCAGGTTTAATTGCTACTGACACACTGATGCACTCCCTGCTGCGCCTCCTCTCCCATAGCGGTGTATCCAGTTTTAGAAAGAGTCACCAAAATATCAAATGGGTGTAACTGAGAAAGGGACCTGTGTGAAGAAAAGGGCACTTTGTCTCCTCAAAGCCCCAGCATGCATCAAGCTGCGATGTGGACTGATATGAACAAATATAAAGAATGACAGGCATTAGTCCAAAGACCATACCCATCATCATTGGTTTACTCTAATGGTCACAGTGGAGTCTCTACATGGCTGTGATAGTTCTACATTCCTGATATTGTATCAGACCTGCAGCGCCGCAAAACAGGTATAGAAACAGAGAGAGCGGTGAAGTGATGTTGAATGACAAAGAAGGCACAAGCATCTTGGTTTCAGCATCTTAGGTTTGGTTTACTGGAGCAACTATGTCTCATACATTATTGAAAAAGACAGAGGCAGGGAGGAGAAGACACAGTGGGGTGGAGAAGGGCACAGCTCTCAGCTTTAATTAGCCACACAGGGCAACCCACTCCTCTGTCTCCTCCTTCAGATCCCTTCAATGCCCCTCGCTCATCTACGTGCAGACAGCTGCAGCCAAAACCCACCGCAAGCTGCAAGAGAAAAAAAAGTGCTTGATTTCATTTGAACTTTGAAAACTATACATAGTTTCAGCTGCAAGTTGGGCTGGGATCGCTTTGTTGCATAGCTGCAAAGCAACTCAGATGAAAAAAGAAATACTGTAAAGAATATACTGGCCTTGAGCTGCAAGCACTAATGCTGCTCAGATGTTCAGAGTTGGCTCAGAGTTGACCTTCACAGGACCGAGCTGCACACCATGCATGAAATTTACAAAAGTAGCAATTATTGACTTCATTTGTGGTTTGAAAAGTGTGTGCGCCCATTGTCAGTTTTTCCCAAACTTTTTTCTGGGTCCTGCTTTTTAAAAATGACCCAATCCGCAGCAGGTCTTATCAATACATCTCAGAAGGGTTCATTGGTGCATAAATGAAAATTCCTATTTTTTTATATCCATTTCTGCATCACCTTATATTATCTGGACACATGCACACACATGTGAATACTTTATAAATGAGAAATAAATGCATGTAGGCTGAGCTGACAGGCCATCTCATTGTTTTTATGTCCGCAAACCTGAAAAAAAGTTGAGACAACTCAAGATTTCAAGGCAACTTACTGACATTTTATTTTGAAGTTTGGATCAAACTCAAACTCTTAACTTGTGTTCTTTAGATCATCTTGAATCTTTGAAGTTAGAAAAATTATTCAGTGAGCCGTGAACCTGATGTGTTATTATTTGGGTGTTTGAAAATGAAATGGTTTTAACTGAAAATATTAAGATATTAACCATCATTCACTTCAATTAGTTTACTGACCAAGTTTTTAAATAGTTTTTTTTTCTACAACTCAAAGATTCAAGTTTATTCAAGTTTTTTCAATTAGTTAGTAAATTTTTTTTAAAAGTTTGAGTTTGGCTCAAAGTAAAAAAGTAATTGACAGAAGATACCTTGGAATTTTGAGTTTTCTCAACTTTTTTGCAGGGTATTTTAGCTTATTTCATAAATAAGACAAAATATGTGCATTTTAATAGAATTAACAGGGTCTTGTTTTTTCCCTCTCATATAAATCTTAAATTTTGCAGAATTTCTTGCATAGGTTTTTATTTATTTTGGGACTCAAATAAAATCTCCTGTGACCCATATGTGGGTTAGGACCCAGTCTCTGAATGACTGTTCTATACTTCTACAGTAATGACTTTGATTAATACTGCATCTCTACAGTCAGTTTGTCTGTTAGGAACTGGGATTTCAAGAAAGAACTGTGTGATTAAGAGCAAAACAAAACAAAGAAACTACACAGACACAATAACGTCCCCTGACTAACGGCCTTAAAATTATGGGTCACAGAATTGATGGAATACAAAAACACTCCTTTTTCTTCTTCAGCAATGTGCCTTTGATTTGTACCATGTACTCTAGTGAACACAGAAATACAGCCTTACCAATTAACTTGCTTTTCAATGTCAGTGTCTCTTTCACCTCCACAATAATAAATGTTCAAATTCCTTTCTCCATTGTCACTTCACAGAGTGACATGTGGTTTATTTAGTGAGGCAAAATAGTCACCCTCCTCCTCCTCTCAATGACTCCAGTGTCAACAAACACACAGTGTGTGTCCATGAAGCCAGGTGCGCTCAGTTTCCTGTTGATTTATGTCTTCGCCGCTGCACTAGAACACTGATGATACGACGTGTCCCACGCATCAAACACACTGGTTTCCTGGAAGTGATGCTGAGCCCAGAGGACAGACGTGGCGCTGAATGAACACTTTGTGCCCAAAATAATTAAATTAGCACTCATGAATGTGAAGCAACTTCATGAGGTGTTTACAGTAACTGATATATCGGTGCTGCCTTTATTTATTCACGTTATTCACCAAGATAATTCATGTGCTAGTTTCACAGTGAACAGAGAAGTCCCCTACTTCATTAAAAACTGCTGCAACACAAAAACACCACATTTGCACAATAGATACCTCAGCTGCATCAACTACTTGAACTTCCATGTGTGTGCATGTGTTTGTGTGTGTGTGTTTGGATGATCGTTGGACCTGCAGTTTGTTCACAGCTAATCTTCAGTACTACTGGACACATCAACCATCTCTTCAAACTTGACACAAATGGCCACCTGGACTCAAGGATGGACTGATTAGTTTTTTGGTGGCCAAAGGTCAAGGTAACTAACCCAAGAATTCATCCTCTGATCATGACAATCGTGTGTGTGTGTGTGTGTGTGTGTGTGTGTGTGTGTGTGTGTGTGTGTGTGTGTGTGTGTGTGTGTGTGTGTGTGTGTGTGCACTGACTGCTCAGACTTCCAATAAGGCAAGTAAAAAGGCAAAATTTCTGACAGGGAAGAATATGATGGAAACCAACCAATTAATTAAGTCACAGGATTTCATTTGCTTCACAAAGTTTAATCACAGGTACATTATTGGTTAAAATTAATGTGTCACAAAAATTGGGAGTTCAAAATAAGACTGTGTCTTTGTCTACCCTGTGTCCCCAAGACATAAATGAGCTCAATTTAAGACCAGTATGAGACTTGGACCATTTTCTCATACTTCTTAAGCTCCTGAGAAATCACCTTTGTCTCGTCTCAGCCCGAGACTAATTTGAGCCAAACTGAAGATCTTACAATCTATTTTTTTTTTTTTTTGTCTTAAATAATCAGCTCTTGAGATAACAGTGAGATCTAAAGGAAAACGTGGTTGTCTTAAATGAGATCTTAAATTTGTCTGAGTGGTTAAATTAAAGTGTTTTTCTCCTTTTTTTCTAAGGGGACGGTTAGGAGGAACAGATGAGACTTCAGAGAGCATAAGACAAAGAAAAGGTGATTGTAAGAAACTAAATTTTCCTCTGGGAGGTCAGTAGTGCTGCCCCTGACTAAACATGTTCCTCGCCATCTTAGTAGTTGGAGTTCTTAGTTCAGTTCACGCCATTAGTCAACTAGTCATTGCATGTTAATGATATTAATTTAATTATTTAAAAATATTTCTTTTGTAGCACAATGCAAGCGTCCCTTAAAGAACAGGACAGAGCTGTTTCTCCGCTCTTTCCAGGACTGGAGCCTATTTGTTTATGTGTTTACAATCCAAAATGCTCATTTGCTAACATTTAATGTATTGTTGATCTTTTAAATGTGGGTAGCATATGTTTGTTATCATGACTTTGGCCCAACAGCTGTCCTAATCCATTTGGTCTGTCCAGTGAGTCCTCATATGCTTTCATGTTGCATTCAGGGGCTGTGTACCACTGCTTAAATCAGTCAG
Source organism: Lutjanus erythropterus (assembly GCF_056507025.1). NCBI lineage: Eukaryota > Metazoa > Chordata > Actinopteri > Lutjaniformes > Lutjanidae > Lutjanus > Lutjanus erythropterus. The sequence continues at coordinate 28,926,846 of NC_139335.1, forward strand.
ACAGGGATGTAGTCTCGCCTACAGCACCAAATGTACCAGGACCACCACTAATGAGAATCAACCTTCTCTTCCAATTCCCATGAGTTGTGGCTGGACAACTAATAGGGATGCTACTGTCTTTGAACAGACACCTAAAGGGACAGTTCACCCCAAATCAAAACTACTATTTCACTTGTAGCGCTTTTTACCCATCTACATTGTCTTGAGGTTGCAGAGTTTTGGCATAAGCCATGTGTGTATTCATACAAATCATTTCATAACATAAGTCACACATGTGCACATAAGGACAGGTATTTTCCCTGATTAACACATCAAGCTGTGAAAACTGCTGTGCTTTTATCCAACACCATGCGCTTTGTCAATATGTATTGTCTCCTCCTGTCTCTGTGGTCTCTATTTGTTTGTCACTGTAGTGTTAACGCAGGCTAATGGTTATTAGAACACCTGTAACGTGGAGTGACACAATAGCACCTTCTCAATACCAAATAGGCCAAGTTCGGACTTACGTACTTGGCAGTTTGTACTTGGCAAGTTTGACTTGGGAGTACAGTCTCTCGAGGGCGGGAGGACGCAGGACGGTCATTCTGCAATTGGGACAGTAGCGTACTTGATGATGTCACCATCTTAGCTCATTTTGGGGTAACATGAATGCTAACCGCCCGGTCATCTTGCTAGCTGGCGGGGTATGCTGGCTATCCCGTTAGCAGGATGACACAACTCCGAAAACTTTGGAGCAAATTTTAAACTACGAGCTATCGTGATGAATCAACCACAGGTTTTAACGTCTACATTCTCACATAAAATAATCTTAAAATTACATTTAATAATACTAAACAGTAGTATTTTGACACTTGTGGGTCTCCTCCTCTGCCATTGTTGCTACGAAATGCATTCTGGGATACATGGCTGCCCCAAGTCCACACAAGTCACCACCCGATGCATCTTCGATAAATCGGGCGGGGCAAGAACACATCCGGGTATTTGACTGTACTTGGTGAGATGTGGACTTTTCAATCGGAACAGTACAAGTACACAAGAACACAAGTACAGAGAAGAACGCATACTGAGAAAGGGTCATACAGTTAAAAGTCCCAGTTGATGTTGTATCTATATCAGCACTCATGGAACGTTTCTCATCCAATCAAATTACTTGGTCGGAGCTAACTGTTATACAAAATAGAAAAATCCTCAAAACTGCAGTAAGTGCACCTCGGTGCAGTTATGTTGGTTGATTAGAACAATTTCTCACTAAGTTACAATGAGAGTCAAGGAGAAAAGTAGGACAAGTACGTGTGTATGTGTGTGCACGTCCTACATTACTTCATTCATTAACAAAACATTGATGTGTTTTGTTTTTTCCTTAGAGAAAGGTTAGCCAGATAGGTTTTTTTTGTCAGAATGATCCAAGGGTCAAAAAACAGTATAGTGTAATATACTCTTTTCTCTGTTTGATAATCATACGAGATTCTTTCACTTGACATTGAGGCTGATGGAAGAAAAGCGGCACGACCATAAACAACAAGGGAACAAGCGGCTGCTTAAGGAGTGTGTTTCTACCCACACACCCAGTCACAAAACAGGTTTTCAGTAAATAGACATGCTATAAGGGCTCAGAAACAAAGTACACAGAGAAAAGAGAGAAGTCGGGGAAATAAAGGGAACTTTAAAGCCATAATATGTAAAATTTTCATATCAACATATCTAAAAACAATGTTGAGGTGTGTACAATGTACAAACACAGAGAAATCCATCATTTATTCCAGGTAACGATGCGTTTCCTCCTGGCCGTTGCTAGCTAGTTGCTAATTGCTATAACTTCCAGGAAAACAGAATCTTTTGGAAACAGAGAGTGAGCAGGGAAGTCGCTAAACATGACTAAACCTAATGTGTTTAGTCATGTCATTGTCAGATAGATTTTTCATCAGTTAGGGCAGTTGTTTAAAGTTCACCTCAGAATCAATAATAGGTCCACATATTTTCCCCGTCCTGTAGTGCTGTTTATCCATCTAGATCTTTTTTTGTGTGAGTTGGGTGTCTCTTTCCAAAAATCATGACAAGGTTACTCAAGATAATTCACAGACCTTGTTGTGAGCAGTTCCATGAAAGTCTGTTCTCTCTAGTAGACAAGAAAGTTGTTCTGGTAGATTCTAAAGTAGTTCTCCAGGTTTCAACTTCAAAAAGAAAATAGTTTACAGTGACAGAGACAAATTTAACATAAAAATTTGCAGCATTTTTTTTCTGAAATGATGACTGTAGGCTAGGCTCCTTGCATCAGCTGATTTGTTTAATGTTTCCATGTGACACATTTTAAAATAAGAACCCTGTTAAAGGCTCTGAAATATGTAGTTAGTAAGTTACTTAACGGCTGTGTACATAACATAACATTAATGGTAAAAGACTGATGCTAAAGCTAAATTCCAGCAAACATTGGTTGGATGGTGAAATAAGATGCATATATACAGGTATATGATAGATGACATATAGAGTCACACTCATTAATGTGTGGAGCACAGGGACTTGATGTATTCAGCAGACCTTGAGGCGGTCATAGCCCAGTCCAACCTGACTGCGCCGCGGGAAGAAAGCCAGGATGAGCAAGCAACAAAGCATCAGGCAACATGTCATTTTCAATGTAAGCTGGCCACACGACATGAAGCCAGAAACTGAAGTTTGACATTGTGCTAAATGCGAAGCACTGCAAATCAAAGTTGACCTGGCCTCAATTTTTTTAATGCTCAAATGAAGCATTTTCCCATTTAAAAAAAAAACAAAAAACAAAAAAACACAGTACCTGTACAGATCCCTGCCAGACAAAAGCTGGTGAAGCACCTACTGCAATGCCACCACAACTGCCAGACGCTTTCTTTAATCTGATAATATCTGCTAAATTGTGAGCATATTTTTCAATGTCGTCATGAAGTCACGTGACCTGAGTACTTGACCATCCCAGTAAAGTTCACCAACTTAAAGAGGCCCCCTCCCTCAGCCTGTCAAATGACTGCATCCCCCAGGATGCAGAAACCATTTAAGAGTGGTCCCTGTCTAGTTTCCATACAGAATATGGAGACATTTCATTTCAAGTTTACAGTGAGTCAGTGACCAATAATGCTTTCAACGTTCATAAGGGATTGTATTGTCATTGTCAGTTAATCTGTTGATTATTTTCTCCATTAATCGATTAGTTGTTTGGTCTATAAAATGTCGGAAAATGGTGAAAAATGTTCACTATTTCACTATTTCCCGAAGACCAAGACGTTCTCAAATGTCTAGTTTAGTTTCATGTCACAGAGAAGTAAAGAAATCAGAACATATTCACATCTGAAAAGCTGAAATCAGAAAATTCTTTTTCTTGAAAAATGACTCAAACTGATTAATAAATCATCAGAATAGTGGCTGATTAATTTAATCATTGACAACTAATCGATCGATAGCTGCAGCTCTGCTTGTTTTTCAGGGTAGAATTGAAAAAAAATCCATATTAAAAGAATTTGCATTCCTCACTGTGTTTTGATATGGTTGCATTTATTAAAGTAACAGTGAAATAGTTGCTTGATCATTAAGATGGGACATAATAAACAAACAAACAAACAAAACCCAACCACCATTAACAGCAAATGAAAAGTCAGCTTGGAGAGAAACTTCGAACTTCCCCCCTTCACTCTGATGAGAGCTTTTCAGACTTTTATGTAAATTGTTATTTTCGCTGCAAGCCATTGTTCTAAAGTCGTGTCACATAATACACCCGAACCTGTTTCAATGACCTGCCCTGAGGAAAACAAAAGATGCTTCTTCTTCATGTCCCCTCTGCTTTTGCAATAAAACCAGTTTAACACCATTTATACAAATCCCAGATATGAAATTGGTTCATGTGGAGAGACATTAACATTCAAGCGTAAAGCTGCCACTGTTCTCTTTCGACTGGAAATAACGATAAAGTGCTTCAGTCTGACACATAAATCTGCCATAACATTGATAAATCACAGCAACAATAAACATCAACATTCTGTTTATGGGATGGATGTACACATAACAGCCCTGTTTCATGCAGGCACATATCAGCAGCCCTCTGTAGTTTTAATGCAGGGTGAACATGCAAAGCAGACTTGATCATTTATTAATATTCATGAAGGCTAATTTAACAGAGCAACTAAGTTAACAGTTGTTAAAAGTGTGGGGACATCAGAAAACTCAACTTGAAATGACCAATTCATTTAAAATTCACAGTGTTTCTAGCAGAAATAAATCCCTTGTCTCCTGTGAGGTATCCACGTCTCCACAGGTCCGTCAAGGTTACAAGATGGAGAAGCTATAGTGTTGTCCAGAAACTTCCGAATAATGTCGGCATCAAATGTCAAAGCTGATAGTCTGGCAGGGTATGGTAACGTGTGCTGCAGGGGTCACCGTGATGGCGTCCACTCCAACATGAGAAAGCAGAGATAAATCCACGAGAGATCGATACACAGCTGTACTATTTCAAGGCATTTTTCACAGCTCGGAACATTGAAGTCAAGACGTCACAAAAGGCTTATCAAAGTCAGCAGGCCAAAAGATAAATAATCGCTATGATCAGTAGGTGATTTGTTAATATAGTTATCTCCACCAGGCGTGGACGAGGGGATCATGTGATAGAGGTTGGGTACCCAATGGGTGACCCTCAAAAATGTTGTGGAACAGGTAAAAAAATAAATTCATGTTCAGGTGCAGGCACGGGTAAATATTACTTTGACCCCACATCCTGCCAAACAATGTTTGATCTGATAGCTGATAGGCTAGCTGATTGCTAAAACTGATGTTATAAATGCAAAATTAGCCAGAAAAAGACACCAAATTGTGGACAATACATCATCTGAGGCCAAGTCGGACATTTGGGAGGATTATGGTTCACTCAAAGACTGACAATAAACACATAAAATTACCTGTTCCATAATGACTCACATGGTAAATTCAGCAAAATGCACATTTCCACAGCACTAATTCAGTTTTTCTATTGCCCTGAGTTTCTCTTAGTCAAGGAACAATACACGAGCAATACACATATTTGCTTCCTACCTGAAGGTTAGATGAGAAGACTGATACCACTCTAATATAGATATGCTAATTAAAGTCTCAGTAAAATGGAAGCTGGAACTTCTTCAGCTTCAGTAATGTGAGGTATGTGATTGGATAAGTTTATATAACATTTATATAACTGTCCCCAAGTTCAAGATGAGTAATCAAAAACTATTTTTATGTTTTAGAAGGAAAGAGAAGAGATGAATTTGGATTTTTGACACATAGCATAATCAATGCATGCACACTGGATCAGAGAATCTATTTCATTTCATTTCATTGCAACAGACCAAAGGTCCGTAACCTTAGCTTAGCATAAGGACTGGAAACACGGGGAAATTGGTAGCCCAGTGTTTCCCAACCCTGGTCATCAAGGCACATTGTCCTGCATGTTTTAGATGTTTCCCTGCTCCAACACACCTGATTCAAATGATCAGGTTGTTATCAGGCTTCTGCAGAGGCTAGATGATGAGCTGATCATGTGAATCTGGTGTGTTGGAGCAGGGAAATATCTAAAACATGCAGGGCAGTGTGCCTTGAGGACCAGGGTTGGGAAACACTGTGGTAGCCTGTCCCTGTCCAAAGGTGACAAAATTTCCCTATGAGCATCTCTTAAGCTCACTAATTGACCCCTCCTAAGTCCCACCCGTTTTGACCCTGTGCTCCAATGAGAGTTCAGCAAATTTGGTACCTTTGTCAACATTTTCCTTCCCTGTTTCTTGTACTAAGATATGTGTGAGGCTGGAGTATGTTCAAAATGAAACCAAATTATGAAAATAAAAGACGTTGTTAGGGGACCTGTAAAAATAACACATATTCACATCTTAACTGAAATGAATATTAGCATAACAATAACTAACTAATTGAGCTAATTGACACTAATCATTGGCTAGCTAGCTAGCATTAAGCTAACATTAGCTAACTTAGGATGTGACCTTATATGTCCCTTTTACAAGAAAAGGAGGAAGTTGACTGCGGTACCAAATTTGTTCAGTTGTTACTGGAACACAGCAAAAAGGGAAAGGCTTAAGACTGAACACAGTTCTATCTCTAGTTAATCCGTGCAAAAGACAAAGTATAAAAACAAGAATTAGCTATTTTATCAGAGGTTATTGTTATTGTTAGGTTTTTGTTACTTTTAGACAGAACCAGGCTAGTTGTGTCCCCGTATTCAGTCGTCATGCTAAGCTATGTTATCTATTACATTTAACAGACAGATATGAGAGAGGTATCAATCTTCTCATGTCATTCTATGCAAGATTGCTAATAAGCACATTTTCAAAAAATGTCACACTATGATATCAACACGTCCTGCATGCTGTGAAATGTACATTACACTGAATTTATGAAGATGACAGGTAAACATAGAGGAAGTGTTGAGTTTGCAGTTAATAGCAAAAAGCATCAGCAGCAAATAAAACAAAAGGTGATCAGAAAATAAAGTTTCTTACTGAAACAGGATCACATAAACAGAAATTAGAGGGAAAAAAATGTTTCTCCACTCACAGCGTGTTTCAAATTAAATGTCTAAATAAAGTTATTTGACAGTTTACACCAAGTCTCATTACTGTGTATTGTACTGAGATCCTACATCATTACACGAACTAATGCTTTGTACAATGCAGCCTACCTAGTTAAAGTACAAAGACATAGAGAACAAAAGAAAATGCCAAGCTCTGTGGTGAATGCTGTGTGGAGTCTTCTTTCACTACTTTGTTCCTCTGGTCCTCCCCACAAATGTCCCAGTGAGAGAGGCGGGATCAGCAATAAAGACAGTAAATATCAGTCAATGCAATGTCCAGAAGTGTAGTGGTCCACTAGTACATTGTGGGTCAGTTTGAAAACTCATAGTGATGGCTGGCCATTCACCACTACTTTTGAGGCAGAAGGCTCGCTGTCATCGTCCCCAATAATCTCCACGTCGACGGACTGTTGAAACAATACCACAGAGACACAGACACAGAGATTAGGGAAACAATAAGACAAGCTTAACTACAGAAAACGCTATTGTTATAGTTGAGGGTTAATCTCTGGAAGCCAAGAAAGGGAGACTTTGGTGAGACAGTACCCTGGGCGCTCTCATCGTGCTTGTGCACATGCAGAAGTCTGGAAACAGAAGTAAGAGGACACCGCAATTTCTACGATTTGTCTAAGAAGTCGATTGTGGAAGCGTTAGATCAATTCAATTTAAATCAATTCCCAGATTGTTTGCCATATAAATTTATATAGAGCAGGATAATCATGTTCCCAACCTCCTTTCTATGGTATAACATTAAAATATTGCCTTCTGGCTTGGCTTGGAGTTAGGCTTGGACCGGAAAGTCGGCCTAAATAACTGGGCCTTTTGGCACTTTTGGCCAAGTTGTGCCTGTCAGGGGGCTGTGGTGATGTTTTGCCGATGGAAGCCAACCCATTCTCCCCCTCAAACAAGTGTTTGTACTTTCAGGTATCTGCTTTATTTCATTTACTGCTTTATATGTTAAAGCAGCTATATAGGAGTCGGGCTATATTCAGGCTCTACTCAAAATTTCAAGCCTGTTTACAGAAATATTTATTAATTTTCTTCCAATTATTTAACATTTGAATTTATTTGATAGAGACAGCTACGGACAATGCCACCCTCCATCACCTATGGTTGTCGACCACTGATGAGTTTCTTAGGTGGTCAACACACAAGTTCCATTCTGTTTTTGACTTGTGGGAGAGAAAATAAGGATAGGCTATTGTTGCTGGTCATTGCACTACCACTATGTCTCCATGTCCTGTTTATTATTTCATTAATTAACCTGCCTAGTTAAGCAAACACTCAATTAAATTGCTTGAGGAGTTCATTTTGTGTGTTCATTTTCAACTGGTTTCCGTCAATCATGCCACTGTTATTTGTGCTATTATTTTCTTAGCTTAGCTTCGTCATATAGCTAGTCGGCTAACTTTCTTCAAACTTAAGAACCAAACACAAGTAACTAAGTTTTGATGATGACGATTTCATCATCCAAGGCAGGTATCACTGTAGACATCATCATATGCCAATTCCGTTGACTTCACCCAACCATCGTTCCAGTGCAGAGTATGAAACTCTTGTGTTGCACAGAGAGTTTAAAGCTATTGCTAATTTTCAGTTGTTGTCTCTAGTTGGGTTTTTACATGTATGCCTATAGCGTATATAAAATATACAACCATAAACTTTTAAAAGACCAGTGTGTAGGATTTAGTAGACCATTGTAGAAGAGGACCTGTTCCCACTGTAGATAAAAATGGCTTACTTAACAAAAAAAATAAAACATGAGTCTTATTTTCAGATGATTATACAATAGTGAAACATACCTATGAATAAATTATTCCATTTCTGCCATATTCCTCCAAATATGCCCTGCAAATGTTACACACCTGGACCTTTAAATGCACCAGAAGTTTTAAACTATGTCTGGTGCAAAATGTTAGAGGATATGTGAAATTACATGACTGTTTGTGCAATACCTGAATGCTCTGCATCTGTCCATTCTGTGTGTGATTTCTTGGTGTGAAAATAGGGTGCTGGTTTTCCGTCGGTGCCTTCTGTCTACCACCCATCTTGTCTGTAGTGCCAACGCCATTTGGTTTGTGGATGCAGAGCACCTTCTGGAAGCTCTTCTTGAAGTTGTCAGAGAGGAAGCCGTAGAGGAACGGGTTGGCACAGGAGTTGACGTAGGTGAGGATGACCAGGAAGAAGTAGATGGTGGTGTTGTTCTCGGGGATGATGTGGATCAGGTTGACAATGTTGGTGGTGAAGAAGGGCAGCCAGCAAAGCACAAACACCAACACGATGATCACCACCATGCGTGTCACCTTACGCTCCGACTTACGCCGCTTAGTCACACCTACACGCACACCCGCCGACCTCACCTGAAAGTGAGATGGTGGATTAAAATATTAGTGTGAGTGCTGATCTGAACAAAAACTGAATTGGACAATTTTGTCTCATTACCTTGATGACAATGAGCAGGTAGCAGAGGCAGATAACAACCAGAGGACCAAAGAAGCTCAGGATGGAGGTGTAGAGGATGAAGACGATGGACCACAGTTCCTGCGGCTGAGGCCAGGTTATGTTGCAGGTGTTGAAATCCTCCTGTACATTTGCGTAGATCGTGACCGGCAGCACGATCAGGAAGGACACAATCCACACCATGGTATTGAAAACCTTGGCCACCTGTGGCTTCCGCCATTTGGCACTGCGGATAGGATGAACCACAGCCAGGTAGCGGTCGATGCTCATCACTGTCAAGCAAAAGGTGGAGGCAAACTGGCTCATGGCGTCAGCAGTCATGCACACCTTGCAGAAGAAACCCCCATATGGCCAGTAGGACAGCACACTATTAGTCCCCAGGAAGGGAATTCCCAGGATGTACAGTTCGTCTGCCAAGGCCAAATTGAGGATGTACATGTTGGTTACTGTCTTCATCTTGGCATAGCGAACCACCACATAGATTACCAGCGTGTTACCCAGAAGACCCACAATGAAGACGATGGTGTAGACGACTGCAGTGACCACATCGAAGGGCATTGGTGCGGCTACATCTGAGAGGTTGTTGGAGAGGGTGTAGCTGGGGTAGGACTTGGTAGAAGACATGCTGACATTCTCAGATATTGATGTCAAGTTGTTGCCATCCATGTTGAAGGAGGGAGTGCTGGATTACAGTACGAAAAACCTCATGAGAGAAGACAGACACAAATTTACACTCAACAAAATAAAAATGCTTTTGCTTTTGCTCCAATTTATAATTGAAGTAAAAGATCTAAGACTTCTTATTTGCACATAAAAGGTGCATTTTTCTCAGACTTAGTGAGCAATTCTCCTTTGTCGAGATAATCAATCAACCTGTCAGGTGTGGTGTACAGCTAATCAAAAAGCTTGATTATTTCACTGGTGTGCCTTGGACTGGTCAAAGGCCACATTTATTAGGAACTGAACTCTGGCTATAGGGCGACAGATGCCAAATTTATTTCCCAGGAGAGCAAAGTCATGACCCACTCTACTCTACCTAGCTTAACCTGATGTACCAATGGATGTAAATACCAATGGAGTAAATGACGTGTGCTGATTGTGCCTGTAGATCAGCATGAATCAGAAAAGAGCCTCAGTGATAGTGGAACTAAAGTTTTTACTGTGGAAAAAATATGTCCTTCCCATCAATCACCTATTTTTAGAGTGGAGTCTGGTCTGACAATACCAAAACAGCAAAATAAATTGTCTTACTTCTATAAAAAGTGACGGATTTCAGGAGTACATTATCTGAACTTTCAATAGGATACTTGCATATATCAGGTCTGTCCACCTTGATGGAGGCACACTGAAAGGACCCCTATGTTTTTTTTTTTTGTTTTGTTTTTTTTCACTTCATAACATCTGTCCAGGGACTACAGATGAAAAATAACCCCCTGCCTCCTAACTCTGACACATTTACACTAATGTTTATAAGTGCACAATGTTGAATAACCCAATCAAATCAAATCAAATCAAATACAATAAACAAATTTGTGGAAAGAAATAAACCTTTTGTGTGTACTTCAACTCATCAAAAATGGAAGAAAAAACAAAAGTGTTGCACTGTACCATTATTATATGGGATACTTTATGTTTTGTCTGCCTTTTGCACGATACACATTCACAATAACACGTGGGGACTCTGTGGGAAAGATGCCCATGTTGAACAGGGGAGAAGAAAAACTTTCCACTGAATTGTCTGGGCATGTCGCCAAGGCGCCGTTGCTCTTAAGCTGCACTTTAGAAGAAGATGCCATTAGTTAAACAGGTTCCAATATTGTCACTACCATTAGATAAAATGTCCATAATGGGGGAACAGAGACAGAAACAGAAGACCTGCAGCCAAGTGGCAAGTAGCCCACACCCTTAAGAGGTAGAGTACTACAGTGACAAATGTACAAGATGTCAACAGAAGACAAAAGTTATTAAATTCATAGAACAGTACAATTCTTATGTGTAAAATGCGTATTAATTCTGGTATTTAATGATGTTCTAATGCTATATTTCAAAATGTGATGGTATGTGTGTTGAGAATTAATTAAGATTCTACAGGAGGGAATGAGAAAGACTTTACTGCATGATGATACGCATGTTTGCTGTGACTTTGCTCTTCTGCATCCATGTATTCACACAGCTTCTGATAAAAGCAGATTTTAGCTAAAGCTGAGAAAATGTAAAGCAACAGAACAGGCAGCATGACATTTTGTTTTATGGAAATGTAAAGTGTTACATTTGTCTTATAGAGTACATTGAAATCTAAACATTTTTTATTTGATGGAGGTAAAACAATTTATTTTCTATAGATAATTCTGCACTTCAGTCTATAAGGACTGGAAAGATGAGAGCCAGACTGATATATTGATTTAATGACGCTATCAGCTTAACGTTGGCTTATTGCAGCTATGTTGGTATCGGCAAATATTTTCCAGAATTCATCAATTTGAAAACTTTTTTTGAGCATCGTGGGCAGCATTTCTTCTTTTTTTGTATATTTCACCCTTTCTCATTCAAGTTTAGATATGTATTGTTCTATTTGTCCTTTTATAAGTTTTAAAAAATACTGGTGAAAATTTACGGTTTCAGTGATCTGATGTCACAATCAAGTTTACTCTTAAACTGTAAAATATCCTGCCTCCATTACATGCGTTTGTCACAAGTGTTTGATAACCACATTTGTGTGACCATTGCAATATTAGCTGATATATCAATAGAAGAATGTTTTTACTCCCTAATATCTTTATGAGCATTAGTACCAAAAATCCAGTATTGGCCAGGCTCTATCGATGATACCTTAATTATAGGGCACGACTGATACTGGGTTTCTGAGGATGATACTGATACTGATATTAGGGAGTAAAAAAATTACAATATAAATATATCGGCCAATATCCTTAGTAAAGAATATACCTAATACAGAATATATACATAAATACATTTTTGATAAAGCTATGTCATGGGGGGGGGGGGGGTATTTTACAGTTTAAGAAAATAAATAATAATAATATAATTTAAATGTACAATATAATACTGTGATAATAATCTGGGCACTAAGACAGTAAACTTTCACTGATTTTAATAGTCTAATTATAAGTAAAATAATATAAAAACAATCTACATTATGCTCAGTCAAAAAAAAAAAACGTACAGGCAATATCGGGCAATAATACTGGTCAACTGATATATCGGTCAGATTCTAATCATGAGTGCATCAAACAGATTCAACAGTGTTTTGTGTGGGATGTCAAGGTCGTGAGGGTCTAATTTATTCCACAGTGCATTCATGAGGACTGACAGTAAAGGCACCTTGATCATGAATTCATGCTGTCCTGGTGACAGTGGCCAGCAGCCGCCTTCATGTCCTCACCTGCTGACCTAAAATAATAATAGTAATCTCTAACTGTCAGCTGCAACCCGGGGCAGTGAAAACGTGTTGCACAAATAAAAGGTGTGACGTGCAGATTCACTGAACCGCGCCTCAAAACACGGGAGTGACGCGCAGCCCGCAGCGCGCTGTTGAAAACACAAACACGAGCTGCAAGAGGCTTGACATTTTTGCCCAACAAACTAGAACACCTACAGCCCACAGTAATAACAGCCGTTTGAAGCGTTCACACGCAAGCGTTTAATAAATAAAACTTTAAGGCTCCAAAACAACATGGATAAATGACTAAAATTAAATGTGATAAAATAACTGTTCTTTAGAGCCATATATTTATCAAAATAGCAAGAATTTAACTGTCACTTAATTTTTATTGTTTTCATTCTATAAATTCAGCCTACCTGTGTGCTCCTGTGCGCTCTAACCTCTCCACTGGTGCGCGTCTCCTGCAGGATTCATGTGCTTTTGGAGAAGTGCTCTTTCTCTGAGGTCAGAATCAGCTCTCTCGCTCTCTTCCCTCGTCGCTTGAAAGAGAAACCACCTCACACTTGATTTTTCATCTTGAGGCATCGTCTTGATGTCAGCACGTTCAGAATTCCATCGTCAAAACCAGCACAGGAATTTCTGCTCTGAGCGTTGAGAAAGGCGCTCCTGAGCTGATGAGGAGTCACTCACAGGGTCAAGTTGTGCCCAAACGCACTGCTGGTATTTATGTGGAAAACGTCAGCACGTGTTTGGATGTGAAAGTCCCACCCATCACCTCACAGTCAAGGCCAGTTGGTGGAGTGGAAGCTTACAATGTACATTTTTCTTTTATTTTCAGTGCAGGAGAGGCTTTTATACAGGGCTGGTCTAAGCCTTTTTGGGGCCTGAAGTAGAATTTGACTTGAGGGGGCCCCCACAGCCTCAGTGCCACCAGTGTCCATGTCAACCCTCCCGATTTTTTTTCCAGGAGACTCCTGTTCTTCCACTGCTCTCTCCCCATTTCCTCTCAGGATTACAATTCTCCTGTTTTTCTCAAAATTTATGAACATTTTCACACCTTTTTTCCTTTTCATTATCACAAGCTGTTTCTGTCAGCATGTTTAAGTCTACTGTTTCCTCCGGACAGCAACAAGAAGAATTCCTGTTTTTAAGGAAAGTTAATGAAGGAACTTGGCGTGCATTTTGTAACTTCCATATCAGTTTTCATCTAGGGGCAGTGCAAAAAAATAAATGAATGACAGATTTAAAAGAAAGAAATTAAAAATCCCTGTTTATGTGACATTACCACAGCATTTTCCTGTAAACTTCACAAAAGACGTGGTCTGTGCAAAGCTAACAAAGCTAATTAGCAGCTACAAGTAATTGTGATCCATTATCTGATTACATCTGTTACTCTACCCACGGCTTACAGCTCCAAAACAGCGTCTAAAAGACCCCTGCTTTTAGGCTAATTTATTATCATCTTTAACCTGACTCATAGCAGCTAACTAGCCAGCTCACTTTCACAACACGCCCCTCTTGACATCCGTCACACAGGCTGCCCACAACAATACCTTCCTTAAAGGAGAGGGCTCAGCCGGTAACACACAGGTCTGGTGGGTGCATAATTCAAATCCATCAAGATTTGCTGAAAATGTCAACAGTACATGTAGCATCACTCACTGTGTAGTAAAATGGTCCCTGTCAGTGCAGGGGAGTTTCCAGACTTTTTTTATTCAGGTGGCACAAGTGCAAGGGTGGCATGAAGCATGTGTGAGTGCACGCACATACACGTGCATATACACAAGTTGGATAAGCATTAATTTAATTTCCCATATCCTCTTGCTTGGATAGTCAGAAATAAATTGTACTTCCATTCTAGCCCCATCATCAACATTCCACTGATGAAGAACTGTTTTATTTTTATTAATTTATTTGTTCTTTATTAATTCTGCTGTTTGCTGTATATAGTGTTTTGTGTATGGTTCTTGTTTTTGGAATGGAAGGAAACTATTAGAATTTATTATATCACCCAATGTTGAAAAATGATCCATAAGGTAAATTAAACTTGCAAAGCTGCATACAAAAGAAAACAATGCAGATTTATAAATAATCGTTCAACAGTTGGTTCAGCTCAGGCCCTGCCTCTCACTGGACGGATAGCCAATCATACTTGAGGATAATGGGCTGGCAACTGGGATGGCCAATCAGATTTCAGGGGTGGCTAATGCCCCCCCATGTGCCCCTGAAAACACCCCTGTGTCAGTGATATACCGTTATATCAAGCTGAATAGCCTAAAAAGATCTAAATATTGTTTTTTTCATATCGCCCAACCCTATAGCCAGCTAGCTTCAGTCTGGTATGTTTTTACTCTTTTATGGTTTGTTAAGTCAAAAGACAGGTCTGGTGTTAATTTGCAAAATAGTATTCAAAGTAACAGGCCTTCACTGTGTGCATAAGGCAGCTGGAAGATATTAAACCAGTCAGTTGCTCGCCAGTCTATTTTGTATGATTACCACTGACAATAATATATCACAAAAAACATTTCAAGCTCTCTTGGGGGCCCTCTGGTGGCCAAAGGGACTCTAAGCAGGCACTTAGTTCGTTTATGCCTCTGGCCAGCTCTGCTTTTAGAGCCAGCCTTTCAGTCGTTCATAAAGTGATACTAACTTGTGAGACAGGGAGAGAGACAAGGAGAGGGATGGAGCAATGCCCAGACTCAGCCTGGGGAATAAATCACCTTGATGGGGGCCCGGGGCACCTGAGACGGAGAGAAAAAGAAATTAGGCTGAGATGAAGCAACAGTGGAAGGAGTGGGGAGATGAGATTGCATGTTGAGGGATAGATTTGATGGTAATTGTCTGGGAAAGCTGCCTGCTTTTAAGCCATTAGCTTCATGTTTGTTGTCATCCAGGTCAGTGTAGCGTTAACAAGTGGCTGCCACACACACACACACACACACACACACACACACACACACACACACGAACACACACACACACACATACAAAACAAATGCCCCAGTCATGTGTGTTTTTGGCCAGGCTAAGGAACAGGTGAAGACAGGAGTGCTGGTGTGCCTGTGCAGATTTAGGGAGTAACAGATTACAGTAACAGGATTACATAATTAAGATATTAAAAAAAGGTACTGCATTACACTTACAGACAAAAAGATGTAATCAGATTACCAAGACATTTAGTAAAATTATTACCAGGATTACAATTTTGAAATACATTTTAAACTAAAGAATGATACATGCACACTGTGCACACTTCACAGTCTCACAACATCACTCTGGTCTCAGTGACACCTGCTAATCTTGCAGTGAATTCATCATCATGGCCTCTAGTGAAATGAAATGCTTCACTGGGTGGAAATTTTAGCCATAATTTTGTCTTTAAATCAGAAACATCACAGTTACAGTGCCCCTTTTGTCTTCAGCTGTGAAAGTACCGTCAACTCAACATCGAATTAACAGACAAGATAAGACCATCCGCCAACTTTAGCTACACAAACCAACTTCTAACTTCAGCTACACAGAACAACTGCTGATGTTAGTTGCACAAAAATCCAGTTAGCTAGTTAAGCTGTCCATGGAGTTAGTTATGCAGATCAACCATTAACATTAGCAAGGGAACTATTTGCTCCACAAACCAAATGGTAATGTTAGCTACAACCGTTAAGATTAGCTACACAAACCAACTGCTAACAGTGGCTACACAGAACAACTGCTACATTTTAATGTTAATAATCTAAATAAGGGAAGGAATATCCTGACAAACAACTAAAAAAAATCAATGATGAACATTAAAGGGATAGTTAACCCAAAAATTAAAGATCATTTTTTAAAATATGGTGATGGGGAGGCCTTTTCAAATGGAAAAAAAAATGCTAAGGATCTACACTGAAGATTCAGACTAAAAACATGGTGAAAGTTAAGTATTTGAACTTATCTTAGCATGTTGGGACTTTAGGAGACTTGGATTACACCAGACAAGCAGTATGGAAGCATTTTAGATATTTATTTTTTGGTTCTTTTTTTTGCATTTCCACTTGAAATTGAAACTGGACTGAAACTCCAGCAGTGTTTTGTGGACTGAAAAACTAAACCTGACCTTCAGTCACCATGAGGCTGAGTAGATTATGACTGAACTTTCATTTTTGGATGATCTGTCCCTTTAAACATTATACTAGGCTAAACAATTTGACCACATTTGCTATTAGAGTAATCCAAAAGTAACAGAAAGTAATCAAGTTACATTACTATAATATTGTTAGGTTACTGACTACAACAATTAGTAATTGTATCAGAGCACATTGTTAAAGTAATCCTGCCCTCCTGTGTGTGAGTGTGCATGTTTACAGTATGTACTCCATTCCTGCATTTTCCATCGGTCTGCAGCATCAAAGGAGGTTAACAAAGGACAGGGGGAAGATGATGACGTCTTTCTTCTTCGTGGGGTCCTGTTTGACTGGTCCTGAGCAGACCAGACAGGAAGATATATAAGTATATAAGCAAACACGGTCACACAGCTGTGTGTGAAGGCTTGCCCCGAGGGGACAGTAGTGGCACTCAGGATGCCAGGATAATGATAAGGCTCATTTACTCTGTGTTTTCCCCAGCGCAATGCCAGTTCTCATTTTCAAGGTTACAATGGCTGTGTCAACAAAACCTTTTGTAACCATGCACAAATTAGTTGACACCTCTTTTAGGTACCCTGAGCTAGAAATGATGCAGTCTAATACAACAGCCCTGCAATAAAGAATGGTTTTAAGGGCTCAACTCTCATTGATTTAAATGGGGAGAAAATGGGGAGAAAAATGCCAGAGTTCAAGATAGGGCTTATACCAATTTTTCAAGGCGTCTACTATTGCCATGGTGAATTATGTCCAAATCAGCAGTTGATTTTTGTTGGGTTTTTTTCAAGAGAGGAAGGAGACGTTGTATCAGCTGCACCAAAACGAAGAAAGATACTGTTTAAGAGGAGAAATGTCTGCACATCCTCATTCCTGAACTTGTCACATACTGACATATGATACTCATATAGGAGGAAAAGGTACCATTTAGCTGCTGTATGTGACACTGCAAAGATGAAAGTCACATGACGCATGTAACGTTATGTTACAAACCCCAGTCTCCAGCCTCTGGGGGTCAGTATTTCCAAACTTTTAATCTAGATGAGAATGATACAGATTTTCTAATCCTTTTTTGCTATTCTGGATGAAACTATAGAATATGCCCTACTTTTACAGATAATCTTCAGATAAAATCATTCTGATCTAGATATCACAAGATTTGCAGTCTTTCAGCATGATGCAGGCGAGAATTATGTTGCATTTTTGGAGGAAGAAATGTGAAATTCTTGTTTTTGCATTGACGCATTTTACACAACAACAGGTTTTTGATGTTCTACTTGTTTACTGGTTAATTGTTAACTTAAAAGGGACATCATTTTTTCATGATCTGTTACTTAAATATGCAAGAAATTAATGAAAGAACGATTAAATACATGCCATTAGTACCACATGTCTCTACATCCACCTTGAATCCACACTGAATCCACCTTCCCAGAGGGATCAGGATAGTCCTGATTTTTCGATTTTTTTCTTTATTCTAATTTCCACTGTAGAGTTTTGAAATACCCCAAAATAATAACTGATTGAGAAGGATTTAATTTACCAAATCCATCTTATCGCTTGGTTTTGAAAAACCCAACTTTGAGATTTAATCCTATCTAGGTCATTGTGATCATGATTAAAAGTTTTGAAATACTGGCTCCTGGGGTTTGACTTTTGGGACTGATGGATGGAATAGACAGTGCTGATGTCTCCTGTCCTGTCCTTGTCTCTCCCATAATTACATTAGGGTATATTTCCACTCAAACTTCAAAGCCAAAAAAATACTCAAGACAGCTCTGCCTGTGCCCACATTATTACACTTGCCATGGTGATTGAATTTCCTCACATCAATTGGTTTGATCTGAACAGAATAATCCATTCCACCAAGTTCACCACAGGCTGGTTGCGCAAGTCATCGCTGATGTAAAACACTGTGGAACTGTTGCAACTCCATCAGCAGAATGCACATGTACTGTTGAAGCGCGCATGCAGTTACTGCAAAACACAACCAAAAGGATGTGACTGACATTTGTGGTTGTTTTAAAAGATCTACAGTTTTAGCTGTCAGGTGGGAAAATCTTTCTGTTATCTTCACCAATACACATACTATAGTAGTGGATGCCCAGTAAGGTTTTCAAAATCAATACGTCACTGCTTTTTCTATACCACATGTTGCAAAAGGACTCCTGCACACTGTCTACCTTGTAATATAGCAACATATATTATTTACAAAGTTTCAACCTTCATCAAGGTTTAGTACCGAAACATTGTAAATAAATAATATATTACAAGACAGTGTGCAAGAGTCTTTTAGCAACTTTTCAGTCTACTTTCCTCTCTCCAACGCACCTGCATCATCTAATAGATGTGCAAAGTGTTCCTTTGTTCTATACCAGATCTTCAAAGGTGTTCATGTACAAAAATGAGCAGTGCAGTGCAAATAGTGAGTTGAAGCCATATACTGTATATAAAATAGGTTGAAATCCTATTTAATATATAGTCTATGGTTGAAGTGAGTTATTCCTCCACTGCCCCCTCCTCCTGCCCCCTGAGGAAGCTCAGGCAGGCTGCAGGAACACTGCAGGAGTGCAAGACGAGTGCAAAAATGTAATTTGACAATAATAAACAATGACGAGTCCTCCACTGTAAGTTGATCAGCTGTTTATAACTGTCAACTGTCTGTCAGTGTAAAGCTAACCCTGTTACCCTGAAAACAAAAGCCCACTATTTTCAAATTATACACTCTGGAGTTGGTGTTCAGTGACTGCCAGACTCCATTAACATATTGCTCAGTTTAACCTTTATTAATCATCTATTCCTTCTATTATTAAAGTGAAATAGGCAAACAATAACAAAAAGAGGACACTGTTCTTAGAGAAGCGAGTATTTCAGCTTAGCATGTTTGCTTGATCTCTGATGACATATCGTGATTATCTTATGATTTATTACAGTAAATATATTACAGAGTTCTTCTTTAAAATGCTACAATAATAGTATTCAAAATTGTAACAAAACTATTTTAAAAAATTAGTGATCTTAAATTCTTATTCAAGACAAGAGTTCAGTCTTTATTGTTCAGCCTGAAATTTGGCTTGCAGCAAAACCAGACAGTGTTCAGTGACTTTCTTTACAAGCACTCATTAAAAAAAAGACCCTATTTGATGTGCCTATGACTTTTTTTTTTTTGTTTGATGTGGTACCACAAGCAGTACTGAGTGATCTTTTTTATACACGTATTGTATCAAAATGTAAAATTCAGGTATCGTAACATAATCTCTGAGGCCCAGTGCTTTGTTTCTTTACATCAGAGTACTTGGTTTATACATTTTATTGTATCATTTGACATTAACACGCTTTTCTTGATTTAATTTGAGTTCACTTCAGATCTGTGTCAGAGAATCAGGCAGCTGTTGGGCTCTGCAGGACTACACTGAAAACAACATGAGTGATCTTTCCTCTAACCGGCCATGTTCTTTCTCCCAGCTCTCCGTCTTTCTCTTGCCCAGATGAGTCACTCTGGCTCCATCCAATTCGCATGCACCTCCTGCCTTTCTATATCCAGCTCCCTCTCTACGGGCATGTGTGCTGAGATTGTATCAGAGTGGTTTCAGTCACCGCCTTAGTCTGGCTGACGACAAAAAGCCAGCAGGAATCGATAGGAGAACTCCCTCAAGGTTAACAGGAGTGTGACTTGTGTCGAGTGTTTGGTAGCCTGCAGGAGCTCTCAACCAAGTTGAATCAATACTCAGTTTCTGATCACCAAGACAAGACTGAATGGTGTGTGTGTGTGTGTGTGTGTGTGTGTGTGTGTGTGTGGAGGGGAGGGCTGGAGAAGAAAGAAAGAAAAAAAATGAGATGATGTCCAAAGTGGCGACTCTGTGGCTGACGCTCTGTGTTGAGGTTAGAAGATGAAATAATCATCTGTGTATATGTTCACCTCCCTTCACAGTCGCCAGTTTTCTTTTCTGACTCTTTTCTGCTTGTCAGCCACAATCTACAACAGAGGCAGAATCATTTTAGTTCATAATATGTGAGCAACGCATCCAGGGACTTTGCTCCTGCGTCATGATTCCGCCCCTTTTTGGGTTAGAAGAACCACTCAGTAAACACAAATTCCAACGTCTTTGCCATATTGAAAGCACAAAGTAAGAAAACGGTTGAACTATTAGGAGCCAAAATCCTTTAGGCAGTCAGGTGAACAATCATGCTAGAAAAAAATAATGAAATAGAGGTTGGTGAGTCTCTGCCTCCATCAAAGTGGAAAAACGACTCCACTGAGGGATCAGAGGTGATACACCTTGACATTTAAAAGTATCTTATTGAATCTCCAGGTAATATACACTGCCTGGGCAAAAAGAAGTCACCATCTGGATTCCATTGGATAATTACTGCAGTGATTAATGTGTTTCAGCTGGTAACAAGTTATTGAACCCTAACTGATGCAGTGAACAGCTTCTCATTTCTTAAACAACCATGTCAAAAGACAAATATCCTGTGGTTGAGGAAAAGATGTTACTCTGTTTCAGAAGAGTTGAATTATTGGCCTGCATCAAGCAAAGAAAACAACTAAGGAGATCCGACGCAAGACATTATTTTCGCGCCACAGAGTCCAGACCTTAACCTCACTGAGAATCTTTGGGATGTGCTGGAGAAGATTTTACTCAGCGGTCCGACTCTCCCATCATCAAGACAAGATCTTGGAGAAAATTTAATGCAACTGTGGACAGAAATAAATGTTACTGAAACAATGAATGGGTGCCATAATCACAGCTGAAGAGTAGGTGACTTCTTTAGGCCAGGCAGTGTATTTCTGACATCTGTCACTTTTTAAGACACGATTTTGCTATTTTAGTAGTCTGTCCACTGTGGCGCTATGGTAAGCTAATTATATCGCCAACATTAACATGCATATGAATGACACTAGTCTTCTTTATCTGGTGTCGGCACTTTAACTGCACTTGTTGTCGGGAAGTGATTTGAACATTAGTCTTTGCTTTCCTCAACTTGAAGGCCTTTGAATTAACATTCATGTGTCCTTTTTTATACTTCATATTCCGGCTAACTAAGCCCCTTTTTACTTCCACCCAAAGGGCAAATCAGGGGAGTTAATTAGGAAAGACCTGAACCGATTTGACAATCACAATTACAACTTGTCAGGGCACCACTTTTTAGAGTAGTTACCAGGTGGACAAGGGAAGAATTTTCTATATATATATAAAAAAAAAGACCTGTTGTGAAGTATCTAGGCAACGTTTAGCTTTTACAGAAGTGACAGTGTCAGCCTGTATTTAACCCCGCTGGCAGCGAAACAGAGGACAGGAGGGAGCTCAAAATAACCTCTTCAGAGGTAAGGTGAGTGTGTGTGAGAAAAACAAATGTTAAAGAAGGTGAGTATAATGGTACTAGTGTAAAATATTTGTTGGATAAATTACACATAAATTTGTTGTTATTGTATCAAATATTTTGAATAGATATTATTGTCACTTTATTGCAATATTATTAGCACCAACAGTTTTAGACCAATCTGGGTGCAGTTGGTTTGTCATATGGGCACATTTTAGTTCAGCCTACAATATATTTTAGTTTTAATATTATTATAGGCTCTTGGAGGGATGGTTACAGGGGCACTTGCCCTGTTGCCCCCCTCTTAGAACTGCCCCTGAGCAGTAAATCACAGCTGGATACAAGAAATATCTGAATTTGGATCGTATCTCTTGTTAAAAACATTGTGAAATCGGTGGAAAATGTTCTGTGAAGAAGCACAAATGTAAAATGACTTTGTAACTTTGGGTACCTTTGTGAAAAACATCTTGCTTTATAAAAAGTCTCCTTCGCAGGTTTCATTCATAATGACAGCAGCTCAGTTGACAGTGAATAATTGAGGTTCTGACACGTCTGGTTCTATTTTTTAATGTGCGGAAATTAAAAGATGGTGTGAATATCATCAGTGCTGGAAGAAGTATTTACTTCAGTAAAAGCCACAATACCACGCTATTAAAATACTCAAATAAAAGTCAACATTCAAAGTTTTTCTATTTGCAATAAAAAGGTATGCACAAAATGTATCAATAGTAAAAGTATTCATTAATCAGAATGGCCTCATTATTAATGAGATAAATAAGTAATCAGTCCTTCTGTTGAGTAGCTGGTGGAGGTTGAGCTCATTTTGTGTTTCATATACTGTCAGGTAGCGTAATCTATAATGATATTGGATCATATATTAAAAACTGGTCCAACAAGTCCAAATGTCAAAGTAAAATAAAGCAAAAGTAAAATCTTGATAACTGTAACTGTTCAATAACTGTACTTGAGTAAACTGTACAAGTATAAAATACCTTAAAATGGAAATATTCAAGTAAAATACAAGTATCTCAAAATGGTACATAAGTGTTGAAGGTACTTAGTCTCCCAGTCCATCCTAAACAGAAAAATGTCCATGTTGCAGCTAATTCCAACTTATATGTTAATTTATTGTTAGGTGGCACCCCCTAGAGGACATAGTAAGTATGACAGGAGAAATATAAGGAGTCCACATTATGAGGAGGTGGGGTGGATAGATGACTAAAACATGCACTGGACATGTTTACAGAGTTTCTCTGTCCATGACAACTGAACCTCAGGGGTAAACACCCATTTGTATATGTATGTATATCAAAAAGCCTAAAGGTATAATATGCATAATTTTCTTTTTTTAAAAATGTATAGATTCATATAAATATCCCTTTAAGTGATCACTTATGATTGACTAGAACTAGACCGACCTAATTTTTCTCCTTACTTTGCTGTGCTCAGGACGCTTTACAGACCCAGGATGTGGTATTTGACATCCTGGTATCTTTCTGGTGTGTTTCCGAACAGTTCGGACAAATCTAATTCTACCTTTATGCAAAATTGAGGCTGTTCCCGAGGCTAGCTGCTAGGTAGCTGCTTAATTTGACCCACCTCAACTCCACCCGTGCTCCACTATTTGTCCATTTTTGTACTCGTTTTTGGTTTTAACATTTTAATATGATGTGTTGATGAAAGGAAAAGTTGGACCCAAGCATTAGCACTTTGTAAAGCTAGGTTAGACTGAGTGATCCATTGTGTCGTGTCACATCTAATTGGTGACATGATCTTTACAGCCATCAAGAACAATCAATGAAGCTATTAGCTTGAATGAAAGAACATTTTCTATTTAGCAAACAAGACATAATTAATCAATTAAGTAATGTTAATTCAATTACTTCATTCATTAATTGATATGTAACCAAATTAGCCAGATTTCAGTTGCATGTATGGTGAGGGGACATAGCTAGAATACATGCCTCCCCCGCACACTTCTTATTAGCATCATTAGGTCCACCAGCTGGGCGGTGCTCTTTGTTCAGACATAACTGGATTAGCTTGATTTGATTGTTGGTGGTTTGACATGAGCCTGGACTTTTCAGTTCCTCAAGGCTGGCTTGAAATCTGTGTAAAGCTGCTGACAGGAAGAGGAGTAGAAAATCCTTCCCTCCAACCTGCAAAAGTACAAATTTATTCACTCTTGGAACTTGGAACATGACCAAGCTTTTAATGGTTAATCACATATATGAACTAGTTTTAGAAATTTTAGGATTGAGAAATATTTTTTCTTGAGTACTGATGGGAAATAAATGTTGACAATAAAAAGTGTATTTAGATCCACTTTCATCAAGCAATAAAGATGTAGATGACATCCAAGAGAAAGGTCAAGTAACACAACTACAGGTGTTTTCATATTATCGTGGAACAGCTTTTGCACACAATTTCTCCATTATTGTGTATGTGGTGTGTTGCAACAGTTCTGAGCAGGAGTCTCTGATGCAGTGACTGAAGCGGGTTGAACCAAAAGTTCAAATTTGTTGAAGTTTGAGTTAGAGCAGCTGATTTAAACCCATGAGCACGCTCCCACATTCTGACCGGCAAAAAGTAATCCACACATTTATATTCTCAAGACTCGATCTGGCACTGATCAAAAATTACTCTCCCACCCCCAAATGGGTCAGAGTGCAGCAGCTAGGCTTCTGATTTTAACAAGGGACATCACATCACCTCAATCCTGGCCCTCCACTGGCTTCCTGTGCATTTTAGATTTGATTTTAATATTTTACCGATCACTTTCAAAGCCTGTCTGGGTCACAGGCTCACAGAATCACTGATATCATTTAAATCATTTCTCAATACCCACTTTGATAGACTTTATGTGATATCATCTTTTAAACCATTTCAATCTTCTTGTTCTTTTATTCATTTTATTTGTGTTTATTTCTATTGACATTACATGACGTCTTTTTATCCATTCCATTTCTTTATTTTTTTATATTGACTAGATGACATCATGTGATGCCATCTCTGCATTCTTTTCCCTTTATTTTTACTTTTTCCTATTGACATGCTTTTATTTTTATTTATTCTCACTGACATGTTGTTTCTTGTTTTCCCGTTCTTATCTGTTTTACTGTTCTGTCTTTTTTTTTTTTTTTACTATGTTTTACTATATTTTGCTTGTGTTTCAGTTTTTCCAAAGTTTTAACTTCTGTCTTGCTTCTGTTGGGCCTCAGTGTTTTGGCTTTGTGTTGTCATATTGTCTCCTCTCTTTTGCAATGTCTGTTAAAGCAAGTTGTAAACTCTGTTTTTAAAGGTGCTATGTACATAAAGTTATATTATTATTATTATTATTATTATTATTATTATTATTATTATTATTATTATTATTATTATTATTATCATTATTATTATTATTATTATTATTATCGTTATTATTATTATTATTATCATCATTGTGTGAGCTGAAAGATGGATGAAAAACTATTAAGCATTTCCAGAACTACACATTACTAAAATGGCCTCATACGGTATTCGCTTGGCAAAATATCAGGATGCAGATGTTTCCAGGTTTGTTCCAAAAAACAACCCCACTGAGTCTCTCAAACATAGCGGTCTGGTAGCAACATTAGCCCTGTAGTTAAGGTGGCACAGTCGCAGAGTGGTAAATACTGCACTGACCAGCATGCAGAGCTAGAATCTCCCTCGACTCTGTGAACCATGTTTGAAAAAAAAAAAAAAACGCTGCAAAAGTTAGAAAACAGCGAACTGCCCTCTAAAGTGGCTTTCAGATGATGAGGTGCCGTCTAACCGTATGTTCACTTTACCAGCAACACTGCTACAAAACTGCCAAACATGGGCGGCTACGTTGTCACCAAGTGCTGAGAAAAGTTGTGGCCAGCTTAACTTTGATTTGTAGCACATCATGCAGCAACAAGTGTTGGACATCAGTTCTTGGTTTAATGTCACCGGCTTCCTTAAATGACTTGTAGCCTGATGCTTCATCACCAGTAGTCTGATCATACCATGAGGTTCTCTTCCAGTGGAGGAAAACGTGATGAATTGCCCTCCAGGGTGACCTTTTTATTTCTCTCACCCCTGCCTCTCAGACAGCCTGAGTCTGCTCCAAGTCAATTTTACTATCACTCCGCGCCAGTGTCAGAGCCATTATGTTTTTGGGTTGTCTGTACATCCCATTCTTGTGAATGCGTTACCTTAACAACACCTTGAGGAATTCCTTAAAATGTGGCTCAAATATCTACTTGGATTCAAGGTTGAACTGATTAGAATTTGGAGGTCAAAGGTCGAGATAACAGTGACCTCACAAAACACATTTCACACACACATATCTTGTAGGATAAAATAATGAGGTTTTTACATCCAAAAGGTTAATGGTCAACTTCACTGTGACATCATAATGTTCAGCTCTCTGTCCTCTGTCCTCTGCTGTAAAACTAGTCTCTAAGTGAAGACAGCATGTTTCGCAGTGGGAATTATTCACTGGAATCACACATGTCAATATAGTGAGAACTTAAATTTTCCCAAAAATAGGCTTAAAGACCTCAAAATTCCCTCAAAGTCTTCATTATATAGGTTATATGGAAACACATGGATGTAAACTGCAACTTGACTGGTTGGCAGAGGCATACGGACTGTGTGTCAGAATATGTACAAACTCAATTCTTAATTTTCTTAATTTTGAAAAGGAAATCTCTCTCTCTCTCCACAATCACACACACAGGTTTATTGAAATATAAGGTGTGCCAACTTATTTCCAGTGATTCATTTTTTACGATGTCCCCCTCTGACTCCTGTGCAGTTGAATCAAAGGCCACTAATCAGAAGAGAAGTTTCGCTGAAGATAATGGCCACAAAAAAGGAAACGGAGTAGGTGTGAGTCCGAGTGACTCATACGCTGTTATAACCTATAATTATCTGCTGTTCTCGGCTCAGTGGGTCAGAGCATGCAGCTAGATAAGGATGTTGAAAGACTACTCAGTGTATGTCATTAAACTGTGGTGTTTCTGTGTAGTGATTGCCCACATACATGCATATATACGTGTATAATTACATGCGGTATACATAACAGTACATATAAGATAATTGAAAAGATGTTGAAAAAGCAAAGCTCATCTTTAAAGGCTGGTTTCCACTTGTCAGTCAGTAAATAAAAATTTGGAAAACTGTGAATTTTGACAAACTAATGCTCACTGCCTGCTACTTTTACATTATCTCACACACAAATGATTTTAACAAGACTGAGTTGGCCTTTATGAAACACTTTGCCACTGTTCTCTGGTGTTTAAGAGCCTGCGCTGATCAGCCTGACTGGTTGCTGTGGCTGAAGGTCACATTTTGTAACTTTAAAAGGCCATAATTACCACACCACACGCCTGATTTCACCATAACTTGAGGAGTGATGCATCTCGTCAGCGATTGTCCCAAAGGGCAGCCAGATTATATTTGGAGGCTTAACAGAAATCTGAGGTGACTTAAAATGAGTCAGAGGCTGTTTGGCTTCCAGGCACGTCCGAAGAAAAGCGTTTCAGGGTTCCCCAGACTCTATAACACAACATTAAATGCCTGGCAAAATGTGAACAGTCAGGTTGGGTTACAAGAATCATATAGTTTATGAACTTAGCTACTTCCAGAGCTAAAGGACATAGTGGTTGTAGCGCTGTCCTTTGCCTCTCTGCGCCCTACTTAAGTCTGGGACAAATTTCTTTGTCATCATGTGAAGGCAAATGGTGACTGTTAAGTGTTAGCTGTCATTAGCAGACAACAAGTAATTTACAGAGTTTCTCAATGGAAAAATAGCTTTTTTGCCGCTTAAGTAACTTAGCTGATTGGTAACTACCGTTCAGTTAGCCATGACTCAGTCTTGAGTGCACTGGGAGCCAAACCTTGCAAGAAAACTATATTGGCACTGTGGCCTGTTTCCTGTCGTCAAAGTGGCCATCAGCCATGTTCACTGGAACTTCCCAGCCCAAGAAGATTCCACCAAGCATGGACGTCTGCACCACAGTTCTGATCCATCTTCTGCACGGCTGCAAGCCCCACCAGCAGCGTTTCAGAAGCGTTTCGGCAGCAGATCGTTTTGCCCGCTGGATTTTGTTTAGTTGCTCAGATGTTACTGATTTGGTCCTCTTTTCTTACTCTTTGTGCTTCTACCATGGATAAGCAGGCCATGTGGCTTTTTGATCTTGAGTCTGCGCAGGGTCTTTTATTTTGAAAATTAATCAGATTCTCCCTGCCTTTTCTGTGTCTGACTTCCTGCCCATCCATCAAAAATAGACTCAGCGTGTATTTGAAGCGGAGCAGAGCCGAGAGCCGCTTCTGGGATGAGCCGAGGCGCTGCTGGTGGAATCACAAGCATTGTGGAATTAGCTCTAAGACCCAAGTGCCGCTTTAGCTGCATGATGGGCAGACGGCTACTGTCAACCTGCAACAAATCCCAAGACCACCAGAGGGCCCCCAAGAGAGCCTGAAATATTTTTTTGTGATATATTTGTGTCAGTGGTGATACAATACAAATACAAAAAAATAATGTTAGGCTAGCTAATATTACTGATTTTATAAATTCCTGGCACCTGGCACCCTAACAAGGGATTTGGCCCTTGGGCCGCAAGTTGAGTATCCCTGGCCTATTACTTTGAATATTAAAGAGCAAATTAACACCTGACCAATCTTGTGAGTTTGCTACCTTTTTAAGATGAAAAACAATAGAAAGGTAAAAATATGCCAGGCTGACATTAGTATGATACGAGTATGATACAAATAATATAAATAGTTGAGAAAACGTATCATTTTAATTCAATTCACTAGATTTTGTGAGTTTTGAATCAAACTCAAACTCTCAAGTTCTGAAATGAACTACACAAAGTTTTCCTGCCCCATAGTCTTTTGAGATAATCAGCTTTTCTTTTTTAGATAAACTTGAATCTTTTTAGAAACCCAAACAACTTTGTATTTCAAAAACCTTTCACTGGGAGCTGTGAACGTGATTTCAAATTCTGCTCAGGGCCCCATAAAGGCTTGGGCCGGACCTGGTTACATATTAGTTGAGCTGATGGTTTTGAAGAGTAAATACAATAATGGATTAAGTCACCAGAACTATGCACAAATACAGTGGTTGATGTAAAGTACATATATTTATAATGTACTGTATGCAAATCTGAATCAAAATAAAAATGCCACTTTTCTGTAGCAGCAAACCAGTTTGACATGGAAATATGAACAGACAATATGAAGTACATCTACTAAGGCATATCTGTCCCTTTTGTAATCAAAGCAAACCTGCTGTCTACAATTATCTGCCATGTCTTACATACTGTATATAGACTATTGAATTGCTGTCTGCGGTTCTGACAGACTGACATGAGAAGAAAAGCAAACTTTCCACGCTTCAGTTGCTCCATTTGACCCAAGTTCACTCACACAGATTGGTGTGCCAGGTAGCACAATAGCTGCAGGATTACATGTAAGATGTGGGTGACATTTCCAATTGGCTAAAAAAGAAGAGAATTATTGACGTCATACTTTCTAGCTTTTCGACCCGTGGCCACTACATCGTTGAGGAAGAAAAGAGGCTAAATTAGAAAAAAAGAAAGAAAGAAAGAAAGATAACACCTTCATACTGCTGCGGCTGTCTGCTGATTAAAGGATTTTCTTTTTCACTTTTCCCACACACCCTTCCAAAGTCTGGAAATATCTCGCTGTCTGTCTCTAGCTCTATCTCATCAATCTCTGCCCTGGTTTTTGTCTCTTCTTCATTGCCGTTTCTCTATCTTGTTCCTTCTCTTCCCATCTCACCTCACTTTTGATTGGCTGCTCTGTTTGCCCTGATGTCCTGCATTCACTTTTCATTCACCTGTTATACATGCCACAGACTAGAATATTAATTTACCACAAAAAGCATTAGACAGTGTTTTTCATACTACCAATATATATATACACACAATAGCCTTCTAACTATGTAAATGAGGGTCTTTTTTATTATTACTTTATTGCAACTGTTTCTTTCAAATATATCTCAAAGTTTTGGATTTTTTTGTGTATAGATTAAATTAATACATAAAACAATAGAATTAATTGACACAAACTAAATCCAACAACAACAATAGTAATAATAATACTTAAAAAAGTGTGAGGGGTGGAGTGACGTGGGGATGAGTTAGTGCCTATCTACTGCAAGATTAATATACTAATATAATAATTAAACAACATCTATTTTTTTAATGTCATCTCTGATTGTATATGTTAATTTTTCAGTGTCTAAAAGTTGTTCTTGTCACAGTCTGCATTTAGAAGAACTGAAGAACCTTCTGAGGAATGTTTCCAGGTCATGTTATAGAGTGACTGTCTGTCTGTTTGTCTGCCTGTGTTCCTCCTCACCACTGGTGCTTCCACCGTCATCAAGCTAGGGTAGGAAACATTGTTTTGGTATCACTGAGAAATAATTTCATAATAACTTTTCAGCATATTGTTAATCAAGTGGTCTGAGACAAAACTAGACTTTTGCACCTCCTCTTGGCTCTCTTTTCAGCATTTAGAGAATCTGGCCCGTGACAGTTGGTTTTAAACCAATCACGGGTCTTCTCAGGGGCTCTGCTAGTGCAGCTGCATGTGCACGTTCCTTTGACGAGACCCTATTCTCACTCATACTTCTCAGACCTCTGCAGCAGCAACCCACGAAGAAGTCACAGACTGACCAGACGAGAGCTCAGCATTTGTTTTTTTTTTTAATTTTTTGGATTAAAAAGTGGATTTAACGTAAACCAGCAGCAACTACAATGGAGCCGACCGTGCTGTTTACAGTAAGATAATTAGTTTCTGTCCATTTTGACTGCTGACCAGAGAATAAATGTATCCAAAAGTCACGGACTGAGAATAAACAGAGAAGTAATGTAGCGTTAAAAGAAAGAATTGATTTCTGTGACTGGTGAGTATTGTCTGTACTGACACACAAACACACGCAGTGCTTTTAGACTGACATTTATGGCTGTGCTGTGAGTCAAACTATGTTGCAGCTGATTTGCATTTCCATAACCACTTTAATTGCACCAAGCCACGGCTGAGATAGACTCACAGGGGAGCGGGGACAAAACAAGCCCGACTCGCCTCCAAGTGGGCTGCGGTCAAGTCTCGCCAACTGTGACCAAACTGTGCCAAGCCACCTTTTCTCCCCCTGAACAAATGAGTGTTACTGAGCTCATGTACGTGTTGGAGAGCACAGAGAGAGATGTTTTTAAAAGTCGCTGTATATTCAGCTCTCAGTACAATCATGAAAAATAGTTTTATTTTATATTTCTATTTTTTATGATGTATTATTTTAGTAACTTATCCACATAGGTTACACACCCTGTGCCCTGCCACTAACCAATCATAGCATTTAGTAAAAAGTCCTGTCTTATCATAGGACAGGAATTTAATCATTAGAGAATTGTCCTAACTGAAGAATTTCCTGAACTAGGAATCCTTAACACCATTTGCATCATATTTGATACATGAAACCTCTACAACATCAACATGATCAATACTTTACTAAAAAAAAAAAAAAACTGGTGTAACAATCTGAGACATGTCTTCTGCGTTCTGGTGGATTATCAGTGCACTGCAGGCAGCAGCCAGCCAGGGAGTGCAAAATCCAACATGGCCGCCTTCAAGTAGCGGGCCACACGTTTTTGCAGGGCATATTTCAATGTGAATATTTACTTTGGTGAAACAACCTATAATTACATAGCATTTTGTACCTTGTTTTATAGTAAAATCACAAATGTGTGCATTTAAATATGATACAGGAGGTACATGAGATATTATATTTATGAATCCCCCAATCATTGTTTTATTGAGTTTTATGACACATTACTACATTATTCCACCACCATCACAAGTACACTGAAAATAAACTAATTTAGGAATGAAATGTCATCTTAAGATAGATAGTGATGTGAATTTTTAACGTATGCAACTCTCATTACAATCACTTTTGTGTTCTGAACAGTTATGAGCAAGTGAGCACTTGCCAATAATTGATTTTAAATTGATTTTCACTAAAACAATTGCTGGGCTGTCATAATTGTATGTCATATTGACCAGTTCAATTTTCATTGACCAAGCTGCTTTTGCTGACCAGAATGCAAAATAAAAAGCTTCCCATTTGGGAAAAAAGAACCAGTCCAATTGAAATGTGTAAAATATTCCAAAAACACTGAATAATATTTGTTAATGTTATTAAAATCAAATTGATTGTGATCAGTGCATTTTCATAAATGCCTGCTGTATCAAATATGATACAAACTAAATGATATATATCCAGATTTTTGATTGACAAAGTCAAAATTAATGGTCTTGGCCTTTCTTTTCAAACACCATCCAGTATAGCAAGCTAGCAATCCAGAAACAAGTGTGCATTCATGTACATTCTCAGCACAGATACAGACATGACAGGATGGATCCTGATTGAAGAATGACACTTAGAGTTGTAATCAGGATTTTTAAAGACCCCCTCCACTGAAAATCATGTTTTTAACCGTGTTTAACATGTTAACAGGAGTTTAGGGAATTGCTTCTATAATAGGAAGATAGGAAGGATTCTATCTGTCAAACTTAAGATAGGACAAGCAATCCTGCCATTAGGATTTTTATCTGTAATGAGGCTTCCTGACCTATTTACTGTATCAATCTTATTATCTAACTGTCTGCAAGAAATCAAATGAGCGTATTAGCCAAAATGTCCTTTAATCAGCAAGCTGCAACACCCACAAATGGAACAGACGACAAGCATGAACATGAAAACACAGACAGTGGATTGACATGTGGCATTATTTGACTATAACCAAGTGTAATAAACTTAAGAGCGCAGTATTATTACCTGCACTGTTTGATCACCTCTTTGTGTATCAGGATCCAAAGTTCTTCCAGGCTGTTTTTGATTTTTATGACCATGATTGTGCAGTTTTAATTATTAACTAACTCTGCTTCTTTTTCCATATTATGCATACATTTCATTATGGTAATCGCTCATGTTTGATGAGCAGCATTAGCAAAATATATACATTGCAATGTGTCTAAAACAACAATTAATCTCTCTAAATAAAAGTGGCACAGTATAAAACACTATTCAGATCCTTTCTGTTCACATGAATTCAAATCCAGGTCACATTTTGTTCTCTGCTGGTTTTGAGAAGCAGCAGCTTCACTGGTTGCTGACACAGAACACAACGTGTAAAGAGTAGGCAGTGTCCAGGATGTATACAATGCAGTTGAGGATCGTCATGACGGTGACCACCACCAGTTTATCAAAACAGAGGCCGACACAGGTTGGGGATCTGTAATTTTTGTGGAAACTATACAATGGCCAGATCACCATAGCTGTTATGTACATCACTGCTGCCAAAATGTTATAGACGATCACCAGCTTGTCGAAGGAGAAAGGAAGATAGGAGGTCAGCCCTCCGAGTGTGACAAGGATTATGAGGATGGAAAAGATGAAGCACAGTGAGTACACGGACACGCACCACATCAGTCCCGGGTAACCGAACTGGCTTTTCTCCAGGGATGTGAAGATGAGACAGGCGAGGAAGGTCTCCAGCATCTTCATTATGCCGGGCAGCGTGGAGAGGAACCCACTGTTCTGCCCGCTGGGAAGAACGCGATTTAAGGCCACTTCGCCCACATACACTCCGAAACACACCCAGGACACCACGGAGGCGCCGATCTGGCGGTGGCAGTCCTTGCAGGTGAAAAAGGACGGGTAGATGATGGAGGCAGAAAGGCACATGAGGCCCGCCAGTATAGCGAAGGCGGCGGTGAAATCATCCCAGGCAAAAGGTAATTTTGTACTAAGAGTGGTGAACTCCAGGATGAGGATGAGGAAGGTGAAGAGGAAGCAGAAGCACCAGGTGAACATGCACCATGCCCAGTAGGGGGACGTGTGATGTCCCACTGTTGCCACCAGGATAAAAGTCATACAAGTGACGATGACTGCCATTATTCGCATGATGCCCACAGGCCGGGTCACTGACTTTAAATCCACAAAGACCATGGCTGGAGAGGATGAGTCTGTTTGACCCTAAAACTGAAAGCAAAAGCGTTGCTTTGTTTCTAAAGTCACTTGATTCTACTCAGTGCATCCCTCAGTACAGCAAAGATCCTGTTGGAGAAATCCATGTAGCTCGAGCAGGTTTGAAAATGAAACTCAAAGTGAGCTGCTGTCTATTCAAACAGAGCATCCTGCAAGGGCTTATCGGTGCAGTTTATGGCCCCTGTTTCACTCCACTGATTGGATACAGATTGGGTGTTATCATGCTCACCTCACAGCACACACACTGGACTCTGGTCCTCAGGACTGGAAGCTAATCTCCAACACACTGAGGGAGTGTGGGTCACATCGCAAGGAAAACCACTCCTATCCTGTCCTCAAGTTCACTTGATTTATTGTTCCTGGCTAGCACAAAGTGGAGAGTCTGACAGAGGGAGGCTGTTTTGAATGGATTTTATGGAATAAAAATAATATTACTGGTGCTAGAAAGGTTGAATAGGCCATCAGCACTAGAAGAGCCTCAGCAGTCATTTTGACTATTTTCAAATGTATCTGCCATAACTTTGTTGAATTAAAAAATACGATACTGCTGGTACCTGACTTTTCCTAAAAGTGTCTGTATTTTCATTTAAAATGCTTTTCATATCAAGGTATATTTCTGGTAAGATGGTTGAGTTTGTGTGTAGTATAGGCCTACATATCATACACTCTCTGACCTTCTCTAACAATTCAGCATTTCATGCATTATTTTTGGACTATCATTAAGATACAGCTCCTTGCATTGGTCCATGTTAGGGGATGTGTGCAGACTTCAGCAGGCATAATCTAAACAATGTGCATTCCATCTCCCTTTAAGGGTTCAAAATGTACACATTGAAGAAGGACACGGGATGGGCTCATGTTTCACATAGTTTTTACGTAGTCTTATTGAATATTAATTAAGTCTATTGGATAATAATGAGGTTGGGAACGGCCTATGGCCACAAATGCTTTAAAAACCATGGATGGATTTCCAGGGCTTGGGGATCTTCATGACTTTGGCAACACTTTTTATTCAGGGGTTCCTCTTTATAGCTGTGGTCATCATTGGATTGAAGATTCCCCACTGTACTGCAGACAGTTGTTTTTGATGCCTGTTCAATGAATTTATTGAAAGAGCATCGGCTGTGTTTTTGACTTTTCCTCTCAACCCAATATTCAACAGTAACAACATGGAAATTGCCACTGTTATATTTTTAGTTTTCGTACAGTTGGAGATAGCATCTTGGTTGCTTAGCAACTATCACTGTCTGTGTAAATAAAATTTAGAAAGTGGTCCAATTTCCAATTTTCCAACATTAAAATTCAAATAATGACTGAATTAGACTCAATAAAAAATAAAGTAGGGGAGACCAGGGACAGTTGTAACAGTTTTTGTCTCAGCACCCAAAGTTTACTGAATATGTGTGCATATTAAAGTTCTCAAATTTTTGTTTTTTGTATTTGTTTCCAGCCTTCTGTTATAGGCTATGTTTGTTTTTGTAATTGTCTAGGTGGAAATTTATTAGAATTAGAATCAGATGATTGATGTTTTTTTTTTTATCATTTTAAAAAAGATAAACTAACAGTAATCTCATAGTTTGTTATTTGTCACAAAAGATAATAGAGTTTGGAAGTCAAAGGTCAACATGACCGCGTATGGCCATTCTAGTAGTTAGGGTTACTTCTAGTATGAAAGCCTCTGGATACTTGGCTTGAAATAGTAAAAAACATATAGATATATATATAGAGAGAGACATATAGACCTCGGTGTGACTCTGGTGTTTGTTCGGGTCCAAACTAACGTTACTTGCTGCACATCGAGGCAGTGGTAGACCAACATCTCCCGTGTTCTGAGAATTTTCAGTGAAGTTTTGTGGTTGTAAAGAGAGCACAGACAGCAGCTACAGTTCACCGTCAGTAAAGGCTGTCTAACAGCAAAGTAAAGCAGGGAAAATGTTAATGTTAAATGTGAAATTACTGTTTGTGTTAAAGGAGTGATATAAACGCTTCAGTTCATTGTCGGGTTTGCTCAGACTCAGAGAGCAGCTGGAGCAGAGAGTTTTGTTGCACCCACATAGCAACTGACATGAATTATTTATGACTGATTTATGGAATTAATTGCACAATTTTCATGATAAATCTCCATGCACAAACATGCCTAATTCAAACCCAATACAGCAAAATGTACAAGAACTTAGATGACAAAATTTTGAATTTGGATTAAATCTGATTTCTAAAAATGCTTACAGTTAAATACATAAGACCCTGAATTAGATGGTTAGAAGACTATTGTGGATTTGAGTTTATAGAGGCTTTAAGCATTTAAATCTTTTGCCTCAACAAAAGCAACCAACAGGGAACATTGGTGAAAACATCCTTCTCTCCATCCTTCCTCAGTCCTCTTTGTTATCATTATAATATCCGCTGTTGAGTTATTACTTCTTTCCATTTTGCCTGGCCTGGCCAAAGGTTATGTAACTCTCAAGATATCTTTCAAGACTCAGAATCTAATGGTTGTTACTGAACCATGCTTTAAAGGACCAGTGCCGAGGACTGTTAATCCTGACCAGTTAGTCCACTTAAGAATATGTCTTCGAATGCTTTGATTGGTTTCACCAAAGGGCCAAAGTTCATTGAATTTTCTATGATAAAAAATAAAGAGAAACCTCACATTTTTTCAGTTCTTTCTTGAAAAAAATACTGAAACAATCAGTTATCAAGATAGTGTCTAGTGTCTGTGGTGGCTTTTGATAGAAAATATGAACGGCAGGTACGTTTCTCTTCTTCTCTTTCTTCCCCTCTCTCTCAGAACCCGTAACAGAAACACAGGAGTGGAGCTGTAGAACCTGCAGCCGCTGTGTGTGTCGTGGTATGTACACTTTGACACACCTTTTAAAACATCCTCTGTGAAGAACAAGGTGGGTCCTTTTGTACCTATTTAACCATTGAACAGATTACTTGACTTGGAGATTCCCAGCCTTTTCTCCTTCGAGCACCCCCTACTTGTATAGCCCTGCCCAGCCCGCACACACACACACACACACACACACACACACACACACCTTGAATAAACGTCTCTTTTCTAATATAAGATGAACATTTTTTAACAATCCAACAGAGGAGCTTATATACACATGATTCAGTACCACTGAGTGAAGACAAAAACATTTATCTTTTTAAATAGTTTGCAGACTTTTGTCTAAGTTGATGATTTTAGTAAAGAGGTGCAAATTTAATTTTGAGGACCTCAGAGCAAACAAAGCCTTGGGGACCCTCTGTGTGCCCTTTAGAGGGGCTCAGACCCCAGGCTAAGGAAACAACGATTTATGTATATATATTTATATGAATATAAATAGACCCGCAGCTATGGGTCTTTCTCACAGCAAAACAATAACAATGGACTTGATGACTTTGTGAAATAGTTGTTGTTTTCATTATTAAAGAATCAATACTGCAGAGCCATCTGACATGACTAAGTATTTATTAAAGTTTTATTCACGTTACATTTAGTCATTTCACCGACTTCAAACATTGTCGGAGACATTTATGATAATGTAAGTATACAACTCAAAATATACAACATAGATATGGATGTAGACATTTTAATGCAGAAATGTTATATATTATACCTTTAAACATATTCATGATACATTTATTCAGTCTTACTGTGGTGCTAAAACAGCCAAATAATGGTGACATACATAATGATGTAATCATGTATAATAACTGGACACTTTTATCACATCATATTTCATATTCTGTGCACGAAATAAATTCATACAACTGTGACCAAAGGGAAAGAGGTTTCATCTCCCTTAAATTAAAGCTTCATGAAATATAAGTTAGCTTTAGTCAGATCAAATCCACAACAAACCAGAGTGAGCTGGGGTCGTCATTCAAACAACAATGAAATAATTCACAGGGATTGAGTCAGATCACTTTGAAATATACTCAGTTACAGAATATAGATTACATGGCAATTTTTGTAACGTAATCCACTGGATTACATAAAAATACTGCACTTTATTGTAAAAAAAAATGGATGCAGCCACAAAAAATCAGTTCAACAAATATTCTTTTTTTCTCTTTAAACATAACAAAACATGCAAATGTGAGTAAAATGCATTTTTGTAAAGGACATTTTTTTCCTGCCAGTTCTGCCACAGCATTAAGAGAGCATTGGTTACATGAAAAAAAAAAGTTTAATTTTAAAATTGCTGTATTCTTAATCAAAAATGTAATCCAAAAGTAATCTGTGACAATGTAACTATGATCTCATTGTACATTTTTTCAAATGTAATCTGATTATAGTTACTTATTTTTGGAATCTGGTCATGTAATCCTGATTGCGTGTAATCAGTTATTACCCAACCCTGGAAATAAAACAAAAAAGGTTGGACAAGCGATGCTTTACAGTACCTACAATTCATGTTCAATCTTTGAGTTCCTTCAAAAGATTTACAACACGTAGATTTCTACGTTCTGCTGACAAAGAAGACCAGCCTGAAGGAATAAACAGTATCCACAATGTAAGCAACAAGGTTGAAACACGTCATGAAAGAGATCACCACTAAATAATTCCACGGACAAAAAGCACCCAAATTTGAGCAGAAGGCTGGCTTACTGGAGTTGTTCTTGAAGCTGTACAACGGCCAGATGACCACAGCTGTGCTGTACATCAACACCGCCAACACGTTGCAGCCTGTCAGGATTTTGTCAAACGGTGCGGGGAAGAGAGCTAAGAGGCGGCAGATGGTAAAAATTATGACGATGAAGGCAAAGATGAAGCAAATGGAGTAGACCGCGACGCACCACTGGAGCCCTGGGTAGTGCGAGTACACGTTCTCATCCAAGCAGATGAAGATGATGCAGGCCACAAAAGCCTCCAGAACCTTGAGGAGGCCTGGGACAGTGGACAGAAATCCGCTGATCTCGCCAGGTTTAGCGCGGATCAGCCCAACCTCGACAGCGTACAGGATGAAGGCCAGACAGGAAGTGACAGTGGCCCCAATGCAGACAGAGCACCTGAAGAAACTGGGAAAGATGATGGTTGCTGTCAGCACCTGTATGAGGGAAACATCAAAAAATAAGTGTTAAATTTGTTAAGATAAGACCAGACTCTGACCAGGGTAGGACATGATTTATCCCAAAATTAAATCAGGCAGTCAGAGAATACCAGCAAGTGTAACGTAGACGACGTTGCACTTAAAATATTTTAGACAATTTTAGCTCCATCGCACTAGAAGACAGTTAATTGCTAAACTGCTACTACTTACAAGAATAATTACATAAAATAATTGACAAAAAATCATATTATTTCATACCGTCCAGAAGGTGTTTTCCATCTATCAGTTCCATGAATCCATGTGAATGCAGTGTTAAATTTACTTTTGTCTTATATAGTACCATTGACATACATATGAAGCCAATAAACCTTGATCGCCCCCTGGTGGCTGGCTGCAGTATAGGTCATAACTCTTGCTCCCCCTCCATGTAAACAGAGAGGACACAGGACAAATTAAAACAGCACATTATGCGTCTTTTTTTTTTCTTTTTTTTCCAATGATGGATTCTGTCATTCTAAGTAGTTCTATTCGTGCTGATGTTTTTTCAAATGATTATTTTTCTGATCAGCTTGTTTTTTAGTAGTTTTTTGTCATGATTGACAGGTGAGCTATGCTCAAAACTGATTTGGCCGACTGTAGGGGCGAGACCTCAACACTGCAGCTTCAACCCTGATCTCTACTGCGTAGACTCTGGCTGCAAATGATGTCACCAGCACAAGATGGCAGTGCTCATATCAGATCATATCTAAGTATATAAAACAAGTCTCAAAATCATGAAAAAAAAAAGAGCAGTTGTCTCTGCTCAGAAACGCAGGGTGTCCGCTCTGCTGAGAGTCTTAGTGATGATGCAACTGAACATTTTTTTACTGTCTTTGAGAATGGAGTTTGGTTTAACAGTCCGTCACTGACACTGGGTGCAGAGGGTAATTTAATGTTAATAATTCACATAAAATGAGCTGACCTACCTTCTACTAATGAACCATAAAGTAATTTAGAAAGTGCAACTAAAACCAACCTGTTGTCTGCTTCTCTCAGCTTGTACTATAAGGTCATGTATGTAATAAAAAATAAAATATATATATTGCTGACCCCCACCAAAAAAAACCCACCATTAAGGTAGCCAACATGGCATAAGCAGCAGTGAAGTCATCCCAGGAGATGGGCAGCTTGGCACTGAGGCTGGTGAGGTCGAGGACGAGGATGAGAAAGGTGACGCAGAAGCAGAAGCACCATGTGAACATGCACCATGTCCAGAAGGAGAACGTACTGTGGCCCGCCGATGCCACCAGGCTGAAGGAGATGCAGGTGAGGATCACCTCCAGTATCCTCACGATGCCCACGGGCACTGTCAGGGTCCTGACGTCCAGTGTCGCCATGACGACCGAAGCCCTGCACTCACTGTGGTCCTGGATAGATATTTTAATAACCTCTTCGCCAATTCTTCTCCTCTATCCTTACTAATTTTTTTCTCCTGTGTTTTTGTGAGCTCTTTGGCTTGTTGTCTCTTCTAGCTCCTCCTGGCTGTCTACAACAAGCAGGGGAAGTCAAATGAACTTGGTTCCTCTGACCCCTCCCTTGTTTCCGCCTTTTCAGACTTTCTTCCTCTAATGGCCAACAGCCAACTTTTTCAGGCACGAGCGCGCGACACAGTTATATGGATGGCTTGTAAATGGGACAGCTCGCCATTGTTCACCTGTATTTGCTCATGAGGCTTGGTCCGTAAAAATTGCGATCATTAGAGTGGTAATGGATAACAGGAGCTGCACCTTATGACACGAGTCAAGGTTATCACTCCACCCTAAATCGCTCATCCATGTTTGCTTACTTGCAGAGACATGCCCACCCATCAGTATTACAAATCTGTAAATGTTTTACAGGAAGGTGAATGGAGAAAAGAGTGGAGACTGAAGGCAAGATGTGGGGGTAATACTTTAGATTACAGCCTGCAACATACTGTGTGATTACTCTGGAGGAATGGTGTAATAATGCTGGACCACCACAGTACCCACCAGTACATATATGTAGGTACTGGGTAACAATTCTTAACTAATGAGTACTCTATTATTACAGCCCAAGTAGGATCTACTGAGCAATTATATGGATGTTTGTGATGAATTTAGAGAGCAGTTATACTGCACTTATTTTTTAACTACTAGGTATTTATTCTCTTATTACAGTTTATTATGGTATGATAAATAACGCTTTTGACTACAGCCCTCATGTCCTGTAGTTACTCTGTCATTATGTGTCAAGTCAAGTTTATTTATAAAGCACATTTAAAGCAACCAAGGTTGACCAATGTCAACAATAAAATAATAAATATAAGAAATACAACATGGTAAAACAGCAAGAGCAGCAGAGATAAAAAAAAAAAAAAAAAAAAAAAAAAAATACCATCCCAAACACAAGTAGATGAATAGAGGAGCAGATAAAATATGAAACACAAACAAACAAACTGAAAAAAATAAATAAATAAAAGTGACAGTACAACTCTAAGGACACTCAAAAGCCTGAGGGAACATGTGAGTCTTAAGTTTTGCTTTGAAAATATCAACAGAGGAGGGAACACTTTATTGAAAAGGGTAGGCTGTTCCAGAGCTCAGGGCCCTTCCCCTTCAGTCCTGAACGTGGGACAGCTAAAAGCAGCTGGTCTGAGGATCTGAGCGATCTGGGGTCGGAAAGGGGGCAGAGGAGCTCAGACAAGTACTGGGGTGCCGGGCTGTGCAGAGTTCTAAAAACAAATAGGAGAACCTTAAATTCTATTCTGTGTTTTACTGGAAGCCAGTGGAGGGATACTAGAACCGGTGTGATGCTGTCATGTTTCTTGGTATCAGTCAGTAATCTGGCGTTGGTGTTCAAGTGCTGTAGAACACAGCCCGCATGTCCTGTAGTTACTGTGTAACTGTATGTAACAATGGGAGAAGTGTCCTGTCAACTGCCAACAGCTAACACACACACAAGCACCTTTCACAAGTTCACCTGAACTTCATCAAACAAAAACCTCTTGTCAAGCTTTGAATGAGCTGTTTAATCTCTAAATGTAAAATAAATCCATTAAGTTCTGAATCAGGTTCTTATCTCAGACACAATAATTGGCTTGTGTTGGTTCAAGCCCCACAACTTATCTGCTGACAAACATATTGATAGATGTAAGTGCTCTCAACAAAATCTACAGGAAGGACAGCATAACTTAAACTGTGCTTTTGACTCATTTTTGCTTTCAGTATATATATATATATTATTTATTATTTG
The DNA here is from genome assembly GCF_056507025.1 of Lutjanus erythropterus. NCBI lineage: Eukaryota > Metazoa > Chordata > Actinopteri > Lutjaniformes > Lutjanidae > Lutjanus > Lutjanus erythropterus. The sequence continues at coordinate 28,969,090 of NC_139335.1, forward strand.
CACACATATAAAATACAATAATAATAATAAAAATTTGAATAAATGAATGTGTCAGGTGAGGTCAGGAAGCCACAGGCTTATACAAGGGACCCTCCCTTCTTATAGGAAAAAACAAACAAATATACATCATAATACTAATCAAAACAAGCACTCGCATAATGTAAGAAAAATACAAGAAGCTACATACAATGAGCTAAAAACAGAAAACACTCAATATACAAATGATCTAGTGAAAGAGGAGGTTATGGAAGGATGATGGTAAAGAAAAAGGAAAAAAACAAATATTTATATATAAACACAAACATCATATACTGAAGGAATATTAAGATTTCTGAACAGAGGAGCTGAGGCCTCTGCAAAGTCTGAGAGAGTTGCCAGTCTTACATCATTTTTGCAGCAAATAAAGTTTATGAAGACTAGTGGGATATGTATTTGCCCAAACAATATTACCACAAATCAAATGAGTAATATAAAGTTAATAAACAAGAAACATTTACAGAACTTTGTAGTTTGCTAATGATCCCTAATGACTTCACAAATTTGTTATGAATAAAATTAAATTTATATTTTTTCCAATTTAATTTCTCATCAGTGAAGATGCATAAAAAAAGAAATTTCTTTTCCCCCTACTGACACTCAAACATAATCCTTTCACATCTCCTGCCCCTTCCTGCAAATATTATGAAGTTTGACTTTTTAATATTTCATGAGCGCTTTTAAGTTCCTCATTTGTGTTATTTACTAGAGTGTGTAAGTGAGTATGTGCTAGGATCATAGTTGCAAACAAAACAGGAAAAGAAAATTTACAAACTAATGAAAAGTCATTAATATAAATAAGAAACAATAAGGGTCCCAAAATCCATCCTTGTGGTACTCCACACGTTATATGAACTGTACTTGAGGCACAACCTTTAAATAACACAGATCGCTCTCTTTCACTCATGTAACTATTTAACAACTTTATTGTATCACCTTGGAAACTGTAGTGTTTTACAACAAGATATCATAGTTAACAGTGTCAAACACTTTATATGATTTTGTCCTTGAAAACACTTGATAATAATCCAGTTTTGAGACGACTCAACTGTCGACATGAGTAAACCACAGCTTACACAGCCTATGATTGTTAATGTTTGTTAAACAGCCAACACTATATTTAAGATAATTTCTTATCTTATTGATAATAGAGGCTTTCTGGGCATTGCAACCACAAAGGTAAAGATAAGTTGTTTCCATTCTCATTATGAAGTTATTGCTGCATTCTTTGAACGTTACACACACAGAAGCATTGATCAGCGTGCACAGGCATTAAAGTGACTTGGCCCACAGAAGATTTGGTCTCAAGAAACCCTGACTGACCCTGACTCTTTGGGACTTGATGTACCTAAACCCAACCCATCCTGAAAATAACTGTAAAAATTATAAAAAATATAAATAAATGTAAAAAAAAGAGTAAGTAAAGTAAGGGAGTAAGTCATTTCTTCTAGTTTGAACTCAAGGATGATCTGATTAAATGTTGGAGGTCAAAGGTCGCTGACGTCTCACATAACATGTTTTTGGCCATAACTCAAGAATTCATACACAAATTATGGCACCATTTCACACAAAGGTCTAATAGGATACTAGCAGTGTTGGAGTAACTGCTTACATGTAATTAATTTTCAAAATAAATGTAAATGTAATGGGTTGCACTCACTGAGAAAAAAAAATAAGAAATTATAGTTACTAATCAAAATGTTGGTGATTTCAAAGTGGTCACATCAAATTATGCTTTTCAGGTTACCTGGTGGAGAGCTGCACTCTATTGAGTTAAAACTATATTAAAGTAATGTGTTAAAATATCTTTAAATGTATGCAGTGGACTATATTGGAGTGGCATATATCAGCTACAGTATTGGTATTTATAGTATATAGTTTAGGGTTAGGGCAGGGGTCTGCCACAGGCTGTAGACCCCTGAGTTAGAGTTAAATCCATCTGCTACTTCAGCACCATGGACAGCACCATGAAGTTATCAATATAAAACACAGTTAAGACTACTGATATTTCAGAGTCATTCGGGCCCACAGATTCTAACTTGAACAAACTTCAGACAGACAGAGGATCAATGAGTCAAGCAGAATAAATTACCACCTTTAAAGCCCTGAATTTTGGTCATTTTGCCACCAGGAGGGAAAAAAGCCTCCTGTCATTTGAGATTTTGAGAAACGTTCCTTTAGGAAGTTTTTATTTATCAGTTACTGAATGCCAGCTTGTCATCATACACCACACTCACTCTAAATTCAAGGCTTGGCCCAGGAAACATAACTACACAGTAATATTCACTGGCTTGGTCACCAGAGGGCAGCAGAGCAGAGGAGTATTTCTAACAGTGTTCTCATAATGTTTTTCAGGCTGTGTTTATTTGCTTAAACCAGTTGGTAGTGAAGTGTACAGCTATGCAGCAATCGAAATACACCTCCAATAAAGGTTTAAGACATAAAGTTAAGGAACGGTTGTGAAACTGTTAAACAGTATTGAACAACAAATTCAATGACAGAGATTAGAATTTGTAGAAACAATGAGATTCTATACAAAATTAGCACAAAGAGACACATAATGATTAAAAAGGGACACAAAACTAACACATAGAGAGACAAAATGAGACACTGTATCTCTTTCAATCTGGGTGTGCTCCTATAATGAAGAGACGGGGGTCCTTTTACTGTCCATGTCTGTGCCCAGGGGCCTCTTGTCTCATAATCCATCCATGTTACATGCATATTAAAGGACTAGTTAAGGACAGAGTCTTTAAATATTCAACTGTGACTTAAGAGTAAACATTGGGGTGGTAAAAAGACTTGAGGAGCATTTTGAGTTTTGTAGCCTCTGACAGTCTGTGTGTGGCACTATTTTCTCTGCATTTCTCTGGCTCCCCCCTGTGGATCAACGCATAAAACGGCAGCAGAGTTTGGTTTTTGTTCTGTTGACAGATGTGTATCTTTCAGGCTGAGCAGTTACCTGACTGCAAAAGCCACAATTTTGGAATCATGGTTCTTTATACCGTCTGCTGTTGCAATCACTTTGCATGCATTTCCCTTGATTTACTATTCTACTGTAAACAAAAAAATCTGACACTGACATGATCATGTGTTTCTTTGCAGAGCTGAGGCTGACATGACATGATTTTTGGTATGAAGGTCCTGATGGTTTGATTGATGGTCCTGCTTTTCTTCTCTCCGACTTGTGTCTGCATCCTCTTTGTCACTCCCAACTTATCTCTCACACTCAGCACACCATTTATTTATCTACCCAAGACTCGCACGCAAGGTACACTGTGAAAAGAAACTGGACTGAAAGATTGAAGACACAAAGGTACACATAACAAGGAGGAGAGAGGCAGAGAGGACAGGGCGTGTGGAGGACAGAGGAGGAGACGAGGTGATGATGCTGTTAAAAGATTGTTTGTCTGGTTTCCAAAAGAGACTTCACTGAATATACAGAGAGGACAGAGCTCTGCTGTGACTGACCTCCAAGACACACCCCCAAATAAAACAACAATATATATAAATAGATATATATGAATTACAAGCCTTAGCTCTTTTGTTTTTATTTTAATTTTATTTATTAACTATTTTATTTCAGTTTCCTGTCTTGTTTTGTTTTCAATTTGACTTTTCTGTCTGTTTGTAGGCACCTGTTCCTATGTGGTAATAAAATGATGTTGGCGCCATGATGACTGGTCAAACGAAAATTTAATTAAAAAAAAAAAAAAAAACATCCGGGCGGAACGGAAGTCATACTGTTACTTTTTCAGTCCGGAAGAGTTATGAGGGTGCACCAGTATGGACTTAAGCGTGAGGTGGGTGTGCGCTCTGTCACTGTAATCTTAAGGTAGTATGACGTTTATTTATTTTTAGTTTTAGCTTAAACTTTTAGCGTAAACACGAGTGAAGTGTTAATTAACAGTTAACGCATATCGTAGTGTCAGCTGTTCACCATGGAGGTGTAACGGAAATGTTAAAGTTAAATACTTAAGCGAGGCTAATGCTCAGTTATTGATATGATTATCAGTGTTCAACAGAGTTGTTGTTTACTGCGCTAATTCGCAGGTAGCTCACGTAACGGTAACACAATTCTCAATGATCCTCAATCCCACACTGGCAGACAAATATGTTTACTGTCTTTAATCCTGGACCCATATCACTGTCATTAAAAATGACATTTATTGACATTTATTTATCATGCAATTTTAAATGTCATTTTCACTTCTTTGTTTTATTTGTATTGATTTTGAATGGCTTGGTACATGACAGGTCTACACATCAAATGTGATACTCTACTGGTACAGATAAAAATAGAAACACAATGGCTACAGAATGAAAATTAAAGTTATAATCCCCCCCACCCCCCCAAACTCAGGCAAAGAATTAAATTAAATTAAATTAAATTAAATTAAATTAAATTAAATTAAAAATAATCACATACAGTGTAAAGTAATTCCAAAAATCCCCCTGAGATTGATCAGCTGTAATGACTCCATCCATAACAACTTTTGATCTGTCTACTAATAAACATATTCTTGGAGACACCGGCAGCCACTCGCTCATGTGTCATTTTCACCTTGTTTTTTACAGACGGTAAGACTGAATTAACCTGAAAATGTCAAGTGATGTAACCACAAAAGAATGTGAAATATTAAATATTTTATCCCTCTAGAATGTATTCTAGTGTACTCAAGAAACAGTTCCTTCGTTATAAAACATTTCATGAAAATAGATCTTATTAGGATTATCTGAAAATTTTATGTGTTGTTTGCAATATTTAGCAGAGAACATATGCTGAAAACACCTCTGTTTTCTAAATAATATTTGAAAAAATTATGATCACTGGACCTATTTTCTGCTTATCATTTTTATGAAAAATACTGTTTACATTGGAGCACTGGTTTTATTTGATCTCAGATGAAATCAGAAGTTTTTACGGTTACACAAACAAGGTTTACCAAGGTTTTTTAATTTTAAAATCTTGCCATAACATCAACATCTTCTTAACTTGTTGTCAGCTCTTTTTGTACCACTGGTTCTGTGTGGATACTTTTTCCTCTGGAGGAATCTCACAATCAAATTTTTTTAAATACCAAATCTAAGTCAGCCGATCTCACTGTGCCTGTTTTACATAGCCTTTGTAAATGAGTCTGCAGGAACTGAAAACCTGCTGTATTTTGTAACTTGTGTGGCTGTGTGTGTGTGTGTGTGTGTGTGTGTGTGTGTGTGTGCACAGTGTCCCCAGGTATTTATGAGCAGCTGACTGGGGTGCTCTACTATTTTAAGACGATGAGGGATCAGCCATGGACCAGATCACCTTTCACCATGATACTGTGCTGTCAGACATTCACATGCTCCTGCCCAATACACGGCACCTTATGACACGCCTCAACTGTGTTGGCCAGCCTGGTGTGTGTGATTATAGTTTACTTCTACAACTTGTTATTCTTCTTCTAAATAACACATGTCAGACAGGTGGGGAGGGACATCAATAGGCGTGGAGAGTAACAGATTAAATGTAACGGAATTACGGAAAAAAGTTATAGATCAGAAAAGATGTAATCAGATTACAGATACATTTTGTGAAAATGGGGATTATTAGTAGGGTTACAATTTAAAATAAAGAACAATATACTACCATGCACAGTGCACGCAGAGCAGCGGGTTCATTGTCATGGCCTCTAGTGAAAAAAATACATCATTGGGTTGACATTTTGTGTCTGTAAATCAATGATTATTAATTTTAAAAATAAAGTAACAGCATAAATGCGTTAATCTCTTAGTCTGGTATTTATCATGAGAGATAATAGAGTTTGGAAGTCAAAGGTCTTCTATAAGCCATGAACACTAGAATAGCCGAGGCAGTGCTGCTACCTGACTTGTCTGTATTTTCATTTAGAATGTTCTTCATATAAATTACACAAAAGGCAAAGACAATGTGATTATTTTTACCTCCTTCAGCCATAGGAGGTCATATTGACCACACAGACATTGTCACTGTTGTATTGTTACTTTTTGCACAGTTGAAGATGCATCTCAGTTGCTTAGCAACTGTCATTGTCTCTGTCAACAAAACTTAACACGTGGTCTCAATTTCCAATTTCCCAACATTAAAATACAAATAATTAATTAATTCGACTCAATTATAAATAAAGTAGGGGAGACCAGGGACAGTTGTAACACTTTTTGTCTCAGCACCTTTACCTCACTGAATTTTCGTGTTAAAGTTCTCAAATTTTTCAACAAACTTTCTTAATACAAATAGCAATGTTTCCAACTTTTTTGGTTTTATTTTTGTACTTGTTTCCAGCCTTTTTGCATAGGTAATTTTTATTTTTTTGTGATGTCTAGATGGAAATGTATTTTTATTAATGTTAAAATAGCATGTATATAATCTTATAAATACATGTCTTATAAAATGCATGTCACTCTTAGTAATTCTAGATGAATCTAAAATTAGAATCAGATCCCGATGGTTATTTTTTTTTTCATTTTTAAAAAGGTAAACTAACAGTATAAATGCATTAGTCTAGTATTTGTCATGAGAGATAATAGTAGTAGATAATAATAGAGTGTAGAAGCCAAAGGTCAAAATAAGTAGTTATGGAATTCTGGCACTTCTAGTGTTAAATCATGTTTTCAGTACATTTATTATTCTCTCTCTAGCTGGATTTTGGGAAAATCACATATAAAACGATTCATAATGTACAATCAATGAAATGCATTTTATATTTTATCCGCCAAAAGTATTTACAGGTCTTAATCAGTAACTTCAGTAACAAATGTTCTGCGTTTATAATAAAAATTTGTTCAGAAATAATTAATTTGGACTAGAGAATTTTGTAAAACAATATTACAGTATTTTGATATCAAACAAAATTATTTCAGCATCCAGAAACATCAAAAGTTTGAGAAGACAAAGAATAATAAAGGAATAAATGAAATGCTGAATGTCACATTTCCACGTTATGTGTTCAAATGTTTTGTGAATATTTCCACTGACTTTCTGCCTTTGCTGTCCTCATCCGTCCAGTCTTCGTCTCCAAGTTCAAGATCTTGTCTGATGGCGACAGGAATGACAACAACGACCCGGGCAAAGTTTTAAAAGAGGCGGATGAATATGAGGATCCGCAGGAGGACAAGGAGACAGACGCAAAAGCCACACAAGGAAAAGATGGAGAGGACGGTGGGGAGGGACATGTGGAGCCATCTTTAGATGAGGACGGAGACCTGGACGTCACACATCGGTATGGAAAAACTTCATGTTGAAATGCTGCACATAGGATATTCTAGTACATCTTTGGTTGATATATTGTTGTCTTTCATATTTACATTCATACTATCCTTATGATTTCTTAGACCGAGGAAAACCCCCACAGAGGGCAACGTCCGCGACACGGTCTGTCCCATCATCCTCAAACAGTCCAGCTGTGCACTTGAAGAAGAGGAGGACGATACGGATGATGAAGATAAGTGCTTCAAAGACATTATAAGGATTGGTAAGGAAGCTAGAGTCTTTTGTTGCTCCTGTTGCAACTTTTATAAAACATGTTGCAGGCATTAAATTCAGTTTGAGTATATATTTACAAAAAAACAAAGTTTTATCAGTTTGAACATTAAATATCTTGTGTTTGTGCTGAGTTCAATTGATTACAAGTTGAAAATTATTTGTAAGTCATTGCGTTCTGTTTTTATTTACATTTTACATTGTCCCAACTTTTATGGAATTGGGGGGTTGTGCGTCGGTTTTTGACTTTGATGCAGACAAAACCAATAAATATTCAGAAAGGTGCAGGAAACTCAGTAGTGAATTTGGAGTTAAATGCCTGTAGGTGTTAATTGTGACCTTGCTATTATCTCATAGAAAGCACTACAGATAAGATATTTCAGTCCCTGCCTGATCACTGGACCAACAGCTTCTCTGCAACTAGTCTCAAATACTGCTGGACCGATCAGGCTGGTGTTTATTTGTTTATTTTTTATTTATCATGACTGTATGCTAAAGGACATCTGTGATTCAGAATTCTTAAAGAAAAATCAACACAATATCTCAAGAGACACTAACACTAGAACAGCCAAGGTGATCATTTTGACCATTTGTTAAATAAAAAAAAAAACAATACTGCCGGTACATGACTTTTCTTAAAAGTGTCAATTTTCATTTAAAATATTTTTTATATACAGAACAAAAAAAGGCAAAGAAATTGTGGTAACTTTTACCTCTTTCAACCATAGACGATCATATTGACCAGAAGGAAAATGCCACAGTTATATTGTAACTTTTTGCACAGTTGAAGATGCGTCTTGGGGTTTGTGTGTTTAAAAACTTGATCTCACCTGCAAACAAATGTTCAAACTGATCGATTTACAGGGAATGTGTGAGACAGCATGCACTGTCCATTTAGTTTGCCTTAATGAATATGCAATATCAGGCATTTATACCCTAGTGTGTAAAATACTGGGAGGAGAAAATGTAAGTAGATTAATTTAGCACACACACTGTGATTTTATCTAGTCGGAAAATAACATTTATCACTGGACCTGCTGTGGTGGTTGTTCAGTTTTGTTTTGTTTTTTTTTGTTTTTATTTAAATTTATTATCTAGAAGTTACACAAAAAAGAGTCAGCTTTGGGTTTAGCTTGGGTTATAAATGTTTCATGTGGGTTTTTCAAGGTTTTTCAAATATTGTGCTTCACCACAAATCATGAGAGGTCCTTTGGCACAGTGTCATAAATGTGCAAAGAAAAGTTAGGCTGATGGGTCCAGTAGTGTGCGAGATTAGTTGCTCCAGCGATATCAGTTACTCACAGACTCACAAACTCACATGTTAATAAGGGCACAGGTTGTGTATTTTAATGCGTGCGTCCCATCTATTTACAGAGCACACTATGGCCACACCCCTGGAGGACGTCGGCAAGCAGGTCAGTAAAATTTAAAGTGTAACCGCATTCCTAAACTCCACCCCCTGCACCGTTTTGAAAAACACTAAAAAAAAAAAAAAAAAAAGACGTTGAGGAGGGGTCCAGGCTGGAGCTGCACAGCCAACAAAAGTGACAAAAATTGAAAAACACACAGTGGAAGGTTCAAAAAACAAAAAGACACTGCAAACTCCTGAATCTCACAGACTCCCACTCAAGAGCGAGGGCTGGCAAGGTGGACCAACCAACGTTTAACAGCGGGCATTAACCTGCTTCTTTTATGTAAATGTCATATATTTTAAAGAAAATCGGCTGAGAGGTGTTTTAACACAGGAGCCGGAACATGGGAGCTGCTGGTGCCTCAATCTGTTAGTATGTTTGTGCAACTTTGCTGTTTTTAAATCATGTTAAAGGAGAAACTTGATTCTGAACTGTGCCACCACTTGTTTGTGTTAGTGCTATGTAGAAAACATTAAAGCATTGTGTGTGTGTGTGTGTTTCTCACTTCAGGTGTGGCGGGGGGCGTTCCTCTTGGCTGACTTCATCCTCTCTGAGCCTGTCATGTTCAGAGGGGCTACAGTTTTGGAGCTGGGAGCAGGAACAGGCTTCACCAGCATCGTCATGGCAACCACAGCCAAAACAGTGTACTGCACAGGTACAACATCATCATGCAGACATCCTAATGAAAATCTACACTGATACGCTGTTTAATCTGGATTAACAACTGAGAACCCTGTGAATACAACTGTATCAAACTACACAAGGTCAGAGTCGAAGGTCTTTATTGCTTTTTCCCAAGATTTCAACAGAATCTCATGGTTTTGGTGGTTGATTACGTTGAATTCCACCTCCTCGTCTCCTCTCTCCTCCGTCGACCCGAAAGTCATTTCGCCTCCACCGTGATGAAGGATCTTCCAGTTGCTTGGATAGGGTTAGGGTTAGGGTTGGATTGTTAAAAGGAATATTAAATGAGGATTAAAATCAGCATCAGAAAGAATACGACTAATGATCAGCTGTTTTAAACAAATGATGTCAGGTGTTAAAATTGTTCTTAAATGAGTCTTTGTGTGACATTCATACCAGCTGTTATCAGCTTGTCATCAGTAACTGTTGCCGCTTCAGACTGATGCAAAAAGGAGCCGAGGATCGTCCTAGCGTCTCTTCCTCACATCTCTCCCTCACGTCCTCGCTGGGTGGAGCTAAGACAGGAGGAGAGGAAGCGAGTGGAGGAGGAGATGAATTTACAGAATAAAAAGCACCCCAAGAGATGCTGCTGAAAACTCAGAAAAAGGAAGTAAATGGAGTTTTTATGCTGAGATGAGGCACATACTGATGAATTCACAGATCATAATCCACATTGCTGTAGCCTCTTTGATTTGCTCTGATCATCAGGAAGGTTATTTTTCTTAAATATCAATGATGCCAACATGGCATCATCTTCATCATTGTTGGGCTCTCTAGTACTTATTGTTTTTTTATTTTCTCTGTAGTTTTCATCTCTTCTTATCTCAACACATTCACTCATGAGCAACTGTTGAATATTCGAAAAGTTCACTTCTTTTCACAGATTTTCACACTGTTAGGAGGCTAAACTGAGCTAAATCCAGATTGATATGATTTTAAAATGGAGTTTTGAGAAGAAAAATTTTTTTAGTTGAGCAAACGAGATATCTCATATAGAAATGTTACTCTTCGTTTTCATCGCTGAAACTTTTCAGATGTGGGAGAAGACCTGCTGAGCATGTGTGAGAGAAACGTATCATTAAATAGACACATCGTGGAGCCCTCAGGTGAGATCACTGTGTCGAAATACTTTTTTTTTTGAGTTTCTAAAACTTAAATATTCAAATTTGTCTAAATAAATAATCTCAGTGATTGTAGGTTAGTAAAACTTTTTAAAGAAATATATATTTCTGTGAAAAGAGAGAAATTAATATTTTTTTAAAATATTTTTCCCTTTTTTTTCCCTTGTTTCAGCCAAAAATGTCTAAAGGTTGCAGACCCCTGGTTTCTGACATTTAATAATCTGCCTTAATAGATTATTTTCTTCCAATCAGGTGGTGAGGTCAGAGTGAGGCAGTTGGATTGGCTTCAGCATGACCTTTGTACAGGTAACACACTCTTACTTTTCTTGAAATCAACATGCTGCAGTATAAATCTAGAGCCACTTTATTATTCAGTAATTTATTCATACTGTGGTGCAGTGGGAACGTGTAGTAAACAGCCTCTGTCTCCATCTAGTGGCTCAAGTGTGCTACTACACCATTTTAAACCCTGTGGGGGCTGTGGCTCACTCTCTCGGGCCTCATTCTGGCACATTGTCAGCTATGCAGGCCCTTACATTCTCCATGTATCTGTCTGTTCAGCATGGAACTCATCACTGTCCGCTGTGTTTATTAATATCTAAATGTTTTGGGGGAAGTTTGTGTTGTTTGCAACTTGGCTCCATGGAAATAAATAGTAAAATTCCCAGTAACAGCCAACATAAACATGGCGAGTGCCTGAGAATATCTTTACAAATTGCATCAGTGGTCTTTTCACCATTGTCTGACATTATAGACCAAACAACTAATTAGTTGTAGCCCTACTGAATATAGGATATCCTCCATATCCTGTTTTTTCCCCCAGTAGCCTGAGTTTTCTGTTTGAATGTATAGTAAGAATGCTTCTTGCTGGGCATGTCTGATTGGCTGCTCTAGCTAGACTTAATTAAACTTTGAATTTCAAATTTCTAAGTGGTGCATTTGTTTTAACACTTGCATAAAAATGCTGGGGGTGCTTGAGAAGCACTGCCTTCATTAATGTCTGTCTTTCCATCTGTATGATGTTTGTAGATGCTGATGTGGACTTCAGCTGGACGGAGGAGGAAATAGCAGACATGTATAACAACACCAGCATCATCATTGCTGCTGATGGTAGGTACAGTAGCTGATGGACTTTATTGAGCTGAAATAAAGCCACAACCATGTGAAATGAATGATGCTGAAGTGGTACTGTGGGGCCTGTAGTTTGTCCTTCAATCTTCACCTTGACAGGCAGTGAGAAATAATGTATGCAATTACAGATACATTTAGTAAAAATGTGGATTATTAGTAGGATTACAGTTTTATAATAAAGAATGATATCCTATCATACACAGTGCACACAGCTGCCAATTCATTATCATGGCCTCTAGTGAAAAAATGCTTCACTGAGTGGAAATTTCACCGTTCATTGTCTATAAATCAATCAATCAATCAACTGCACACAAAGACGCAAACATAAAACACTTTAAGCTGCAATGATTAATCTACTTCTACATCTATATCTATTTTTTTTATTTAAAAAAAAGTCAAAATTCTCTGATTTCAGCTTCTTAAATGTGATTGTGACAGGATTACTTAATCGATTAATCAGTCTGCTGCTGAAACACTTCTGAAACGCTGCTGGTCGCAGGCGTGTAGAGGACAGATCAAAACCGTGGCACAGACGTGTCACGCTCAGTGGAATCTGTTATGCTTGGTCAGGGGGAACCCTTGACACAGCATGAATAGGTGCTCCCCCACTCTTCCCACTCCAAGAAAGACCAGCAACACCAAGTAAGCCAAGTTCAAATTGAGCAGTCTATTTCTCTTTAGAGGGAGAACAGTCCAAAATGATAAACAAAACACTCCAAATTAACCCTAACTTCCCTAAGCAAAATAAAATGTAAATAAATGACAAATTACTAACCTATCCCCTAAAAATAAAGAAGGTATTTACAAGGTTTAAGTTTTCATTTACTTAACGCACAATCTCAACGATCTTCCAAAACTTTACAGAGTAATTATCGTGTGACAACTCTTCTACACAGCTTAATATGACGAAACAAACCATAACAACATGCTGGCACTTCGTTGTGGTGGAAAGGCTGCAGGGGAGACAGAGTACAGGGGGACCCGCCCCCTGACCAATCGCACTGCAGCAATCAGGCACCACCTGTTTTCAATTCACCCACTCATATAGGAGAGAGAGAGAAAAAAAAAAACACACACACACACACGTCCAGGACAGAGGAGAAGAGACACTGCAGCAGAAAAAAACAAATGTCAACCCACAGGGTCATAATAAATCAACGAGTTGCAAAAGACAACTAAGAAAATAATTTGAAATATAGACATTATTCTATATGTCAAGAGTTCCCAGACTTTTCCATATCAAGAACTCCACAACAGATGCTCAGATTCCTGGTTGTATTAAGGAATCCCCATCTGAGTATTTTTTTTGTCCAAAGAAGTTAGGACATTGTGTAAAACAAATAAAATCAGAATACAATATCTTTCTGACTTCTATTCACCTGAATATAGTACAAAGACAAAAATATTTATAGAAACTGTTTAACTTTGTTTTTTGTAAATATACACTCATTTTGAATTTGATGCCTGCAACATGCTCCAAAAAAAGTTTTTTTCCTCAATTCATGTAGATCAGAAACTATAACTGCTCACTGAAATCAGTGGATTTAGTGAGTTATTGTGTGTTTTATTTTATAAAACGGCTGCAACATTGACACGCAATCCAAAGGCCAGTGTGGCGTCTACGTTAATACGTCTATGGCGGTTACAGGTGCAAACAAGCTCATTTCTTACCACACATATCAATAATCCTGGGTGTGGTCAGAGGTGCAGGCTTAAACAGGCTTGATGAATTATAATGATCCATTTGGGGTATTTTATGTGTTTTTTCCTAATAAAGGGGCTAGTGAAGAGGATTCACTCTCAATCGCATGAGAGTCACCAGAGCTGCATTATGATCACTGAGGAATGATCAGGAAAAAAATATTTTGGTTTGTTTTTTCATCAGTGTGCTACAACGACGACCTGACGGACGGCCTTTTCCGAACACTGTACCGGCTCTGCAGTACCTTTACTCACACCTGCACCATCATCATCATCTCCATAGAGAAACGGTCAGTAGAAAATGTTTGAATAACACCCTGCAGTCTGTATGTTGTTAAAGCAAGTGTCACTTAACTGTTATTCTGTCAGGGTTCATTTTACCAGAAGAGATCCTGTAATAGCACCTGCAGAGGAGACAAAAGTATCCAAGTACAAAAACTTTGCTACTGTACTTGAGTTTTTTAGGTGCTTGAGTATATATTTTCCTGACAACTTTACACTTTTACTCCCTACATTTGAACACATATCTATACTTTCTACTCCTTACATTTTCAATCATTCAAACATTTTAAGCATGATTTTGCTATAAAATAATGAATAAAATATGAAGTCATTATAGGTTGCTTCAATGCTGTAAATATTCATATTAAAATATTAGTGACAGAATAACTGTTATTCTTACTGTAACTTTTTCAAACATGAGTCGCTTCATGAAGGCAGCCATGTTGGATTTTGCACTCAGCCTGTTTTTCAGGAAAATACTGACCACAATGATATTGTAGAGGTCTCAGGCAGACCTGGTCGGCCCTATATTCACACTACGCAAGTTGCGTAGGACCCCACGAGGTGTGAAAGCTCCCTGCCTCCCCCTCGTGTCAAAGCAGGCGTCAGTGTTTCCAACTTTGATGAGAGGACGAAGCAGAACTAAAGAGAAAATAACATCAGAGAGATTAAACAGTGTGTTTGTCTTCCAAAGGATGAACTTCACCGTGCGACACATGGATGTCTCCTGTGAAGCCTACGACCATTTCAGACACTGTCTGTCCCAACTCCAGGACCTGGTGGACGGACGATGCAGCTTCAGGGTGGAGCAACTGCCGTCTAACTTCTCACAGTTTTTTCTTTATGAACGCATAGAGCATCTGGTGAGGAAAACACGCAGACATCATTTACTGCTCCACTTGAAACAAAACTTAACCTTAAAGCCTGACCTCGTTTTGAAGCTGCTGCGAGGAAATTTCATATTTTGGAGGCCTCTGAGGACGGAAACAGAGTTTCCACTGAAAAAAAGTCAAAACATAACACCAAGGTCTGGGAGGAGTACTTAAAAATGTACTCAGATACAGTTACTATCTGTAGTCAGTAACATAATCCAAGTATCACACATTTAAAGTAATGTTTCTTGATTACTTTCTGCCACTTTTGTATCACCATGTTATATGAAGATTTCTCAAGCTACTGGTCTGAACATTATTTTAAGTTCCTGTGGCTGCTCACCCCTGCAGACTGTATGGAAGGAATGAACCTGAAGACAGGTTTACTGCTGTTTTTTAATAATATATTTTATTATCACTTCTTATTTTCTGCAGGAGCTGTGGAAGGTGACCGCCACTCTGCTTCCATTTGACCCGAGCCCAGTCTGATCCGACGCTGTTTTTATTTTGACCTGGACTCACATCCCAGCGGTGTAAGACTCCTAAAGCCCCGACATGCCAAGTTGACATGAGAGACGTTGTTTACACCATGTTTTTATCCTGAATCTTCACTGTAGATCTTCACTGTAGAACGGCATGTTTGGGCTTTAGGAGACTTGGGATTACATCAGCTGAGCGTATGGAGACATTTTATGTTTTGTTTTGTTTTTTCTCAGTTATTTTTTCCATTTTAAAACTGGTCACCATTCACCTCAGTTGTTGGGGAGATTCTGCAACGCTGTTTTCCTGCAGAAAAACTAAACCCAACTTTCAGTTGGCTCGTCATTTTGAGGCAATAGAAGTTCTAAAACTTTGTTAGTGGCAGATCAACTACAGCTGCTTCTTCCTGAATGATTGTACAGTTTTTCTGATTTAAAAACAAGCTCAAATAAAATATTACCATTCACAGAGTAAATCACTGTGCTTATGATTTGTTTTCTGACTGCATGTTATTTAAAACTATTTATTTATAGGACATATTGGTATATAAATGACTAAAACACTGCATCACAATGAACATAAAACCTATTTTGTGTTAACTGATGGATAAATGTTGAAGATGCTGTTCTTTTCTGGACAGAGAATAACAATGAACTGCAACATGCAATCAGAAATAGATACATACAGTTACATACATTCATTATAAATTGGGAGGATTACTTTAACAATTTATTTAGATACAGTTAATAATTACCTGTTTAAAAATGTGGTCAGTAATCCAACTATCATGATATTAAAGTAAACTTTCTGTTACTTTTGGATTACCTGAATATAAAATAATGTGACATTGTTTAGCCTAATGTAGTGTTTTTAGGGCTGCAACTAACAACTATTTTCTCAATTAATCAATGAGATGTCATAAAATGGTGAAAATGTTAATCAAAGCTCAAGATGACGTCCTCAAATGTCTTTTTTTGTCCACAACTCAAAAATATTCAGTTTACTGTCAGAGAGGAGTAAAGAAACCAGAAAATATTCACATCCAAGAAGCTGAAATTAGAGAATTTTGACTTTTTACTAATTAGAAAATGGCTCAAAATGACTAATTAATTATTCGATTAGATGCAGATTAATTTAATAGTCAGTTAATAATAGATTAAGCTTTAAACTCTGCGCTGTTTCTTCCTTTGTTGTGTGATTGATTGATTGATTTAAAGACACAATGGCAAAAAATTCCACCCAGTGAAGCATTTTTTCACTAGAGGCCATGATAATGAATTGACAGCTGTGTGTCCTACATGTAAATGTAATCCATTACCCCCTGAGACTGGCGATAAAAGAAAATTAAAATGTCCAAATAGTTCACTCCCGACAGCCACAGAGGGGCCAAAGAGCCGCATTTGGCCCCAGAGCCGCAGGTTTCACACCCCTGCTCTAGAATATGAAGTGACATGATTTACGACGGTGGAGGGCAGCATTACGCTTCATAGTGTCCAGCCTGCCGGAAGTGTATTCAAAGAAGAGGAAATAGCAAAAGCCTCGCTCGAAGCGGAAGTTCTTGTGGTCCGTCGCCTTGCTGTCTCGTCCCAAATCTCTCATTTTGGCTCATTTTGATCATTAGTGGATGGATCGCAGGTGGAAGCGTCTCGTCCCCAGGAGAGAAACGGTGCGCAATTTAGCACTTGGCACAGGAGCTGCGAGCAAGCAATCGTCTGTGACAGTATCTCTAATCATTAATAACAAATAATTAAAGAAAACACCCAGACTCAAATACAATTTACAATAAAGAAATCACCCGGAGACTCTGTTCTGAAATCTGAGAAAATAAATGGTTCAGGTGGTGGAGGGTGGAGGATTTATGCGCTCAGGACGAGCTCAGCCGATCTGCTCATCACTAAAAATCACCACAAACAACCTTCTTCATTTATATAAGACATTTTTCTTTTCATGATTTCCCCCGTTATTTTTTTACAATTATGATTATTACTAAAGTAAGAGAGAAGAGAGTCTGTTTGTCAGTGAGAAACTTTTTTTTACATCATTTATCATCATTTCATTCAGTCACAGGTGAGGCTGATCATTCCTGAGCCTCGGGTTCGATATGACTTACATTATTTTAATTCATAAATCATTTCTTAAATTCAAAACACACAATAATCCCAGTCTTCGTTATTCAATAATTACTTTACGGTCCGAATATCAGTAAATACTGGTGTAAATAATTAATAAATAATATAAACTCATTCACAGACAGTCGCAGTGTAAATACAGAATGCACATGTTTTTGTTTGTTTGTTTGTTTGTTTGTTTGTTTGTTTGTTTGTTTGTTTGTTGTGCGTGTGTTTGTCAAACAGACTGCTGCTCTGACACTGATGAGAACCGTGAGTCTTTATTGTCTGGGCACATGTGCTCTGTGACAGAGCTCTGCACTCTGCACAGCTGTTAAAGCCGACAGCTGATCACCATCATCACAAACGGACGTCGCTTCAGAAGTAAAGGACATCTCATGTCTCTTAAAACAGATTTCCTCGTGTCCTGTCTCCTCACATCCTTTCCTCGCGTCTCTCCATGAACCCTCGGTGGGAGGGACTAAGACGCAAGTGAGGGACGCATGGATGCAATTCAAGAGACAGAGTGACACACACACAGAGACAGAGACAGAGAGAGAGAGAGCAGAGATTACGCCCCTCCCCCTGTGAGAACAGGCCTGGTTTGGGAAGAAAACACTTCACGCTGCCGTCGAGCAGGAACCGTGTGCTGCGGGGACCTCCGCTCAGCTCGTGCCGCCTTCGCTGGACCGTCGGTAAGTGTCGTCTGTTGCTAGCAGCCGGTCTGTGAGCCGCCAGCTGTGCGCTGACAGTCGTTTTCTCGAGTCGCATTCACTGTCACTCCGTCGCGTCGGTGATTGTCTGTGCAGTGTGAGCCGTCTCAGCATCGGGATGCGCTGCAGTCTACAGCGTCCATGACAGGAAAGCAGCGGACGAAGCATCTGTCTCGACCCAACAGAACGCATTAGTATGAGGTGGTAGCCAAGCTAGGACCTCTGCGAGCCAGCCAGATCTAGTCAGAACCAGATTTTTCACAAGATTAGAGACGTAAAAGCACTTGAACAAACATCCCTTTGAACAAGTTTAAATTACCGTAATGCACACTTGTATTCAGTCTGTAGCTGCTACCCTAATGAGGATCCTATTATACAGAAATAGGAAGTAACTAAGTGCAAATACTTAGTTATTCTACTTAAGTAGATTTTTCAGGTATCTGTACTTGAATATTTATTTATTATTATTTATAGCTTTTTACTGTTATCTCCTACATTTAAATAGAAATATCTGTTATTTCCTGCTCATTACAGTTTCAAAACAGGCTTGTTACTTCAGTTTTAATGCAAGATGAAAACAAGGTAAAAAAAAAAATAGACAAAATGACGTAAAAGATGTAAAAAGATTAAAATTACATAACAACTAAACTAGATGAAAACAAAATTGACCAAGACATAACAAGACAAAAACAACGGAACAAGACAAAAATGACGTAAAGGACATAAGACGAATATGTCGTAAAAGATGTAACAAGTGTTGTGGAAATTTTCCCCTACTGGTGAATTATGAAATAGAGACTAACAGGATGTAAAAAAGCAAAAAAAAGATGTAACAAGAGCAAAATTATGTAAAAGACATAATAGGATGAAAATGACGTACAAGATGTTAACAAAACGAAACAATGTAACAATGCTTACAACGAAAAAAACGTAACAAGAAGGAAATGACGTAAAACACATAACAAGATGAAAACAGTGTAACAATACATACAACAAAATAATGTAACAAGAACACCAAAATGAAGTCAACAATGTAACAAGAAGAAAGTGACGTAAAAACAACAAAACAAAAATGACTTAACAATACATAACAACACAAACATCAAGTAAAAGATGATAATGATGTAACAATACATCTAACAACAAAAACTACACATACCTTGTAACAAGATGAAAACAATGTAAAAAGACAAAATGACATAAAAGATGTAAAAAAGATAAAAATGACATATAGACTGAACTAGATGAAAACAATATCAGACGAAAATTGACTAAGATGTAACAAGGCAAAAACAACGTAAAGGACGTAACAAGACTAATATGACGTAACAAGACAAAAATGACGTAAAGGACACAAGACGAATGTGTCATAAAAGATGTAACAGGACAAATATGACGCAGCAAGACCAGTATGACATAACAAGACATAACAGGACAAACATGACATAACAAAACAAAAATGATGTAAAAAACGTAACAAGATGAAAACAGTGTAACAATACATGAGACAAAATTTACGTTACAGGATGTAAAAAAGCAAAATGGATGTAAAAGATGTATGAAGAGCAAAATTACATAAAAAAGTAACAAAACAAAAATGACCTAACAATACATAACAAGACAAAAATCAAGTAAAAGATGATAATGATGTAACAATGCAGGTAACAACAAAAACTATGTAAACCTTATAACAAGATGAAAACAACCTAAAAGACTAAAACGATGTAAAAAAAAAAAAAAAAAAGTAACAAGACAAAAATGACCTAACAAGACGAAACAGACAGAAAAGAAAAGGTGAGGTTCAGTTAGCTTTAAACACAAACACTCTGTAGAAACATCCTACAGAAGACGACTTCTTACTTTTATATTTTGAGTACATTTCAGGGTCTGTACTTTTTCACTAAGTACTTCTACTTTTATCAGAACCTTCTTTACACAATTGCTTGTACTTTAACTTCAGTACATAATGTATGCTTTTGCCACCTCTGCTATTAAACACTAAACAATAAACTTTATTCAATTCCTGAAATTTGTTCATGTTAGCTGAGACGACAGATCTCTTTCTTATCACTGCTGCAAGAGCAGGTCAGCAGTGACCGAGGAGGAAGATGTCGTAACTGTCTGTGGATCAGCAAGTTTCACTTTCAGTTTAATAACAGAAGTTTAAGGTGGTTAATGTTAAAGTAGCTGAGACTCAACCTTCATCATAGGTTGAGTAATAACCACGGTGAAATAAAGGTATTTAAAGTTGCTGTTATGACTCTCTGACATACTTTTAAAAAAGTAATTAATGTTCATCTTGTGCCAGGGACCTGTGTGGCTCAATTAAGGACTTAAGCAGGTCCCCGGACTCAAACTGGAAAAAAGAAATTCTCATGAAGGCTTGGAGAATAACTGATTACATGTAACAGGATTATGTCATCTAGAAACAAAAAGAGGAAACTGTAATCCATTACAGTTACAAATAAAAAAGACAGAGTCAGATTATAGATCTATTTAGTAAATAGATTAGTAAAAGTATTATATATGTGTGTACATATATATAGTATATAGTAAAATAATTTGTGCACAACAAAGGAAGGAACAGCTGAATAAACCTAACAACAAACATAAAACACTTAACAATTGATCTATTATTAATCAACCATTAAGTTAATCTGCAGCAACTTTAACAATCGATTAATTGTTCTGAGTCATTTTTTTTTTTTATTTAAAAAGTGAGAATTCTCTGATTTCAGCTTCTTTAATGTGAATATTTTCTGGTTTCTTTGTTCCTCTCTGATAGTAAACTGAATATTTTTGAGTTGTGGACAAAACAAGACATTTGAAGATGTCATCTTGAGCTTTGATCAACATTTTTTTCCACTTTCTGACGTTTCGTGGGCCAAACAGCTAATTGGTTAATTGAGAAAACAATTGACTGATTAATTGACGATGAAAATAATGGTTTGTTGCAGCCTGCACACATTTAAAACTTCTCATCAAACAGTTGCTCAGACTAAGATCCCGCCTCTCACTGAACAAGAAACAAATCATATTTGAGGGCAATGGGATGGCACTTTGGGTGGCCAATCAGGTTTCAGGGGTGGCCAGCGAGTTCAGGAAAATTTCAATTAATTGTTCAGCCCTTCTTTTTATTGCTGAAGTATGTTTAGACATAACAGGAATTTGATACCAGTTTCCAGTGTACTTAAAGACGTTTTAAAGAAAAGGATAGGGGAAGGTAAACAGCTGAATGGAAACAAGCAAATATTAAAGCTCCAAGCAGTGCTGTACGGGCGCTGGCACGCCTGCGTCCATCAAGGTGTGCTGCGACTGTGACTATGTTGCCAGACGCCGTAGGAGGAGTTAGTTAAAATACAATGTGCGGAAAATGCCAAAATAGCCGACTTCCTGTTGGTTTTAGCCTATGGGTCCAAGAGCCTTTTTTTGTGCGTCTGGACATAAATGTGCTGACTGGTTTTCGTGCATGTTGGCAAAATGTGCCATTTGGCCAAACTCACTAACGAAACTCATTGTATGTTTAGGCTTGGACTGTTATTGAACAAGTGATGTTTCAGGCTGATTCGACCATGCGCAGTGAAGTTAAAGTAAATATCGTATAGTAAATATCGACCTTGAGGGCAATGTCCTTTGACGATACGTCACGAGCTTCACAATATAGCACTACCAAGGTCTTAAGACCTTTTTTACCAGATATGAGTTGGATATGCGGGGGCTGATTTTTAGAGGGCCATTTGGCCACACCCACTGCCAAAAGCTATATCAGACAAAATTTTTCACCACGACTAACAGGTCTGCCAAGTTTCATGCACCATCGAGCCTGTTCAGCCCCTCCAAAATGTGATACAAGTGAAGAAGAAATAAAATAATTGTAATAATCCGAGCAAATCCAATCCTAACTCTAACCCTAATAAACAAATAGCTTTTCTGTACGGGCAAGTAGGTATAAAAGATGGACAACATCCTTGTAAGCCACGTTGCTCAAATGCACTCCAAGTGCAGCTCTCCATCAGGCAGCAGATGGTGAAAGACACCGCCGCCACCCTTAGGTGTGCCAAAGCAACCACCTTCTCTAACAGCAGTGACTCATAACTCTGTTTTCATTTTGACACAACTTGTTTTACTGTGAACTACGTGCCCTCAGCTGAACTCCACTACTGACTGAACTGACTGGTATGTTTAGCCCTCAGGCTGAATCTCCCTATGGGCACAATAAAGTATATCACATCGTATCGTATCGTATCGTATCGTATCGTATCTCAAACTGCAGGTCAAGAGCATCTAAGCAATTTTTAAAGATTTTTTTCATTGGAGCGCATGTATTAAAAGACAACATGACATAATTTGTTTGTAACTATAGCAAGATGATTAATGATGGTGTAGATCAACAAGAGAGGATCCCTGAAAAAAAATAACACACTAGAATTGTTTGAATGTGTTTTTCTATGAAGATGATGACTTCCTTTTGGTTGCTCATGATAATCCCACCCCCAGCCCCTGACTGGACAGTTCTTACTCTGACTCACTGGATGCACACTGCTGGCGCATGTCCTGCTACTGATCGCTTGCTCCAAGTGGCATCACAAAAATTCCCCGGGATTGATGCAGTCATTTTAATACCAGAGCTTGCCTGCCGATGTGCAACTGTTCCACCACACGTTATTTTGCAGCAGCATCGTCACTACGTCCCGGGCTCAGCACCGCCTAAGATGTTAAAAAAATTCATACAAGGCAGGGTGTGTCTTTTTTTTTTTTTCAGCAGAATGTGCATGTGTGGGTCCAGAACTTTCTCCAGTCCTGAGCGCTGTGGAGGGAGGCCTGGCTGTGTGACACTATTAGTCTCTCAGCCCAGCGACTAACCAATAGTGTAACTTTATCACTTAGCTATTTATGTACTCAGCACCCCTGCAGTCCATTGGGCTGGCCTCTGCCGTCCAGCCAAAAATAAAAAGGATACTGTATACTTTGTTCTTTTTCAAAAACAAAAACAAAGCTTCAAACTACAGAACAAGTAGCCAGGCTGTGCAGGCTAAAAAAAACCTGACTGAGATAACTTCAGTTTGTCTGGCCCTGCATCGACCTACTGATAAAGGTGCATTCACCCCAGTTTATTTTCTCTGGATGCCAGTGATTTGCTTCTAAAGACATTGCGGCTTACAGCGGTTATGTCCAGGGTGTGACGGGTCTGCAGTGATTTTCCCTGCCTGTCCCTGACTCTGAGGGTTGAGGTTGGGTGAGCTGGTCAGCTCCAGTGTCTGTTACAGCCTGTTCTTTTCTCTCAACCAGGGCTGCAGCTAGCAAGTATTTTGATAGCTGATAAGTCATCAATTATTGAAATGATCAATCGACTAGATGCCCCAAAAATGCAACTCACATTTTGAAAATCTTCACCTGAGTTAGAGACAGAGACACAGACAGGGTTGTGTCCACAAGTTCTACTGCTGTTTCTATTCATTTGAACTAGTTTGGCCAAAAATGAAAATCCACTCAATATCTACTCACCCCTGTGCTGACGTGAGGATGGGTGAAGAGTTCAGGTGTGAAGGTGTCGCCAGATCTCGTATATCTCATGTGGCGCCGCTTGGGCGAGAGCCTGTGTATCCGCTTCAGGCGTGAGCACGAGGATCAGGTCTGAGAGACTACAGTTGACTTTTAGGCTAAAAATATGGTGTAAATGGTGTCTTTTGGGTCAAATTTTAATGTTGCGGCTTACGGATACTTACACCACACGAGCAGTATGCAACACTGTTTTCCACTGAAGCTCCAGGAGTGTTTTGTGAACTGGAGATCTTCACCCATCCTCACATCAGCACATAGTTTAGGCTAGTGGATTGTATTGGATTAGGGCTACAACTAACCATTATTTTCATCGTTGATTAATCAGTTAGTTGTTGCAGCTCTGTCTCAGATCACACATTTTCTTTCCCCTGATACCTGATCCAGTTATATATCCAGATACCTGTATTGAATATGCATATTCTCATTGAACCACTGCTCCAGTTCACTTTGTTTTACTGAGGACTAGAATTGAACTCCACTTACTGGAACCGACAGGTATTACTGCCCCCCCTCAGGTTTTAACTACAGCTTCACTTCAAGACAAATGTGTCATCACATAATTGTGTGTTGGAACAAGCAAACACAAAGCTTCAAACCAGTCATTTTACAAACGCAAATTTCTGGAGTGTTATCAACATTTCAGTCAATATTAATATCTCAGAAAGCTCCAACAACCCACCAACCCCTTCTTTGTCACAAGCAGTGTCGCATCGGTCAGACGCCTGCAGACCAAGTCGCTGCAGCTGTGCAGGCTACCAGCTCCAGTGTTCGATAACGCCTCACTACGGCTGTGGTTACACAACAGTCTTTTTGTCAATGCAGCGTCAGGTCACTAGAGGACAGGACAGCTGATCCGACCATCCCAAACCAGTTCTAAGCAAAAAGCAATTTTTATTTGCATAGCACCTTCCTGTGTGTGGTGTGTGTGTGTGTGTGTGTGTGTGTGTGTGTGTGTGTGTGTGTGTGTGTGTGTGTGTGTGTGTGTGTGTGTGTGTGCATGCACAGACAGATGTCTGTATTTATATGTGTGTGTATGTGTATATATTATGTAGAACCCGGTCTAAAAATAGCCTCAATCAAAAAAAAACCTCTATAATACTTGAACATAGAAAATAACTAATTATCATTCGATATTATATTTTAAAAACATCAGTTTATTCTGTATGTACAAATAACATCATTGACTCCATCTAGAGTCTACAGGTAGAAAAGGCATTTTTTTTCACTCGGCCAGTAAAAAAGT
Organism: Lutjanus erythropterus; assembly: GCF_056507025.1. Lineage (NCBI taxonomy): Eukaryota > Metazoa > Chordata > Actinopteri > Lutjaniformes > Lutjanidae > Lutjanus > Lutjanus erythropterus. The sequence goes on from NC_139335.1 coordinate 28,993,930, forward strand.
TCCAAGCAGCAACAGAAGCTTTTCTAAAGGGATAGTTCACCCAAAAATGAAAAATCAATCATTATCTAGGGGTGCAACGGATCGCTGTTGGCTCATGACCTGCACAGATTACCCCTCCCCGGTTTTTCCCACATGTGATCTGCAGACTAAATGTAGTTTAACTGTCGCTGTTGTTTTTAAAGTAATAACTGAGACAGATTTGTTTTACTCCGTGCTGCGGGACGCAGAGTCTTCAAAGAAGGAAGAGCGACTGATTTAAAAAGCCGCCGCGTTCACCTCCATTGCCTGCGATCCCAACCGTGATTTCAGACATTTTTAGTGGTTTAACTGAGAAACTGGACATGTTTGTCACAGACAGATCATAAGTAAGCAAGCTCAAAAATCTATCAACATAAGTTGCCTTGAAATTTTGAGTTTTCTCAACTTTTTCATCTTTTTTTTCATCTTTAGGACATTTCAGCTGACTTAAAAAATAAGACAAAATAAGTGCATTTAGGTGGAATTAACAGGCTCCTTTTTTTCCTCTCATCAGCAAACATATTTTAAGTGCTTTATCAAAAGTGTACTGCAGATATAAATCTTAAATTTGCAGAATTTCTGCCATAGCCTTTAATTTATTTGGTGACCCAAATAAAATCTCCCATGACCCACTTGTGTGTCAGGACCCAGTGTTTGGGAAGGACTGGTTTAAGAGAACAGGGAAAAAAGCGTTACATAAGGAATCATACTGCTCTTGCCTGGATGTCACCTTTCATCTGTGATCGACGGGTCATTAGGCGGATTAGCGAGTCACAGCTAATGTTGCTACTGTTTGTAGTGTTGAAGAGCACAATGGCTGCTTTCAGCACATTTTAGCCAGAATTGGAAACTAAGGAAACGTGGGCAGGAAACAATATTTAGTGCAGGAGGTGTCGCGGGAGTTTTTCCAAGCAGTTAATCAAATGTCTGTGAAACAACATTTGTTTCATACTCCCTTTCATACCACTGAACATTTTACAACATTTCTTTGGCCAGACAGATACAGCAGATGTGTAGCTGCCTGTCTGCTGATAACAGATCAGTATTCAGCACAAACTTTCCATTTGGTTTCTAGTTGAACCTGCTGAGGTCAGGCTGGTCATGTTCAGGGTTGGGAGGGTTATTTTAAAAATGTACTCTGATACAGTTACTAATTACCTGTAAAAAAAAAAAAAAAAAGTGTATTCCAAGTGTCACAGTATTAAAGTGAAGTAACTTGATTACTTTCTGTTACTTTTGGTTTGTATCAGTATAAGATATGTTGAAATTGTTTAGCCTAATAGGGTTTTTAGGGCTGCAGTTAACGATTGCTTTCATTTCAATTACTATCAATTATTTTCCCAATTAATCAATTAGTTGTTTGGTCCATAAAATGTTAAAAATGTCTTGTTCTGTGAGTGAAGGAGTGAAAGCAGAAAATATTCACATTTAAGAAGCTGAAATCAGAATTTGGATTTTTTATTACTTTTTATTATTAATAATGACTCAAAACAGTTATCAGAATAGACGCAGATTAATTTAATAGTTGAGGAAAGTATTTTAACTTTGTTGTTAGGTTCATAGTTTGTCCAGCTCTTCCTTCCTTTGTTGTGTGCACTTTATTGATTGATTGATTGATTGATTGATTGATTGATTGATTTAAAGCCAAAACATTGTGAAATTTCCACCCAGTGAAGCATTTTTTCACTACAGGCCATGACAATGAATTGGCTGCTGTGTGTGCACTGTGCATGATAGTGTCTTGTTTATTTTAAAATTGTTATCCTACTAATAATTTATATATACTCATAATTTTACCAGAAGTATCTGTAATCTGATTACATCTTTTTTTTATGTATTTTGGGCCTACTGCAGCACACATACCTAATACATTACCGTTCATGTCTCGTTTGGAGAATATGTTTTCCAACAGCCAATCAAATTTTGTGCATAAAGCAGCGTTCTGTCAGAGGTAGATGGTTACACTGATTAACAGTCAGGCAGCAGTCTGGTGCACAACACAACAGGTTGTTCTTCAAGGTCTGTGGACTTTGAACAACAGCCCACACTAGCATTCCTGCTCAAGTCTCCATGTTTCAGATCAATGTTTTTTGTGGTTCAATATTTTAACAGTTAAACAGTCCTGATCATAACTACAAAATAGTCATTCATTTTCAGACTTTTATACCTTTAATGCCATTTTCTTTACATAATGCTACTGTTGTTGTTTTTTAATTAAAATAAAAAGAACAGAAAGTTAATTATTTCCTTTATACTAAATGCTAGGGTGATTTTTTTATGGCAGGGGGATCATCACAGTCTGGGATATGTGAATGATCAACAACAACATTGAAAAAATTGTTATTTTTGTGCAGTGCCTGAGCTCACATCGTGTCCTTCATGTTAGCTTGTTGAACGAGTCACTAAACAAACACTTTCTTGGGGAAAAGTGTAAATCAGGCATGTAAATATAGCTGTAAATGCCACTTTGGTGTGTTTAGGTGCAAGTGTGGTCCTTCTGCACACACCATCCGTCCAGGACACAACATGCTGCAGGATCTGTTGTTCCCTTCCAGAAGGAGCATTTCTGATATTTCACTAAACATCTTTTGTTCCCCCTCATTTATTATGCGACAGCTGACGTTTCTGTCCTCTCGGGGGCAGCAGAAACAGGTTGTGAACATTTACATCATCGCCTATTCAGCTGACACAGTTTCTGCACACATGCAGCAGCAACATTATCATTCAGCTGCAGTGATGTTTGTGGTGTTTTTAGTCTATTAAAGGAAATATCTGTCTCACTGCTAAATGCTCCACTATCCTCAACCAGTTAGTCTCTAACTGTGTCTGTCTGCTGCTGACCACAAAGTGAGCAGTGAGATTTTATGCCTCTGCTCCAGGCAGGAATGTAATCCAAGTATCACAGTATTGAAGTAATGTAACTTAATTATGGTGTGGTAACAATTATTTTCACCATGAGTTAATTGGTTGATTATTTTCTCAATTAGTTGATTCGTTTTTTTGGTCCACGAAATGTCAGAAAATGTCGATCAAAGCTCAAGATGACGTCCTCAAGTGTCTTGTTTTGTCCGCAACTCAAAGATATTCAGTTTGCTGTCAGAGAGGAGTAAAAAAACCAGAAGATATTCACATCTGAGAAGCTTAAATTAAAAAAAAGACTCAAAACAATTAATTGATTATTTAATCCTGTCATGGTCTTTTCAGTTTGGACCTGTTTCTCGAGTTGTTTCTGTAAAATGATCATTTTCATTATCGATCATTCTCTTGATCATTTTCTCCATCGATACTTTAGTTGTTTGGTCCATAAAATGGTGATCAGTGTTTCCCAAACTCCGAGATGACGTCATCAAATGTCTTTTGTCCACAACTCAAAGATATTCAGTTAACTGTCAGAGAGGAGTAAAGAAACCAATCAATTAATTAACTCTGTCACAATAGGTCCAAACATTTGACATTTTCTTCCTCAAGAATGACTCAATCCAATTAATCGATTATCAAAAATGCTTTAATTTATCCCAGCTGCACTTTCTTGCTCTCTTTTTAGCCCGACAGTGCTGCAGTGCCCACATAGTCCTGTTTCCTCTCACTTACCCACGGCGCTGTCTTCTTCTTATCACTCATCTCATTTGCTATATCCTTTGTCATGCTATAACCTTGTTACATTTATCTTTAAATAAAAACCTAAAACTTATGTCCTCACTGTTGAGTCAGGAGGTATTGAAAATTGTATTGAATATTGATATTTTCAAGGTATCATATCAAAATGAGAAACTCCAGTGTTGTAACAACACTGCAGACAGTCACCTTGCAAAAGGTGTTCTTTGATAAGTCTCATTATCTCATTTTTATTGGTTTATTGGTCAAACCTGACTTCCTGTATCCTATCTGTCCGCCTCAAGCACCAAGGCAATGATGCAATGATGATCCAGATAATTTACATTACACTCTTTTGTAATCAATTATTAAAATAATTTGCTCCAGTAAAAACTCTTTATCATGACGAGGTATCTCTGGCTGGGATCGCTCCGACGCAGCATCATCTCCATTCCAGCCTCCCAGCTCCAGTGTTCCATCAGGCGTTATTGTTGTCGAGCTCCCTTCATGTTCAGATTCCAGCTTATCCCAGTTCAAACTCGCTGTGTTCTTTCAGCCATCCTCCATCACTTTGTTATACACCCCTCACATAACCCACCCCACCCCTCCTGGAATATGAAGATGCAGTCTTGTGTAACTCTCACACTCTAAACCAGTTTCATCCAGTTCACGAGGTGTTGCTAAGAAACCGGCTGTATGCCTATGTGCGTGCATTCATGTGTGCGTATGCTTGTGTTTGTTTGCTGTGTGTGTGTGTGTGTGTGTGAATCTGTGTGTGCACGTGCATGTGCGTGCATGTGTGTGAAGGGCCAGGGTTTCCTTTGCTGGGTGAAAGCAGAATTTTCCTGTGCCTGCCAGTATTACATAAGAGTTTGGAAGATGAGAGTGCAGAGCGCTGTGCCTTTCTTTGGCTCACTGTGCCCGCGTTCACTTCCATTTACTCTTTTATCATCACACAATATTGCCATGGCTGTCAACAAAAATGTACACGTTTTCAAAACCCGCAACCATATGGAAGTGCAGCCTCTTGGAAATAACAGGGATAGCAGATTACATGTAATGAGGTCATGTAATCTGGATACAAAAAAAGGCAACAGTATTCCACTACAATATCCTACCATGCACAGTGCACACACAGCCGCCATTTCATTATCATGGCCTCTAGAGAATCTATCATTAATCGACTATTAAATTAATCTGCATCTATTTTGATAATCAATTAATTATCCTAAAGAAAAATACTGCTGTGAATACATGCAATTATTATGGTTTACTGTATGTGATGAGGTAAATATATAAATAAATTTTACAAAATGTAGATTTTGGTGTTATTTCATTTTTAAAAAGACAAAGCAACAGAATAAATGCATTAATATCTTAGTCTGGTATTTATCATGAGGGATAATAGAGTTTAGAAGTCCATCCATCCATCTTTAACCGCTTATCCGCAATCTGCTCGCAGAGGTAACAGTTCCAGCAGGGGAACCCAGACTTCCCTTTCCCCGGCTACATTAAAGATTTGTAAAGTTCTACCAACATTAACATGACCTCCACATATGTTGTCCTGAGCTGAAACAAAAATTTCAAACTGAAGCAGTTGTTGATCACTTGCGGCCCCTAGTGGCCGGTTAAGAAGAGTGAGAAGTCACTGCCTCACCGCTGTATGTCTCCACCAACCAGTGAAGTTACAGTTTACATCCATGTCCATCCAGACTCAGATAATGTCTGTAGTCTGTCAGTTACTGCTTTTCCTGCACATATGGCTGTATCACACCAGCAGTTACCGCTGCTTCCTAAGAGCATGAAGGTTCTTGGCCTTGAACTTTGGCCGTTCATATGTTGTTTCGGCGTCTGCGTTTGTTGTCCCACAGTCCAAAGACATGCAATAGAGGTTATTTGGTGATTCTGAATTGCTCATAAATGTGAATATGCATATGAATGGTTGCTTGTCTCTTTGTGTCAGAACCGGCATGAACCAGACACACACACCTGGGTGTGTCCCACCTCTTGCCCAGTGTCAGCTAGTGATCAGCTCCAGTCCTCCAACCTTTAAGCAGTTATAGATAAAAATAAAAATAATAATTAATAACTGTCTAGGCTGTAAAAAGTTCCACATAGTTAGCATTATTACCTCACAGCATGAAAGTTCTGAGATCAAATCCCCTAGGCAGCTGGCATCTGGGGATTATAGCTTCAGCAATTAATATAATATTAATTATTAATATTATTAATATTTCAGTAATAATTGACAAATCATTTTGAGTCATGTTTTAATGAAAAGGTCCAAGTTATCTGATTCACTGACAGTCCTTAACAATTTTTAACAGCTATTAACATTATGGATGGTCATTGACAGTCATTGACCATTATTAAAGTGATAGTTCACCCAAAAGTGAAATTTCACTCAATATCTCCTCACCCCTGTGCTGATGTGAGGATGGGTGAAGATCTCCAGTTCACAAAACACTTCTGGAGCTTCAGCAGAAAACAGCGTTGCAGCCAAATCCAGTATAACTGAAGTGAATGGTGACCAGTTCTAAGATGTAAAAAAAAGAACAAAAAAAACCCCACACAATGTCTCCATACTGCTCATGTGGTGTAATCTAAGTGTCCGTAAGCTGCAACATTAAAATTTGACCCAAAAAGATGCCATTTAACCAGCTCTGACTGGGGGATCCCGGGGCATTCCCAGGTCAGGTTGGAGATATAATCCCTCCACCTGGTCCTCGGTCTGCCCCCGTGGCCTCCTCCCAGCTGGACGTGCCTGGAACACCCCTCTAATGAGGCGACCAGGTGGCGTCCTTACAAGATGCCTGAACCGCCTCAACTGGCTTCTTTCTACGGAAAGGAGCAGCGGCTCTACTCCGGACCTTTCACAGATGACTGAGCTTTTCACCCTGTCCATAAGGGAGATGCCAGCCATCCTCCTGAGAAAACCCATTTCGGCTCCTGATATCCACGATCTCGTTCATTCAGTCATGACCCACCCTACATGACCATAGGTGACAGTATGAACGAAGATTGGCAGGTAGAATTTATAAAATTTATATTTTATAAAAGGAATTTCGTAAAAGGTAATAAGTGTTTTTTTAACTCAGTGGACATTCTCACAGTACATGTGTGACTCAAATGAATAATATCCAGTATGTATTAATACTGCAGTATACTGTGTATCTTTTTGCTACGAACCGATTGGGATGGATGAGATCTGAGTGTAGATGTCCAGCATGCGGTTGCTGTCCACGTCCACCAGGTAGTTCCCCCTGCTCTCCTCATAGTTACAGAAGAAGTTGATCGCACCAACATTCTGTGAAGAGACATGTTCTGTACTGAGAACAGCAAACAGTAGAACTCAATCATCCAACAGCAGACAAACCTCAATAACACATTTATCTGCTGTGTGACACAAATAGTCATGTTGTGAATATGAGAAGTGCATCCTTGTGCTCCACATGTTGGGACCTTTTATCACAGGGTTAAATAATTGAATAATAATTTGTAGTCATTTTTTAATTTAAAAAAGTTCAAATTCTCTGATTTCAGCTTCTTAAATGTGAATATTTTTTGGTTTCTTTACTCCTCTCTGACAGGAAACTGAATACATATATATATATATACATATATATATATATAATATTTATTATTTCTTACATACATACATACATTCTAGAGCTGTGACAGTTAATTGATTATTAATCGTTAACTATTCTGATTATTCAGTAATCATCTTTTTCTTGCTGTGGGATAGTGGTTTACTATGACTGTTGTAGTAATTATGTTTTAATGGACTTTATTTGAAGCATACTGTCATTAGCGTAACATAGCTCCTTTAAGGAATAAGGCATTACTAGGCGAGTGACGATGCTGCGCGCACAGTGGAGCAGAGACTTCAACATAACACCAAGTTGTCAGTGTGGCAGTAAATGTACAGTTCAAGTTACAGTGTGTCAGTTAGAGCTAATGCTAATGCTAACATTAGGGTTGTACCTTTACAACGTCGGCTCTTGTGCCATCATATCCAGATGCGCTGATCTCAATGCGATGATGGTAATGAGCTCAACCCAGTGGTAGACAGATGTGTCTGCAGTGCTGCAGTAATGCAGTTACTTTGCGCCGAGATTATGCGCCATTTAAATGCGTCATGGATTTTCAACCCTGTGCTATACATTGTCTGAGTAGGGTTCAGTTTAAATGTGTTACTCACTATTGTGTTAGTTAATTTACTGGACATGAAGCATCTGTAGTGCAAAATAATATAACTTTGTTTTTCTAAATAAATGAGACTCAGCCCGCTCCTCTCCTCTCGTTAAAAAAAGGTGATATTTTAGGATCCACTATGAGTCTGTCTGCTCTCCAAAATATGAAAACAAACACTAGAAGTGACAGATCATTAATACTACAGCGTCAGTGTGCAGTGTGTGTTGTTTTGCAGTCAGTCCTGTCTGCCTCCACACACTCAGAGCTGCATCACCGCTGCTGGAGGTGAAGCTCCTTTGAACTACTTCATAACTTTATAGCCACTGCAGCTTTATAGTTAGTTTTTGCTCATTCTGAAATATAAATATGTATTAGAAAGTTGTTGTAGTTCTATATTTAGGCTTTTCCTTCTGCTGCTCTTCCAGTTGTTATTCTTCTGTCTGCCTGTCATGTCTGCAGCTCTCAGCCTGTGTTGTGTCTGCTCTCTGTCACTGTAGCTGTTTCATGGCTCCTGCATTTGTCTCAGAGACGACCAGATACTAAAACTGCTTGACATCTGTCTGGGCTTCAGCGTTGTGTCCCCTGCAAATTTTAGGAGAATGGTTTTGCACATAACAGTTACTGCTTTTCCTGCACATATGGCTGTATCACACCAGCAGTTACCGCTGCTTCCTAAGAGCATGAAGGTTCTTGGCCTTGAACTTCGGCGTCTGCGTTTGCTGTCCCACAGTCCAAAGACATGCAATAGAGGTTATTTGGTGATTCTGAATTGCTCATAAATGTGAATATGCATATGAATGGTTGCTTGTCTCTTTGCGTCAGAACCGGCATGAACCAGACACACACACCTGGGTGTGTCCCACCTCTTGCCCAGTGTCAGCTGGTGATCAGCTCCAGTCCTCCAACCTTTAAGCAGTTATAGATAAAAATAAAAATAATAATTAATAACTGTCTAGGCTGTAAAAAGTTGCACATAGTTAGCATTATTACCTCACAGCATGAAAGTTCTGAGATCAAATCCCCTAGGCAGCTGGTATCTGGGGATTATAGCTTCAGCAATTAATATAATATTAATTATTAATATAATTAATATTAATAATATTACAGTAATAATTGATAAATCATTTTGAGTCATGTTTTAATGAAAATGTCCAAGTTATCTGATTCACTGACAGTCCTTAACAATTTTTAACAGCTATTAACATTATGGATGGTCATTGACCATTATTAAAGTGATAGTTCACCCAAAAATGAAATTTCACTCAATATCTATTCACCCCTGTGCTGATGCGAGGATGGGTGAAGATCTCCAGTTCACAAAACACTCCCAGAGCTTCAACGGAAAACAGCGTTGCAGCCAAATCCAGTATGATTGAAGTGAATGGTGACCAGTTTTAAGATGTAAAAAAAGAACACAAGAAAAAACCCACAAAATGTCTCCATACTGCTCGTGTGGTGTAATCTAAGTGTCCGTAAGCCACAACATTAAAATTTGACCCAAAAACACACCATTTACACCATGTTTTTAGCCTAAATGTCAACTGTAGCCTCTCAGACCTGATCCGTGTGCACACGCCTGAGTGAAGCTCTCACTCAAGTGGCGCGACACGAGATATACGAGATCTGGCGATACCTTCACATCTTTCTTTATATGCTACCTGGAAGCGACTCAGACAACAGAGAGAGATCTGCTTAGAAATAGTGACTTGTTATGCACACAGCTGACTTTGCAAACTTGGGTTCCGAGCACCTTGGGTTCACCTAACTTGGGCAGGTTTAGATTTGGGGGTTTCTTTTCCACATGAAGGCAGTAGTCTACACCTTAAAGTGCTGTATTGAAAGGGGAAGACAATACACCAGTGTCTGATATCAGAAAGTTATAAAATGCTCACAAATCAGCCACTGCCAGCTGTTACACCAAACACAGGACTCCAGCTGAGCCTGAAGCCTGCAATGAAACTTAAAATGTCCTGTTATGTGCAGCTCTTGAATTGCAAGAGAACAGTCAGGCAAGGAAATTGAAATAAGCATAATATAATGCAGCTTTGACTTATGACAAAATCTGGTTCAGTTTGTGGAGTGAGTTCATTGGCTCTCTCTTCTCCACTTCATAGGTAGGCATCATTAATCATTAATGTTTGTCTCTCTCTTTCTGCAGGTAACTCGGTGAAGCGAGATCTCGAGGGCAGTCGCTGCCTCTCTCTCTGACGTGTTCCTGTCTGGTCACATTTTTGTCATGGCATCCTCCCTGATCAGTCGTCAGTTTGCCCTCTCCCTGCAGAAAAACTTGTGGCTCGGTGCTCCAGGTAAATACAAGACTCTTCAGTTGAAATCCAGTCCATATGCTGTTTTTTACAAGGTCGCGACATGTTTATTTTCTACAAATGTCCTCTTGTCGATGAACCTAGAAATGTTAGCAGAGCAGATTGCATCCTATTCCATTGTGAAAGTGGTTGGTGCATACTTACACACAAGCTGTCAAGACTACTTTTAGCAGCTAAGAATGGACGATAGTAAAAATAGTCAATTCTGATTTGGTTTTAAATTCTCCGTGGCTAAGTTAATCAAGCAGCAGCAGAGTCTGAGAAAGTAGAATCATCTGTAAATTCTACCAGATCAGATTTTCATTTGAATAAATCTCCTAGCTCCGCTTCATCACACTGTGAGGTATGTGTTACAAAAAATTCCCAAGTAAACTTTACTCAAAGGTAGAATCGGTAGGATTTGTCCGAGATGTTCGTAAACGCATCGGGATGTCAAATAGCAACATGTTGGATTGGTGAAACGTCCCAAGCAGAAAAAGTAAGGAAATACATGCAGAGAGCTGCAGGGTCTCTGCAGATACAGACACCACCACACACTTCCAGTGGGTAATAAGTGATGGCTGAAAGAGATTATGTAATACAAGTCTAGACGTTGTTTTCTGTTGGAAAATGTTACCTACCTATTTTACCTTAAAATATCACTGCATGATATATGTCATAATACACATAATGATGTTCTCAGGGATAAAATCAATAAAGCCGTGTTTCAGTGAGAGTAGAGCAGCATTATGTAATCATAAATGTAAATGTTTGGCTGACCTCTTCAGGAGGTGGTTATCGTACCTGTGCGTACCTGTGAGGCTGGTGATGTCTCAAAGGTCCACTCTCCTGTCAATCATCAACAGGCTGATCTGCTCTGTCAGATTTTCCACTTTGTGGCCATTGTAACCAGAATGATACACTTACTTAAAAGTCAGTCAACATTTCTCAGTTATCAATAATTTGAGGTCAAACAGCTCGGGGCAGGGCCGTTTCTAGCTTTTTGGGGGCCCTATGCAAAATGTCATGTAGGGGCCCCTATTTTGTGACATCATGGTGGGGTGATTCCAAACCCTCTAAGGTGGTCGGGGGCATGCATTGAACTTTAAACAGGCCCTCCATGATGTCACAGGCTGCTTATGGGATTGTTGCGGCATAAAATGCCTGATTTTAAAGCGGCAATACGCTCCATGTTGCAATGTTTTTAGGCAATTTTTTGCAATAAAATTGCAGGTGCAAGTGAAAATTGCAAAAGATTTTTTTGTGCAATTCATAAAAAACAAATGCAACTTGTTTTAGGGAGAACAACACTGCACTCTGTTCTGAGTGTTCTGAATAACCTCACCAGAACAGCTCTAGATTACAGAATTTGAGCACAAAACTCTGTCAAAGCAGCAATTTTCTAAAATAAAAGTGCACAGAGCGTTGATAAGTGTTGATAACGATGACAAACCTTCTGTTCCTTTCAGTACCGTGACAAAATAGAGAATTTAAACACAAAAAATAGTGAATAATAAAACAAAGCATTGAGTCAGTTCATTGAGATGTGGACAAGGTTGCAAGGTCATGCAGAATTCATGCATACAATTCAGGCATTGGTTGAACTTGCGTTAATTGTTGCTACTGTAATATGGCAGCTTCCTGGAGGGACTGATTAAAACGCTTCAATCTGGTGCACCTGAAGAGTGAAAGTGGTCAGATCTGTGACACACTCTTAACATCCTTTATATTGTTTCTAATTCAAATTCAAATCAGACGCCACACATCTCTGTTCTCCATATACCTGCTCACCAATACTTTGCTCCACAGTCCAGAGGAACAGTTAACGTTATGACTGCGATATTAGAGATAAGATCATGTTAACGGGAACATGATGTTCTGGTGGTGACCCAGTAAGCACAGACACAAAGACTTTGACTTTACACCGTCATTTTAATCTGTGCAGCTGTCTGCAGCAGCTCCTGCAGGCTCGCATCTCATCCGTGTCTGTCTGTCACACATGTAACACAACCTGAAACGTTTATTTAAGCTTCTAGGCGCTGAACAAATTAATTTATCTGCAGTTTTCAACCAGACGGAGTGTGCTGCTCTCTGGAGAGAAACGGGAAGAGAGACAGAGCCAGCGCTGGTGCAATCCCACAGACTCTAGCATCTGTTGGCCCATTTGATTATTGCCAATAATATACATAATCTACACTCATATTTTTGGGGGTTATAGACAGGAGGCTGTAGCGCAACCCGAAACCAATCCCTACCCACTACCACCTCACAACTGAGTGTCACTCAAAATCAAGTCACACTCGTAGCTGTGAAGGGCTTCTAATGAAGGGGGGTGGTATAAAAAGGGCAGTGGAACCATGGCAGCCGTAACCATAGTAATGGATAAAATGCGCTGTGCCTATAGTACAAGACAACATAAGAAGGAGAGGAAAATGTTTGTCTTTGGTGTAAATGAGCCTGGGAGACCAGACTGAAACACAAAAGGGGGGGGAGGGGTACTAGGAAATTTAACTATTGACCCCAAAACTTTGTGGAACAAACACAGGTAATTTTCCTTGTAAACTTCCTTTCAGTGCAGTGTTACACTTTGTCTTGTTGTACACAAGCTGTTACAGTCCTTCCGCCAAGAGTACCTGGTAATTAGATTTAAAAACACCAGTGCTGAAATTAAGGTTCAGGAGCTCTAGTGTGCTTCACTTTAGTCACAGGGGGCGAGGTGGTGATTTGACCTTCCTCCAGACAGCCTGGATCTAGAATCTAGAGTCTATGAGGGTCAGCTTTCCGCAGATTGGCTCAGGAGGACCCTTATTATATACCACCAATCAGCATCCTCCTTTTTTTTAAGTACCTGCCCTTTTCCAAACAGTTTCTAAGGACCATCTCTGAGATGGTTCTGTGTAACAAAGCGGTCAGCTTTTGTAATAACGTGATTCTTCCTGAATATTTTGTACTGTTAGCGGACATGTGTAGACATGATGTATGAGTGACCATTAAAAAATTGCTGCCAATAGGTGGTGCTGTAGCAGCATCATAAAACTGAATTAAGATTAAACAGCAATAAAGATCCTTGTCTGATATTTAAGCTTTTCAAGACCTCTTCTTCTCTAAAACCACACATTCTGCTGTATTTTTTTAATCTAATCTTTGAATATTGGTTATTGTTTTCTATTTGTTCTCCTCCAGCCTGCAGATATATCAGCAAGGCAGCAGCGAAGACCCAGGTCGAGTTTGACTACGATGGACCCTCCATGAAAACTTCAGTCCCTGGACCACGATCACAAGTAATACACACACTCACACACACACACATCAATCAATACACTGAGTTCCTTCCTCAGACAGTACTAATTGTAACGAACGCTGTTTTTTATTTTTTGCAGGAGCTGTTGAAACAACTGGGAGACATCCAGGTAAGTTGAGACTCTGTGTGTGTGTGTGTGTGTGTGTGTGTGTGTGTGTGTGTGTGTGTGTGTGTGTGTGTGTGTGTGTGTGTGTGCTCAGTGAGATGCAGATAATGATCTATCAAGTGAAAAACTAAGAATATGAAAATGCTGTGTAAACCAATTTTTGTGGTCAGCCAAATCATAATCAATTTTCTCACTGCCTAGCTGGCATTAATCATAGTAAAGAATATAACAATGCCTGAGTGTGTGGTAGGGCAGCAACTAACAATTATTTTTATAGTCAATTTATCGGTTGGTTATTTTCTCGATTAATCGATTAACAGTTGTTTGGTCCATAAAATGTCAGAAAATAGTGGAAAGTGTTGATCAAAGCTCAAGATAACGTCCTCAAATGTCTTGTTTTGTCCACAACTCAAACATGTTCAGTTTACGTCAGAGAAGAGTAAAGAAACCAAAAAATATTCACATTTAAGAAGCTGAAATCAGAACATTTGGACTTTTTTAATTAAAAAAATAATTACAAATTATTATTCAATTATTTAACCCTGTGATAAAAGGTCCCAACATGTGGAGCACAAGGATGCACTTCTCATATTCACGACATGACTATTTGTGTCACACAGCAGATAAATGTGTTATTGAGGTTTGTCTGCTGTTGGATGATTGAGTTCTACTGTTTGCTGTTCTCAGTACAGAACATGTCTCTTCACAGAATGTTGGTGCGATCAACTTCTTCTGTAACTATGAGGAGAGCAGGGGGAACTACCTGGTGGACGTAGACAGCAACCGCATGCTGGACATCTACACTCAGATCTCATCCATCCCAATCGGTTCGTAGCAAAAAGATACACAGTATACTGCAGTATTGATACATACTAATATATACACCTAACTGGACTCAAAGATGGCCTTTGGTGGTCAAAGGTCAAAGGTCATAAATAGTCTCTAAGTGAAGACAGCATGTTTCTCACTGGATATTATTCATTTGAGTCACACATGTACTGTGAGAACTTCCACTGAGTTAAAAAACACTTAATACCCTTTACAAAATTCATTTTAAGTTACAGATCAATATATTGATAAGTTCCATATTAAATTCTTTCAAAGTCTTCACTACAGACATTATCTGAGTCTGGACAGACATGGATGTAAACTGTAACTTCACTGGTTGGTTGAGACATACAGCAGTGAGACAGTGACTTCTCACTCTTCTTAACCGGCCACTAGGGGCTGCAAGTGATCAACAACTGCTTCAGTTTGAAATTGTTGTTTCAGCTCAGGACAACATATGTGGACGTCATGTTAATGTTGGCAGAACTTTACAAATCTCTGCTGGTTGCGTCTGGCAGTTGTGGCGGCATTGCAGTAGGTGCTTCACCACCTGTTGCCTTGCAGAGATGTGCACTCTACTGAGTGAGCTCTACTAGTATTAATATTGATATTGACAAACCAGACCACCTCCAGATGTGGTCTGGTTTGCATTCTGCAATGTCTGCATTTACACCTGCATGTGTCTGGAGTTCGACAGTTAAACTGTTGTTCATAATTCCTGTGTTTGGTTTGTCTGGATGATGAAAAACACATTTTTTGTGGCGTGTGAAACTCAGAAGAAACATTTATTATTGCTTTATAGTCCCTGTAAAAGATCTGTCAAATTGGGAGTGATTACAGGTCTGACTCCTGATTGTTAACATGGAACTAACCTTTGGTTTACATTTGGATTATGGAAACTCCTACAGCATCCTCCTGCCAAAATTAATAAATATCCTCTATAGTAAAAGAATTTAAAGACAAATATCAAAGTTTGGAGCTGTGGTTGTCTGAATATCTATTTAACATTAGAAGTGGCAGAATTTCATAACTACTAGAACGACTACAAACACTCATTTTCAATTTGACGTCTAAACTCTATTATCTTTCATGATAAATACCAGTTAATGCATTTATTACATTTATAAAATGAAAATTACACCCAATGTGTGTTTTATTTGTTTGTTTATCACTTTTTCTGTAGCATAATAACCATCTGTGATCTGATTCAAATTTTAGATTAATGTAATTAATTAATTAATCACAAAAAATAATCATAGCCTATGGGAAAAAGCTGGAAACGAGTAAAAGAATATAACCAAAACAAGTTGGAATCTGTTAGTAATAAGTGAGAGTACTTTGTTTCAAAATTTGAGAGCTTTGAGTTATATGTGTTGAGACAAAAAGTGTTACAACCGTCCCTGGTCTCCAGTACTAAAATTTTTTAATTGAGTCTAATTAATTAATTGTTAGTATTTTAATGTCAGGAAATTGGAAAATCAAGACCACTGAAGTTTTATTGATAGAGATGATGATAGTTACTAAGCAACCAAGATGCATCTCCAACTGTGCAAAAATTAACAATTATATCGGTAGTGGTAATTTCCATGTTGTCAATACGACCTCCGATTGCTAACACAGATAAAAATGATCAATTTTTCTTTTTGTGTGATTTATGTAAAAAAAAAAATTGAATGAAAATACAGACACCTTCAGGACAGATCAGGCACCAGCAGCGTTGTTATTATTGTACATATATATTTGAAAACGGTCAAAATGGTCACCTTTGCAGTTCTCGTGTTAATGAAAGCATTGTTACATTTTTCAAAGACACACCACTACTCCAGCCTGGCTGCACTACTTCCAGTCTGATTTCACATTATTTTCAGTGGTTTCAGCTTCGAGGCCTCGGGGCCTCCCTGACAGAAGGGGTTTTTGTTGCAGCTTGGAACTCACACACTTGATTAATTCATTAGCTGAAAGGAGCTTCCAGCTCGAGAATGTAAGAATGCATGCATGCAAATGAGTAGATTTATTTAAGACCATACCACGTCTATAGTTTTAGGTAGAAATGATTTTTTTATGTTCACCATGTTGTTCTACTCTACTCTCTCTACTCTAAAATTTCTAAAAAAAAATGATTTGATTTTTAGCTAGAGAATTTTCCACACAGAACTTGTCCATCTTATCATGTCCAAAACAAAGCACTGAAGGTTTCTATAAATCTGTCCCTGATTTCACAACTGGGACAAGGATGTTATTTCTGAGCCTTGACCTTTTTGCAGATAAACTGACGGTGGTTCAAATGTTACACTGATAAGCTGATGTTTCAGTAGGAACACTAAGAAAGAATGTATGTCCTGTTTGTCATTGTGATGGAAGTCCCCGGGGTTTGTGGACTAGAGATTTGCCCTCCAGCATTCGAATGATCTACATGGAAAACAGCCTGAACGCAGCGGCTCTCATTTTCTGCTCACCCTCGTTTTCTGTGTCTGTGGCTCAGCCTCTTTATCTCCATGAATTGATCAGTTATTTTGTCTGTAAAATGTCAGAAAATGGTGAAAAAAGTTGATCAAAGCTCAAGATGACATCCTGAAATATTGTTTTTGTGTCCACAACTCAGAGATATTCAGTTTACTGTCAAAGAGGAGAAGAGAAACCAGAAAATATTCTCATTTAAGAAGCTGAAATCAGTTTGGACATTTTTAAAATAAAAAAATACTAAATGATTTGTCGATTATCAAAATGGTTGTTGATTAATTTAAGTCGATTATTGATCAATTTGCTAATTAATTAAATTGTTGCAGGTCGAGTGAAGTACATCAAGAAACTTAAACTTTTACAGAGAATATTTCCTCAGAATGTCTGGCACAATCTGCCAAAACAGATATTATTCTAGCCAATATTTATCAGCTATAAATTCAATATTAGATTAATAGATCATTTAAAATTCCCATTGTCAGTGGTTAATTTATCATCCCTGATATTATTTATTGTGCACAGTCTCTGAGAAGCCAGGGAAAGAGTTTAAGGCATCCGCACTTGTTCATGGTTGTAATATTGATTTTGAAAATTACTCAAACTGATTAACTGATTATCAAAATAGTTGAGGATTAATTTGATAAACAATTTAAGATTGATTAATTTATTAATCATTGCAGCTTTAGTTGAGTAATAAATGAATAAGGGCCAAACTCATAGCAGAGGAGTTAGTTTAGGGACAAATCCCTTTTTTTTGTCCATTATGATTTTAGTTTTTAAGGTTTGTTTCTGTGAAATTAATTCCACATGTGGATGCTAAATTACTAAAATGATTTATAATCAATATTTCTGCTTTTACTTGGCTGGGTTGTCCAATTAACAAGGTACACTGATAATGTGTTTCTTGGTCTGGACTCGATCAGGATGTGGATTGAAAGGTTTAGGAATTTACTCATCAAATGATATATTTTCCAGACTGGAGAAATCTGTTGGTCTATTGTGATATCTGACGTCGTTTAACATGTAATTACACTTGCTATGATTAGTTCAAAGACCCCAGATGAGCAATTCAAGTTAAAGAGAGAATACCGTTCAGAAAGCGCCTCAAACACGTGGAGAGCTTCACTGTACCTTACTGCTCTCTGCTGGCTGGAAGTGGAACAGCACTGTGATTTATGTAAGTCAGCCTCACCAGTTTGGTAACATTCAAGATTCAAAGCTTTATTGTCACAAGAACAGAAAACAAAGTTGCTCGTATATATGAATATATGCATGCGTTGTGTTCATACACACAAAAGGAAATATCCCTCTCTGTATGTTTGAAAAATGATTTCTGTCCGTATGTCATCAAACAGTTTTTTGTTATTGTTTTAATGTGAGTGAGACCCCCAGGGGCGAGGTCCTATATACATAAAAAAAAAACCTCATTATTTTAATAGGACATGTACAGTAATAGGACATGAGTGTGTGTGGTCTGCCTCACTGTGTTGAACCAGAACATGTCGACTGCTGCACATCATCATCCAGCCCTTCTCTCTTCCTCCATCTTTCCCCACTCCTCCTCTGTCCTCCCTCAGGCTACAACCATCCTGCTCTCCTCAAACTGATGGCCAATCCCAACAATCTGGTAGGTCCTCCTCACATACAACATCATTTTTGTCAGGGCATACTAATGCTAATGTTTGCTATTGAATGATATAGTGCAGTGTTCACTAAAAATAGCAGATTCTTCATATTGCGCCCTGCAAACATTATGATATATTGAGATCTTAATAGAGCTAATCGTACTGGCTGATTTCTATATTTTGTTATATATTACACCACTGGTTCCCAACCTGGGGTCCAGAAATCACAAGGAAGTCCCAAGTCGTTGTCTGTTCTGAGGTCCTCAATATCAGATTTGCACGTATTAACTAAAATCACAGATTCAGGGTTCCTACACCTTTTCCAAAGTCAAATTCAAGCATTTTCAAGCATTTTCAAGGTGCATTTTCAAGCTTTTCTAGCACCTTACAGCTGCGCTAAATAACATATTCATATACAAAATTATTATTTCATCACATTAAATCAGATTTTATTGCACTATTAGCAACAAAAAAATATGTTTTATGATAGAATTCTACAGATGGGTTATAAATTAAAGGAAAACAGCAGATTTGACCTCCTGTTGTGCATTTTCTGTAACCAATAGTTGAAAGTGATAATAATTGAATAATTGATTAATCAGATATAAGACACTCTTTTTTAAATTTAATTTTTAATTTTTTTTTTTTAAATTTAAATTAAATTTTTAGCATTGTCATTTTTTTTCTCTTTTTTCTCTTTTATCATTATTTTTAGTTTCATTTTAAGATTCTTTATCCAATGAATGGCTCTGCCACACAAAACAGTCTGTGTCAAATGAGGCAAAATTAATGCCTTTTCTAGACTATTGATTAATTATCTCTGAACACATGTTGAATTGGCTAAATTCTTATTTGACAATGAATCAAGTAATGATTAATCATAAGCTTCCTGTACAATCTGGCTCTATCTGACTTATTTTATTTTATTTATCTAAAAAGTTAACTTCTGTCTGACTTATTATGAAAGTATTGCAACATTTACATTTTTAAGCAGTTTCAAGCCCTTTGTCCAAACTCCAAAAAGCACTTTTCAAACTTTAAAACCAGGGCATTAGAATTCAAGTGTTTTGTGGGATTTCTAGCACCTTTACAAACCCTGCAATGTATACAAAACTATTTAAAATTAAAAATAGTTGGTTACAGTGTAGACTAGTTAGCAGGATTGTTTTTGCCATATTACATCTTTTATATAGTTTTCATCATGTTCATCTTGTAAGTTCTTTTACGTAATTCTCATCTTTTACACTGTTATGTCTTGTTAAGTCTTTTATGTTGTTTTTGTCATGTTCATCTTGTTCCGTCTCTTATGTCATTATCTTTTAAAGGCTTTTACGTCGTTTTTGCCTCGTTGTGTATTTCATATGGTTACATCTTTTATGGCATTTTCATCCAGTTCATCCTGTTATATCTTTTATGTTGTACTATATAACTTTTTATGCCTTTACGTTGTTTTTTCTTTGCTACATCTTTTATGTCGCTTTCGTCATGTTCATCTTGTTACGTCTTTTACATCTTTATCTTTTAAAGTCTTTTACTTTGTTTTTGTCTTGTAAAATATTTTATGTGGTTACGTCATGTTCATCTTCTTATGCCTTTAACATGATTTTTATCTTTTTATGTTGTTCCAACTTTTTGTTCATCTTTTTGTCTTTTACATTGTTTTCACCTCGCTATGTCCTTAAGTTGTCTTCATCGTTACATTTGTTGTCCATGAAATGCACTGATGGACACACCAAAGACTTGTTTTTTCTGTGTTCTTTTTCCATCTGTCAGCAGTGCAGTTACTAATGGATGTTATCAGTGAATGGAGGTTACACCGTTGTTGACCGTGTGTGTGTGTTCATTGATTTGTTTTCTGTGTATCTTTCAGAGTACACTTGTGAACCGACCTGCTCTGGGAATCCTGCCACCTGAGAACTTCCCAGACAAGCTAACTGAAAGTCTTCTCTCAGTTAGTAACACACTCAAACACACTTATTCACCACTCAGAATTAAAAAAAATACTATCATTAAACAGTGTTATTATTGGTGCATTTAAACAACAGTCCTGCGGCTTGTCTTCCCTCCTATCAGGTGGCTCCCAGTGGAATGACTCGCGTTCAGACGATGGCCTGTGGTTCCTGCTCCAATGAGAACGCTTACAAATCCATGTTTATCTGGTACAGGGTGAGTGAGTGCATGCTGGGAAAGTGTTAAGAGTTAAGAAGAGCCTGCTAGAAGTTCAGTTCACAGAGAGTGAAATGAGCTACTTCACCTTCATAGTCCCAAAAATGAACTAGTTCACGTTCATTTCTTCTTTCTTTTTTTACATTTAATTTTAAGTCTTCAGCAAAAATAGATCTAGACTTTTGCTTTGAAAGCAGATGATACCTGACATCTAAAAGAATTCAAATTCAAGTCGATTATTAGATACTACAGCAGTAATGTGATTACTTTGAGGTGTTCTTTTATTTAAGATACCATGGGTTAATCTAACTTTCAGTGTTTCAACTGACCCCAACCACTGTAACAATTGCTCCTACCAAGGGGGCAGTGGTAACACTCCGACTTCTTACATAAAATTTACTGTTACAGTCTTGTCATTATTGGTGAAAATATATCAACTTAATCATTAATTAGTGCACATATATATGTTTCTTATATGAAAAGGTGACTTTTGTATTTGAAGTAGTCTGGGAGTTATTAAGGAAAATTAAAAAGAAAGAAAAAGATACAATTGATCCCGGTCTCCCCTATCTGAAAATATCAAGTTAGTGTTTCAAAATAATGAGAATAATCACTTGGAATCTCACAATAATGACTTAATATCTTAAAATAATGACTTGGAATGACAAGTTTCTCATTTTGAGATATACAGCCAATATTTTAAAATCATAAATCATTATTTTGAGATTCCAAGACATTATTTGGACAAAGTTTCTCATTATAATGACTCACAGGATCTTCTATTTTACATCATGTTGTCAGAAATGTGCTTCCACAGATACAGATGTTTGGAGCAGAGTGTATAAAGTGGATCTGTCTGTGTGTTTCTCACTGTTAACAGACTCCAGCCTGCAGTGTAGTTCATACACTTCACTGATAAACCACAGAATTATAGACAAACATGAGGCTTCATGATCAAAGAAAGTTTTTATATCACATCGACATGTGCACGCTCTCACTGCTGCGATCGCAATTTTTCTTAATCAGCTGACCTCATGAGTGCTGTTACTTCTCTCAGAAGTGAACGACATTCATGTGCACCTTCATTTATTGCAAACAGATTCATTCAGTTCACCGTTCACCAAAAATAGGAGCACGTTCAATGCATGCCGCTCATTAAATGTGTTCATGCACAACACTGGATTTAACAAGATTTTAACTTAAAAGCCTGCAATCAACATATTACAATCATATACTCATATTAACATTTTCATGATGAAAATTAAATTTCTAGTAGGGGTAGAGGTTGGAGGGTGTGGAGAGGGCAGGGACTATTTGCATATTCATGAATCTTTGAATACTAAATGAAGGGAAGGTGTAGAGCTGTGTGTAAGACATATTAACAAGGTATTTTAACTTATTTTGCATTCATCAGACACAATTCATCACTTCTAGCCGAGCATTTTATATTGTTTAAAACATGACTGTTCACACAGATATGAAGCAACATAAATATTGTTGCTTTCTCTGTAGAATAAGGAGCGAGGCCACAACACACCATCTGATGACGACCTCAACACCTGCATGGTAAACCAGGTGGGTGAAAGAAGTCTCACATCTCATCAGAATATTTTGTGATTTCCAGCGGTATTGTACTAAATATTTGCTTCTTCTTTGTTTCTCTGTTACTATCTCTTTTTTTTTTTTTTATCTCTCTGTCTTTCCGTCTCAGGCCCCAGGCTGTCCAGACCTCAGTATTTTATCTTTCATGGGAGCTTTCCATGGAAGAACCCTGGGTATGTTGAATACCTACACAGACACACGCTGCCATATTGCTGATATTTGTTGTCTGGAAAGTAAAAGTACAGATACCTGAAAAATCTAATTAAGTACAGTAACAGTCTGTTTGTACTTCCCACCTCTGCCTTTAACCACATCACTTTTCATATTAATATGTCCATCCTTTCCTTTAAAGGTTGCCTGGCAACGACACACTCTAAAGCAATCCACAAGCTGGATGTGCCGTCATTTGATTGGCCAATCGCTCCATTCCCCAGACTGCAGTACCCACTGGAGGAATTTACCAGAGAGAACGCACAGGAAGAGGCTCGCTGTCTGGAGGAGGTCGGCTGTGTGTTTGTGGAGGGGATGTGTGCGTGTGCACAATCATGAAGCGCACTTTATACACACAATTAAAACTGCATTGTTAGTCTTTTCACTCTCCTTAACACAAAAAAAAGAGCTAAAAAGGAAAAAACAGTTAAATCAAGTTGTTTAATCAATCGAATACCCTCCACAAATAAAACATATTTTGTTTGAGTTTTTGTAATCCTGAGCCTTTTTTGGTGAGGTTATTTACAATCCTCAGAACAGAGTGCAGTTTTGTTAATCGGAACTTTCTTGCAATTTTCACTTGCTCCTTCAATTTTTTTTGGAGAATAATGCCTAAAACATTGCAACATGCATCACAGTTTTGACATTTTAGGCCTCGACAATCCCAATAACAGCCTGGAGGGAGTGATGTATAATCCATTTCAGATCATTTTTCATTGTCAGCTCACGTTTGACTGACAGATGCCTCAGGAATCTCAACACAGACGCTCAATAATGTCCTGCTGTGGACAGCTGTAGACGCAGAGAGCAGCAAATCGTATTTTAGCACCTAAAGAAAAAAAACACCTAAAAAAATCAATATGGATTTAAGTGTAAGCTATATTTAGAACATGTTCGCTGCTTGACTTTGTCGTCAGGCAGCGTTTTCCAATGAAGAACCAAAGCCGCTGTCTCTGCTCTTTTTACTGCCACCAGACTCCATGGACAGAAACGGTCTTTTTACCTCACAGGAGTTGTAGGACTTAGTGCAGCTGCAGCAGCAGGAGAAGAGATGTTTTGTTGCACCCACATAGCAACTGACATGGATTTTTTATGATTAGTTTGTGGAATTAATTGCATAATTTTCATAATAAATCTCTTAACTTATATGACAGTATTTCCAATGTGGATTAAATCTGATTTCTAATACTTCTTATATGCTAACTGTTATGTCTATAAGATCCTAAATTACATGGTTTGAAGACTGTAGTGGATTTGGCTGTAAGAGATAAAAATGGCAGCTCTGAGAAAGAAGAATAAAAAGTGTGTACTGTGTGTTGAAACTCTCATGTGTGTCTCCAGGTGGAGGATCTGATTGTGAAGTGGAGGCAGAAGGGAAGACCTGTGGCAGGAATCGTAATTGAACCAATCCAGGCCGAAGGCGGCGATAACCACGCCTCCCCAGACTTCTTCAGAAACCTCCGCAACATTGCACGCAAGGTAACAGTCTTTGCTGTGGCAAGAGGTCTTATAAAGGTTGTGGCTTGTTTTTTTTTTGTTTTTTTTCCTCATTCTGAGTTGCATCAGCGTGGGAAGTATAGTGTTTTGCAAGCTTCACACACCACAGCCAGCATCTTATGAAAGAGCGGTGGCTCTCAGACTCCCATCAGGAGCTGAAAAAGTTCACATCCCAACTTTTTTTTTATAATCAGTCATTAACTATGATAGCTGTCCTTTTTTCTTTTCAAATTACTCTCAACCCAACCTGCTTTACTCTGTTCCACCTGCACAACCATTTAGAAACACTGCGATAGAGTTACTCTACACAGATTAGATCTTATTTTGAACTTTTCCCTTCTTATGGGACGCCACCGCACATCGTTGTGAACTTGATCATTCATATGACTACATGAAGACTTTCCCACTAAATCTGCTGCTCCTTGACCTTCCTGTCACTGACTGAATAACTTCTCCTTTTCTTTTCTTTCCTTCTACTCGAGTTGATGATCTGTCTCCCCTGTTCGCATTCCCATCATGCCTGTTAACCGGTGTGTTAACCGTTTCTCTCTTCTCAGCATGGCTGTGCTTTCCACGTGGATGAAGTCCAGACCGGTGGAGGCTCCACAGGAAAGTTCTGGGCCCATGAGCACTGGGGCATGGATGACCCTGCTGACATCGTCTCCTTCAGCAAGAAGCTTCTGACCGGTGGCTACTACCACAAGGACGAATTACAGGCTGATAAGGTTTGACAAAAGTCAAAAATAGTTGCAAGCATATCAAAATTCACAACATGTTTTTCTCTAACAAAATATTCTGCTGAAAATGGTGTTTAACCTTATTAACACGTCCATGTGGTGTTTTTAATGTGTCTTTTTTTTTTACTTACAGTTGTATTTTCTTATGTATCTCTTGTCAACTTTTTTCAGCCATACAGGATCTTTAACACATGGATGGGTGACCCATCAAAGAACTTGTTACTGGCAGAAGTTCTCAACGTGATTCGCAGAGAAAACCTTCTGGAGGAGGTGACTCGTTCTGGGAAAGCTTTGCTAAATGGCCTTTATGAGCTACAGGTAATTCTGTTTGTTTGTGTGGGGGTGCAGCTGTAAAGGTGCAGTTGTTTTATTAGGGCCAAACTGTCATTTATTCATTTTTGGATATAATTTGATCAGATATTCACAACAGGGTCAGACCACCCAGATTGAAGTGGCTGTATGTACAATACAAGTTACATATACAGAACTGTATATACCGTATGTATGTGGTTTCCATGTATTTTTAGGTAAATGCATTTCTTATTCCTTCACCTGATCCTGACACAGTGTTTGCACTAAGCTGATTTTATTGTGTCAGACTTTTTGATGTCACCTTTGACTTTCAGACTCTTTAAAAATGAAAGAACACCAAAATGTACAGCGTGTATTTATATATTTATCAATATGCATGCCATTGCATGTAGTAAAGCATAATGATGACATATTCACAGCAGTATTTTTCTGTAGGATAACAACCATCAGTGATCTGATTCAAATTGTAGATTAATCTAGAATTACTCAGAGCGAGAAACAGTTAAATGTATTTTATAAGATTATAAACATGTTATTCTAACTTTGCTAATAAATTTTCACTTCATCACAAAAAATAATCACAGCCTATGGGAAAAAGGCTGGAAACGAGTACAAAAATAAAACCAAAAAAAGCTGGAAACATTGCTACTCATAATAAGTAAGGGCGTCTAGGTGCAGAGACAAAAAAGCGTTACAACCGTCCCTGGTCTCCCCTATTTTATTTTTAATTGCGTCTAATTAATTAATTATTTGTATTTTAATGTCGGGAAATTGGAAATCAAGACCACTTTTTAAGTTTTATTGACAGAGATAGTGATAGTTACTAAGCAACCAAGATGAATTTCCAGCTGTGTCAAGAGTAACAATATAACAGTGACAGTTTCCGTGTGGTTGGCTTGTCTTCCTATGGTCAAAATAGGTCAAAATGATCACATTTTATTTGCCTTTTGTGTAATTTATTTAAAAAAAATTATGAAAATACAGACACTTTTAGGAAAAGCCAGGCTCCAGCAGCTGTGTATTTTTTAATTAAACAAAGTTATTGCACATATAAATTTGAAATGGTCAGAATGACAACTTGGCTGTTCTAGTGTTAATATTAATATTGTGTTTTGGAGCTTGTTTGTCAGAGTTTGTTGTGTGATATGTTGACATTATACAACGTGATATATAATTTTGTTTGCCTGCCCTCAGTAGGGATGACAATATTTTTTTACTTGAATAATTCTCAGCATGAATATGACCTGAATGTTTGTGAACATGAACATGAACATGAACATGAACATGAACGTGAAACATACGTGTGGTCCGCAGACTCGGTACCCCGGCATGCTGAGCCGAGCCCGAGGACAGGGGACCTTCTGTGCCATTGACATCTGTGATGACGCCACACGCAACACCATCCTGCTCAAGGCCAGAGACAAAGGTATGAAGTACATCGCCGTTCATCCATTCGTTGTGGCACCCTCTCATTTTGATTGGTTTAGGATGCTCATGGGTTAGCCCCTGCTGTTGGGATGCAGACTGAATTTGGATGTTGCACTCGGCCATATTGCGATTTTATTGTAATTGCGAATAATTTTGCAGCCTGAGTCGCCATCATGTGTTTGTCATCGACAGGTGTCCTCCTGGGAGGGTGCGGGGATCGATCGATCCGTTTCCGTCCCTCGCTGGTTTTCAAGGAGTACCACGTCCACCTCTTCCTCAACATCTTCAACGACGTGTTGGCCCAGCTCAAATAAACCTCCACCCTGAAGGAATCTGACTGACACTGCACGAGCCTGAGTCAACCCAGAACGGAGAGAGAGGGAAAACGCGCCATGATAAGCACAATCCATACAATAACTCGCACAGATATACCTTAGAACCTGTTTCAAGATCAGTTTATAACTGAAGGCTGACCAGTAATCATCTCCTTAGCTCAGAAGTGATAATGATGATATCCTCTTCCTCTGTCGGCAGCAACTGAGAATTTCGCAGAATGTTCAGGTTTCTGTAAATTAAATCTTCTGAAACGACTCCAGAATCTTTTCCCATCAGGTTCCTGTATGTAGACTGACTTGACTCGCAGAACTCTGGCTGAAGTCAGCAAATCTTTCACACACTTTACTGGCTGAGATTCTAAAAGTGTGGGTCTGTTCCTCAAACGGATGTGTAGCAACAGCATTAGATAAATGTAAATAAGTTGTCGAAGATCCCGAGTCCTTATTAACCTCTGCTAACGGCTCAGAACAAAGTCTTTTCATTCTCACGTGCCAACGTCACCCCAGCGCCCGACCCGGTCACAGGAGAGGTTCTAGTGATCCTGTTTGTTGTCAGAAAGCAGGCAGGACTCTGTGTCAGTGATGACTCTCTGTAGGAACACACAATAAAGCCGATGCCAGCCTGCATGTCATTTACTGCCGTCCATTAGAAACGTCCTTGTTATGGTTCTGACTGTCGTGTTTCTCATAATAGGAATGACTTTTCAGCTTGAAAATGTTGTAGCCCAGAAAAATGTGAAAATCTTTAAATGGACCACAAAAATGTCATAGATTATTTAGTGCCTGCATGTCACTTAAATGTGCTAACTTTTTTTTTTTTTGAACTGCCTCAAGCGAGAGCAGCCATCGATAACCTTAACAGAACAAAAAAAAAAATCTGAACACATTCACTTTACTCTTGAATAAGTGCTTCATATCATTCGTCCTTATTTCTCAAAAATACTGTACTGCAATTTCAAATGCAACACTTCTCACTTGTGGGAGAATAGAGATAGTGTTAGTGAATTAAAGGTATGGTTCACCCAAAAATGAAAATTCAGTGACTATCTACTCGCTCTCATGTCGATCAAAGGTCGGGTTAATTTTTTTTAGTCCGCAAAACACTGCTGGAGTTTCACAGGAAAACAGCATTGCAGAATCTCCCAAACTATTGAAGTGAATGGTGACCAGTTTTCAAACGGAAAAAACAAACAAAAAAAAAAGCAAAAACATAAAATGCCTCCATACAGCGCGTCTGGTGTAATCCAAGCCTCCTAAAGTCCAAAAGATGTTATGTTTTTAGCCTAAATCTTCACTGTAGAGCCTTAGCTTTTAGCCACATTCGCTTGCACGTGCACACCGTGGTGTGACGGTGTGCACGTAAGTAAACGGCATGTCGGGGCTTTAGGAGTCTTGGATTACACAAGACGAGCAGTATGGAGAGAGATATATGTATATATATATATAGGTTGTTTGAAAACTGGTCACCATTCATAAAGTCTGACTCACCGGATGCACACTGATGGCAAAAGTCCTGCCATTGGTCGCTTGCTTCAAGCAGCATCGCAGGGTCCACTACCTACGTTTTCAAAGCCCCCAGAAAACAAGAACAAGAGCAGCAACCTGCAAATTAGCACCTAATGGTTCATACATAAACAAGCTAACAGCTGTTAGCTTTTCTTTTGCAGTGATATAGGTGTTTTAATTCCAGAGCTCGCCTCCCGTCGTGCAAAAGTTCCACCAAGACAAGTTTCTCTTCAACATTATTTTGCAGCAGCACCGTTGCTGCGTCCAGGGCTTTAGCCCCACCCAAGATGTTTGTGACTGGTTGTAAAGAAATGCAGACAAGGCAGGGCGAGGTCTGGCTATACAAGACTACCAATCACTTTAATTGTTTGGAGATTTTGTAATGTAATTTGTAGTGTTCTTTGGACTAAAAACTAAACTAGACCCAACCTTCAGTTGGCATAAGGGTGAGCAGAGTCGAACTGAGCGTTTACACTTCGCGTCAAGCTGTTTCTTAGATGTTGAATGTTGTCGTGCAGACGAACACATTACAAGCACAAGCCCAAACGTTAAGGAAACGCACTGCAAATCCAAAAATGCTACAGATTGTTAAACACCTCCAAAATACTGCAGCACATACAGATGTGAAATGGACTTGAAGCAGCTAACTGCTGCTGTCCTCCTTGTTAAGTCAGTACAAGAGTTAGCTTACAAGCAGTCGGTCCAAATGTAGTTTACCTACTGAAGTTCCTGCATTACGCCAGCATGCTTTTTTAAATATGAGCTTTGGATACGGTGATACCGTAATTAGTTCTAAGTCAAAGGCAACTGGACCTTCTATAGATTCTTTTGGAACTCAGAAAGAATATGAACGGTAGTCCATGGCGAGAAACAAATCATTTTTTTTTTATTTTGTGTGAACTGTGCCAGAAATTACACAAATGTTCTTCTTAAGTTTACAAGTCAAGAAAGTCTCAGTTTGCGGTGAGTCTAGTTTTGTGTGAAACCGCTCAGTGAACTACACCTCTCGTCTCGTGCAATATACACCATCGACATTAATCTCGCCATCCTTTGTGACATTATCTTACCTGAAGTGTTTTATCAGCCGCTCCTGGTGCTTTAATCAGCCGTGAAGAGAAAGAACGAGTAAGACCTGCCGTTATGTGACCACATCCGGTTGCGAAAACACACAGGCGTCTTAGCTTCAGTGGCTAATGTTAGCTTTCGGAGGGAGAAAATCATGCAACAGTTTTACATCAAACTGCGACTTTATTAACTTAAAAATGTATCTTTTAAAGTGACAAACGAAGTGTGATTTGTGGCACAATTCAAACAGGATCAAACAATCAAATAATTTGTCTCTCGTCGATGATAACAGTGCGTATTCTGAAGTTAGGTCCCATGGCAGCTCACTGGATTTTACAAGAGAAAATACTGCCCGTCTGGCCAACTTACTCACCTCTGATGACGAGCAGCACGCAGCCGCTTCCCTGAGCTCCATCCAAGACTGCGTTTCCCTACAGCGCTCGTGTGTTGCCAAACCGAAAAGTCGCTGAACTTGAACTTTAGGCGCAGGTCCATCGAGCGGGATCGTCTACACATATACACGTGAAGTCGTGGCAGATACAGAGACGTTAATGCTTTGTGCCATTTTTATTTGTAAAATCTGATCAAGCTGATTCAGTAGAACACTTCAGACCTTCATCAGAGTCTGTGAATGTTCCATGGAGCTTTTAGGCAAGTGTTAGGAATGTGTAGTAGTTCATAAAAAGTGATGCCATATTAATTTCTTTCTAATTATTAACTTGGTACAATCTAATATGAATATATACATATATATATATATATGATTATATTTAAATTTTTACATTCATATTGCAGAAATGATATCCAATAAGCCCGACGTAAAGTATTTGTTCTACATAGTTCACTGTGTCAGTTAGTCTTAAACATACATTTTAATGATGAAAGATTTAATGACGTGAGCAGGGGTCAGTCTGAAGATGTCGAGGTTGAGCAATACGATGGTGAGGATGACAACAGCGCCGGTCTCCTTGTTGTCAGTTGGTATTCTTGAGTATCCATGGCGACCTCTGAACATTTTTGACATTAACTATTTGCACTTGTGATCTGACAGATGATTATTGATGTAATTTTAAATGGCTCTAACTGTTGTTGTCTATAAAACATTCTGTCCATGTCCTGTGAATAAATAAATGCAGTTTTGATTAACTTAGTAGAGTCCTTATTTCTTGAGCGTGAACGCTCAGGTTTGACCCTGGGAGCAGCAGATTGAACACCTTTCATTAATGTCAAACAGCATGTGTGTGTGTGTGTGTGTGTGTGTGTGTGTGTGTGTGTGTGTGTGTGTGTGTGTGTGTACAATTATTCTCATTAATAGGGAATAAGGAATTATTATTATATTTGTAAAGCCTAATAAATCTCAACAGACCTGCAAAGTGCACACGGGACGGGATCACAGCTGTCCGATCATCTTTATCAGATGAGTCAGCATGACAGCTGGAGCAGCAGTAGTGTTTGTGTCTTTGTGTTTATTGGGATAAACAAAAACAAGGATTGAACAATTATGATCTTATATTTTTCTATCTGACCACGAGACCAGTCTGACCCGGGAGAAAACCTTATGTGTTCTTCTATCAGAGCCTGATGCTGGGTGGATAACCTGTGCGTAAAAAAAACTTTTGATTTTGAGTTGGGCTCAAAACTCAAATTTATTTGAGTTTTCTCACCTTTCTGTCTTGTAGTGTAGGACATTTCAGCCCACCTCATAAATGGGATAAAAGAAGTGCATTTAGGACATATTTTAAATGTTTTGTGAAAGCTGGACTGCAGATATAAATCTTATATTTGCTGAATTTCTGCCATAGTGTTTTATTTATTTGTTGACCCAAACAAAATCATCTGTGGTCATGACCCAGTCTCTGAGAATGATTTATCTATAAGACATCTTCTCGACCCTCATTATTTTCTTCACTTAGGTTTCGTAAGTGGTTGAAATGTTATTTCTGCAACGCACCAAAGCAAATAAAAGAAATTCAGTCAGATTTAGTCTGACCACAAAACTCCATCTGCAGTCAGGGGAAACTTTTACACCAACAGGGTGAGAAATAGGTTGTGAGAAAAGCAAAGAATTCAAAAAGCAACAATCAAATCACTTTGCCCTATTATTGTGTGTAAAACTGTTCTGTGTGCAGCTCGAGATCAAAGTGAATTACTCCCCAATGCTGCATATAGACATGATATATTCAAAAAACTAAGTAAATACATGCTGTATATAATTGGTTGGATTAACGACATCTGTATCAATAACCTAAAAAATTGTTAGTCTGTGTTATCTGACAGAAACAAAAACCAGGCTCTCATATACTGCCATCTACTGGTAGAAAGGAGAAACATCAGCTTGATCATCCCCTGCGTTCACTCACTCAACAAGAGAATACATTTAAAACAATAAATAAAACAAAACACTATAGCTAAATATTTTTCACAGGTGAGCTGACGATACAGCTTAGAGACAATCACATGGCAGCAACTCAATGCATTTAGGCATGTAGACATGTTCAAGACGACCTGCTGAAGTTCAAACCGAGCATGAGAATGGGGGAGAAAGGTGATTTACGTGATTTTGAGTATGACATGGTTGTTGGTGCCAGACTGGTCTCAGTATTTCAGAAACTGCTGCTCTACTGGGATTTTCCCATGCAGCCATCTGTAGGGTTTACAGAGAAGGGTCTGAAAAAGAGAGAATGTCCAGTTAGCGGCAGTTCTCTGGGTGGGAATGCCTTGTTGATGCCAGAGGTCAGAGGAGAATGAGCAGCCTGGTTCAAGGTGATAGAAAAGCAACAGTAACTCAAATAACCCTCGTTACAACTAAGGTATGCAGAAGACCATCTCTGAACACACAACACGTTGAGACCTTGATGCAGATGGGATACAGAAGCAGACCACACTGGCCGTCACTCCTGTCATCTAAGATCAAGAAACTGAGGCTACAATTCACACAGGCTCACTGAAAATGGACAACAGAAGATTGGAAAAATGTTGCCTGGTCTGATGAGTCTTGATTTCTGCTGCGACATTCAGATGGTCAGGTCAGAATTTGGTTTAAACAACATGAAAGCATGGATCCATCCTGCCTTGTATCAACGGTTCAGGCTGCTGGTGGTGTAATGATGTGGAGGATATTTTCATGACTCACTTTGGGCCCCTTAGTACCAACTGAGCATCATTTAAATGCCACAGTCTACCTGAGTATTGTTGCTGACCATGTCCATCCCTTTATGACCACAGTGTACTCATCTTCTGATTTCTACTTCCAGCAGGATAACACACCATGTCACAAAGCTTAAATCATCTCAAACTGGTTTCTTGAACATGACAATGGGTTCACTGCGCTCCAATGGCCTCCACACAGACCTCCACAGATCTCAATCCAATAGAGCACCTTTGTGATGTGGTGGAACAGGAGATTCATGTCATGGATGTGCAGCCGACAAATCTGCAGCACCTGTCTGATGCTATCATGCCAGTATGGACCAAAATCTCTGAGGAATGTTTCCAGCACCCCATTGAATCTATGACATGAAGAATTAAGGCAGTTATGAAGGCAAAGGGGGGTCCACCCTGGTACTAGTAAGGTGTACCTATGTAGTTGAACTACCAGCAAACTACTGAGAAAATGTAGTAATACTACTAGTTTTACTTACATGTACTTAATCAATCCCCAGCACTACATATGGGTTTGTGATATGACATGAAAACAGAGTAAATACATGCTGTGTATAACTAGATGTATGTCTGTATCACAAACCTGGAGAACTCAATTCTCATCTTTTTTTAATTAACAAAAGGGTTCATCATGAAAAAACTGCACTAAATAATGAAAAAACGCAAAAAAGCCACAAAAAAAGAGGTCACTCTGGAAAATTTAACAAAATTTTGGATCCTATTCTGTCCCGTGTCAATTCTATTCCTCATTTAGACAATTAGCACAATATATGAAGGTATTTTACAGAGTAAATACAACTATTTTTACAGGCTTGGGTACGTGACTGGCCATGTAGCCCTATGCACAACACACTCACAATTTCAGAACTTCTTTGGGTTCCTCCCATGTGTATGTTTGTTTTGTTGTTGCGTTTTGTTGTTGCAAGCTTGGCTCTCATGTTGGAGAGGTGGGAGGGTCGGCTTGTGTTTTGTGCTTATGTGGCTGGTAAAAATGGGTGACATGTCGTACTGTGGATATATGTTATGCACTGACAACCCAATAAAGATACATGTAAAATAAAAGGCCACAAAAAACAATTTTTAAAAAAAGCCATACAAACCCACTTATTGTTTCATACTGTAGTTCTTAATAAATGTCTGCATCCTGCAGGACAGGATCAGTAACTGTTCATATTGATATTAACTAAATAATCAGCTACTATTGTGTATATTTAAAATGATCATGAAGTGTCATCCTGTCATTGTCAATTAAAGTAAGAAATTGGACCTGGAGTGGAAAAAACATCTAAAAATTAAGAAGCTTAAGTTAAAGAAACTGAGTATACATTTAAGGACAGCAGAGCATGATGGTTAGAGCTTTAATAGTTTTTGTCTTCACAGCTGAAAGTGTTCACTCCATGTCAAATAACCTTTAAGTTTACGAAGACAGTTAAAGTTGTGAGACAGGATTTTTTTAACCATTATAAATAATGTAATGTAAATAATTCACATTGAAAAAGGTCTAAAGGTCTCATGTCCACTTGGTGGACACACAACTTGCCTACCATACAGGAGGCTAGTTCAGTGGTATCAGTTACCATAGTTTCTCAGCAGGGTATTATAAACCTGCATAGTCACAGTTTTTTTTGGGTTTCAATATGAAACCAAAAATGAAATCATACGTCTAATTTGTCTTGTTTCCAACCAAAAAACAGAAAAATTAAAATCAAGTAATGGGTCAGTTTTGTTTTTGAACATTGCTTTTTGTTTTTCCTTTGGAAGAAAGATGTGAGGGAGCACATGACCCTGAAGTGGAAGTAAACTTATCAAAATAAAAGTCTAATGAATTCATCTTGCCAGCACACATCAGAGGGGGGTTCCATCAACGTGGATGATGGGAAATTCTGGCTTATTTTTCTAAGTCTGGCTAATTTAAGTCAGATCTGTTCAATTCAAAATGAAGGAGAAAGAATTCCTGAAAATGAAAAATAGGACTTTGTGTGACACCAAAAATGTTCTTTCCATTTTCAAACTAAATCAGTCTTTGTTTGCCAATTAGAAATAAATTACTGGTTATCCAGTGACACTGAGGTACATCTTGTATTTAAATTTTGCCATTTTAAAGGAAAATCAAATACCCACTTCTTGTTTTTGAGCACCCATTTCTGAGATAAAAAATAATGATAAAAAGATACACTGACCAGTTTTATAAGTGCTGTGATAACTCATGTTGCACTATAAACAGTTTGTTAGTGTTGAGAGTTTTAAATTTACAGAAGTTGTTTCCAGATGTCAGGATGTGTATAAAGCTCAATGAGGCCATGCATGGTGAGAATCTTTACAGAAAGAACACCACAGAGCAGAAAGAATTGTAGACGATGCAAGAAAAAATACGTTTACAGTTTTAGTTTTATTTTAAAAAAAGAAGCAGCCAACAAAAAAACAAACAAAAAAAAATACAAAAGAGAAAAATCAAAGTGTGGTGAGTCAGAGCTGTCTCTGCAAGATGGTTACTACTGTTCAGATTGATCGAGCAGCCTCAGACACACATCGTATCAAGACAAACACATGGGCTCCAGGACATCTGACAGAGCTGTGCAGCCGGCTGGAACCAGGCCTCAAATCTGGTTCTCATCAGGACGTCGATCTCTCCAGCTCTCCAATGCATCAACATGTTTTGTTTTTTTTTAAACAGTCAGACTGGATCAAATCCAAGCAATGTAGGGGGTAGCTGGGGGCAAATTCTGCAACCCACATGACACAGGCTCAGTAACAAACACTTAGCAGCAGCCCACTTCTGGTTATGTAAAGGTCAATTTATGCACCGTGTCCCAAATACATACTACATACTGATCTTTGAACTGGCTTTCATTATCTTCAAACAACAAAGTGACACAATAAGTTTACTTAATGCATTTTGATGTCTGCTTCTGATGTCACTTCCTGGTAGCATAAAATAAAATGTTGATATTCTGTATACTACACACTACAACAGCCCACTATGATGATATATGTAGTATGGCACTGTGACGGTTACTGCAGCTAATCCCCCAGTCATCGCTCTGGCACTACTGTGGTGAAGTGCAATAACAAATATCCTATTGCCACACTAGAGTGCCTAAGTCAGTCCCGTGGTGGAGCGCCATGGGACCTAAATTTTGAAAAAAAACCCCCAAAAAACGTGAACTGTAGTCAACGGTAAGAATTTTGATCCCATTTAAATCGTGCTGCAAATCACGTTTTTCAATTTAGAAGATAATTTTTCGAGTCAAGAAAGTTGCAGTTTGTCATCAAAGTATCGGATGTAATTAGAAGAAGAAGAATTAAGAGTACAGTCATTATTTTGTCCCTCAAAAAGCTAACGTTAGCCACTGTGGCGATGATGCCTGTGTGTTTTTGTACCAGGATGTGGTCGCACACCAGCAGGTCTTAGTTGCTCTCTCTCTTCATGGCTGACAAAAGCACTAAGGAACGCTAATAAAACACTTTAAGATAACAATACAAGGGGCAGTGAGATTGGTGCTGGCGACGTATATTAGTGAGACCAGGGAGCGGTTTCACACAAAACTAAACCACACCAAACCTACCGCAAACTTCCTTGACTTGCAAAATTACGTTTTAAATTGACCAACATGTAGTTTGTGGCAAAAAAAATGCTTCTTGCCATAGACTACCATTCATATTTTTTCAGAATTTAGGTTCCATAGGGCACAGCTGAAGGGCTTAAGGACTTAATGATGACATATGAGACAGACCTTGTAAAACAAATTCTAAAAATAATTTTTAGCTCAAAAAAGATTAGATTTTCCAAATACCCTAGACAACAACCTCAAACACTGGGCCTTTAACCCACGTCTTAGTTTAAGTTTATTTAATATTTCTTACAACTGAATTCAGTGATTGGCTAATTTAATGCATGTGAGGGCACATTACTGGTCTATGAGAATGGAGTAAGTGCTTTGCATTGTTCTACTAATCATACAGTGTAGGTCACAACCACCGACATGCAGCCATGAGAACTTTAAAGTATGAACTGCTGTGCATCAGTGTTGAGTCTATCAGCGAAAACTGACAACCTGGAGCACCACATTCACATCAGCACACAACCATTGTTTTTAAAAAATACAGCTATTTTTGGTCTGAACAGCTTCTTGTCAGTTATATATGGTTTCTACCAACACAAGTGGAGGAGGCGGGGTTTCTTGACCCACATGCCTACAGTCTCAACAGAATGAGAAATAAGGGGAGACCGTTAGCTGGGTCATGTAATGACCGTAGGGAGGGCCAGGTGACTGAACAGTAATACTTCGCAGACATGTCTGTGCTGATGTCTCTATGGATCTCGCACATGCAGAGAACAAGAACCCGAAAGCAAAACCCGAGATGTTGGACACAAACACCAGGCACATGTTGAACGCACACGTTTTGTTGAGTGTCTACGGCACAATGAATCAACACGCCAATGACCTTTGACCCAAGAATATGAAAACCTTTTAAATACTGTTAACATTTGAACAAGAAAATGACAAAAAAAAAAAACAAAACGAAAGAAACCGACGGTCTTAAAATGTTGCTGCGGGGGAGCCTCAAACTACTGTACAGACTCCCAGTCAAACAGATCTGTCCTCTAATAAAGACAAACTAAGACAGGGAGAGAGAGACAGAGGAGAATTCTAACGCATCCTGTACTCCGACGTCTTCGACATCTCACACAGCTGACCCTTGAAGTCGATGTCTATGGTGAAGTCCAGGTCTCTCTGCAAAGCAACGGCAACAAGTCAGACGAGATGCACACAGAGACTTAAGGCTGTAATCAAACAAGTCTCTGAAATCAAATCAAAGATGAACGATGAAGCCCTTACGTTATTCTTGACGTTTGGCTTCATGCTGATGGTGCCGAAGATCTCCTCGCCAGTCTTGACTGTCAGATAATCATCCAGGTAGAAGACTGTCTGCTTCCAGTGGGTGTAGGGGGACTCTGGGCCTGAGAAAAGGGATATGTATGATTAAATACAGTCTGCTGCTAAAACAATTCAAAGGAGTCATTAGGTTGAGAAACTAGCTCATTATGTCTGAAATACTAAGTCATTATTTTGAGATACCAACTCATTTTGATAAAGTTTCTCATTATAATGACTTATTAACAGTCACATTGGCAGAAACAGACTTCCATAGACAGAGACGGGGCATGGAAAAACATAGGTGTATATCACACAAATCTATCTGCTTGTCACTGTTCAAAGACTCCAGTTTGTAGCCTGCTGGGAGTCACCACACTAAACAGCCCACTGGTTTTCCAGCGGTTCATACAGTGCAGGCATCAACACCACTGTGGCCACAAGGAATATAATTAGTTTGTGGGGCATAAGGAGAAGAGTTTATACTGAGCCACATTGTGTCTAAAACACAAAAACACTGTCTAAAACACTTCAGGTGATCATGAACGAAGTCTTTTAGCTGCAGCTTGTTTTCAGGCTTAAGTGTGCTGACCGGGCGCAGCCGCATGTGTTGGCGACATACTGTTGTTGACGCCATGACATGCACTCGACTGACCAATGGTGTAACTTTACCCAGCTACTTACTTACCCAAATCCATCTTGTCTTTTTACTCTGCATCAAAGATAGTGGGAGTTATTACTTTAAAAACTAACTGACAGTAAAACTATTTAACACTATGGTGGTTATGTTTAGTTCACAGGTCACATGCGGGCTGATCTGTACAGGCTACAGGCCTGCTGCGATCTGTTGCACCCCTACAAATTATACCATCACAATTCATATTGTTTGTATCCAGTCCTAGAAGAACAGGTTAACTACAGTCAAAGTCATGGACAGCCATAACACACTGAGCGATGCAGCCAGATTAATGATGCATGAATGAGTAAAATGTGTCCTTGATTGTACTGACTTGTGGAGAAGCCGGTCCTCTTGTGGCAGCGAGTGAACTCGATGTTGAAGTAAGTGACCAGAGCGTGGATGTAGTCGTTCCTCTTCACCTGCAGGCAGAACGGTGAGGTGAAGGTCAGGTCCTCCAGCTTCACTGTGTAGATGTCCACCTCCTGATCAAAGACGTGTAAAAAGACAGCGTTAGAGCAAACATGTTCAATTACAGAATTTCTGTAATGGGACAGAGGTCTTTCATCCACCCACCTTGATGAGACAGCCATTGCTGACCAGCTGCTTGGGGTCCACAACATCAACCAGGGGTTCCTTAATGGCCACCTCTTTGATGCATGACATATCAAAACCGTACACGTTCTCCCACCCTGACAGACACACAAACACACAGCACTTTCAGCTCACTACATCTTAGCCTTTCTTACACTGAGGTGATCTTATATAAACTGTAAAATACAATAACATGACATTATCAGTTATGTTATTTATCTGCCATGAGAAGCAGGTAACTATCAGTTATATTAGCTGGAAAAAAATAAAGCAAAAAGTAGAAATGCGCATTTTTGCACAATTTGAGGCAAAGAGGCATTTTATTACGTTTTAGACTCAAGATACAGATGATGGAATAAATTCACTTTAAACAAAAATCCATCTGTAGACAAGGCTCCTGTGTCCATGAACCCCAGTATCATGAATATCTTACAGGATGGGAAATCTCCTTATCACAGGATTATGTCAGGTGACAGAGACTACTCACAGTGGATTTTGTAGTCCTTGTACTGCCGGTCTTCAATAGCAGTGACGTAAAGCGTTGCCCTGTCAGGGAAAATGAGTCCATCTGGTTTCTGTCAGAGGGTGAGAGAGGGGGGAAAAAGACTCAGACTCACAGGTGTGTGACAGACCATCCAGCCCCCAACAGCCACAAAAACAACCCTCAGCGTATTAGGTGTTAATAGCAGAGTCCTAAAGTGCACTTCAGCAACAAACAATCACCGCTGGAATTTTTTGAAAACATCAAACTGAAACTAAAGATAAATCCTTGTGGAAAAGGACATTCAGATGTCTAAATGAGTTCACTGTTCAGATTCAGTAGCCATGAGGCAGCAAAATTATTCCTTTTTAGTTTCACAGTGACAAAAGATTACATTACAAAGCAGATCATCCACACACTGAAGTCAGGCTTTCTCAGACGTGTCCTGAGCTGCAGCATGAAACTGAGTTAATAAAGCAAGTTGATAACTACCGCTATGACAGCTGTTATCTCTGACTGGGATTTTAGGTTTTGTCACCAGCCCTTGAAAAGAAAGCCTGGCTGTACTGCACTTCCTTCGTAGTTTCTCTTTTCTGATTCACTTTGAAATATGGACACAATCGGCACACAGTCATTTACTCATTAACATCATTAACCTGTGATGAAGTGTTTGCTACAGACACACATACTGAGTGGCTGCTTTTACATTGCATGTTTTTCATCCAAAGGAAGCATGGTCGTAGATCGATATTTGGCTGCTCTCATAAGCAACGCCTCCAAACAGCAACTGTTCAATCACTGATTAGCAACTGTAACTATGGCGCTGCAGACCTGTCAAGCTTTGAATTTATCTACATGTTGAGGTGGTGTGCAGGAGACTCTTTTCCTGTGACGATTGTGGTCCAGCTGGTCTGGCCCGGGGACCACCTCAAGGTCCACTACACTCTTCCTTTTCCCACATTAGTGAGTGTATTTCTGTCATTGATCATGTAGATATACCTGTCATACTTTACCATCTGACCAATGTTTGCTGTGAGCTAGCTTTAGCCTCAGTTAATTAGCATTAACGTTATATGTTTGCTTAACCGTAACTTTACATATACACTTTCACAGCGTTCTTGTTTTAAAACGAGTCAGATGGAAACACAAACGTCAGCTGGAGAATGACTTTTTGTATAACAAGAATGAAATCTGCTCGTGAGTGTTGTCATTTTAGCTGACAAAATCCACGGTCGTCAGCCAGAAATGAGAAGCTGCTTTTGTCTACTTCTCTGTGGAATCAAAGACCTTGTGTGCCAACAATGACTCCCAATTTTGATATTAAATCTGCCACCGTTATCACCGTAAACTGCATACATGCAGTGCGTAAATGGAAAGCTTGACAGACGTAGCAACAAGTAACTATGGAAGGCGGTGCTTGACAGAGACATACATACCAGCCACTTGTCCCTGGCATAAATGACTGTATTGAGCATGGACTCGTAGAAGAGGCAGTAGCCCATCCACTCTGATATGATGATGTCTACTCCCTCCACAGGCAGCTCCACCTCCTCCACCTTTCCCTTGATGATGGTCACAACTGGAGACACAAGAAAAGGACAGAAGTTACATCATCAAAGTCCTTCACAACACCTAGAAATATTGTAAAACCCTACAAAAGTGTCATCACATGATTGGATTTTTTTTAATCACCATCGTCCAGTTTGTTGGCCTTGACAATTTTCACAGCATAGTCTGAAATGCTGCTGCACTCAATCTGTAAAGACAAAGAACATTTAAATTCATACATTCCCTATTTATCACTAAAAAAAAAATGCTTAATGACTGGCCAATCCAGAAAGCCTCACAAATGGATCAGTTGTGATATAGTCCAATACGTACCCCTATAACCTTCTTGGCTCCTGCTTTGGCGGCAAACATGCAGAGGATGCCTGTCCCACTGCCCACGTCCAGCACCACCTTGTCCTTAAACAGATGCTTGTTGTGGAACATGGAGTTGCGGTAGGTCAGGGTGCGAACCTCATCTTTCAGCATCTCCTAATGTGGCAATAAAAATAGCAGACAGGTTAAGAACTGGGAGATAAATTTTATTTTGATCACTGCATCTTGTTTAAAAGAAATTACCTCATGGATGCCGAAGTGGGCATATGAGTCAAAGTAGTAGTCCTTTGAGGTCATGTCCTCAGCTGCAGGCTTGGCTGAGCTCTCCCCCTGAGAAACCTCAACAAAGACGCACACAATTACAACTTTGTTCCTGTTTCAGTTTACAGGTCTTAACCAAATGCAAAACTACAGACAGTGCACATGTCAGATGTGGTGTAAAGAATTTATCCTCAATTCAGAAAGGGGATAAACAGCTCTTAATGCATCAAAAGAGCATAAATAGATAACTCTGGCTTTGACTTGGTGCAGGATTTCCCCCAGCAAATTTGTTAGGCCTGGAGGCAACTATCTTTCAACAGGGGCTGTGGCTGAGTGTCTTTTTTGACAGTGATAAACTGATGGCACTGTTTAAGTAGGGCCCTATGTTTTTTTTGATAAGATTACAAAAAAACCCAGAAGAATTTATAAAAAGCCACAAATTACCAGATTTTATAAACCTCTTCCTTAAGTCAGTGCTACAAGCTGACTGATGATTTGAAAATGTTAATGTAAATGTAATGTAATGTGTTTAAGTAATTTATTCAACATACACTTTTACAAAGTCAACTAGAGTAGATATTTACAAAGAGTCTGACATTGAATTGCCTTTCTTGACAGGTAAAATGATATTTTTAATTGACAGACACAATCGTGTAATTCATGGCACAATTAAAAGAGGATGTCCCATGTCAAAAAATTCCCTGTTGCCTAGGTCCAGTGGGCTCGTAATACACTCAGGGAAACCCTGTTGCTCATGGGGTGTCTCTGCCAACTGGACTGAACAGTAGAAGTTTGAGTCTGTAAATTCCATTGAGAGGCTAGGCAACTCTTCCTGACAGACAACTCCAATTGCCACACCCCCTTTTAGTCAACTGGTATCAACACACCTTCACCTCCATACAATAGAGTGTAATTTTAAGTTAAAGTTTCTTTATTCAACAAACAGCTCCACCAGATAAAAAATGGTGTCAAATTAGCGTTGAGCAATTGGGCAAATATATAATCTATCAATGACGGGCTGAATCCATCACAGATTGCTTTTTTCCGACGATTTTTGAGGCAATATTTGTCACTGTATTTCGCTAATGTAATGATTTGCAGAGTGACTGCTCCACAGTGCACTTTCATCCGCCAGTACACTGTACACACCCCAAGTAACCCAGACCATGAGTGAGAGGCAAACAGCCTGCAGAGTCAGACTATCTACACTCTTTTCACACGGTTAATTTAGGATTTAATTTGACCAAACTAGAGTTGGTGTTTATTGGAAGAGTGGACAGACTAACAAAGATGGTCATGGTGAGTTTTACATGTTTTTCTGTCACCTTTAAATGAAGTGTTTTACAAGGAGTTAACGAGCCAATTAAGCTCATCTTAGTTTGGTAAAAGAAACTGGATTCAGAAGGTGAACATTTGCATTTCTCAGCTAAAAAGGAAAATGGCACTTGAGGTTTTTTTTTGTTTACTGGACGTAGTGAATTCACTGCTTGCTCACATCTCCCAGCTGAGACTTGAGAGGACAGGAGGAGGTGGGTGGGGGAACGAAGACATCGCCAATCGGGCTGATGATGTTCATTTTAAAAATTTTAGCATACCACCCAACCCTATGGCAAATGAGGTGCAATTACTGCCATTTCTAGACTGTTTAAATATCAGTTAATGCATTTTTAATTGGTGAAATTCTTAATGGCAATTAAATAATTGATGATTAATCATTTACATCACTACAAAACTTGTCTGTTGGAGTATTGAGTGATTTTTGACTACAGGTCCTGATTCTCATTGGCTCATTTGCAATCAGATAGCGTTATCTAAAAAAAAGTGAATGAAAGGTTGGGATATTCATTCAAATTATACTCAGTACTCAATTATAATTCTAACAGTAACTAAGTAGATTACATAGTGTAAAGAATAGTAGTGAATAAAAGTACGGACTCAAAGGGTAAATAGCCCCCCAAAAAACTTAATAAATAAATACTTTATTACAGTAATTTGAGAACTTGTGATTAGTTATTTCCACCCCTGCCTAATACAGAAAGTTACTATGGGACAGTTTCAAATGGCCAAGTTTACGGTGATCAGGGCCAACCAGCCCGCAGTACAAAAGACGAGATCACATGGTTAATAAAACTGTGTTGCGATACTAGCCTTCATTGAGAATTGTCATACACATGTCCCGCGACCCGCACCGCCAACTCAAACAAAGGTCTCGAAATGTTCACCGCCAGCAGGTTCACTGCTAGGCCTGTACACTAGAGCCAGCTAACAGGTAACTTTGATGTTACCTACATGCTGCTGCGCTTTAACGCGTTGTGCTAGCTTACTAATGTCGGCAAGCAAAGACACCAAGACGTAAAAAGGTCAGCAAATGTGTTGTGGGCACCGTTAATAACCCGGGACACCACGAGAAATGTCCCGGCACACGTGTGGGATCATGTGAGAGGCAGCTAACAACAGAAGAACCAGTGGGAGAATGAGGCAGCATCCACACCAGCTAACATGCTAACACGTTAGTCCCCATGCGGTCCCATAGGCTCGTCAGTCTCAACCGGCCGGCTGTCGCACAAACCACAGCTACGTTTCTACGGCTGCTTGAGCTACCAACGCTGGTCATTTGTTTTAGTTGTAAGAGAAATGTGGAATAGTTCGGGTATTTAAACCAAATCCGAGCTCCGTCCGAAGTGCGACGTTGAATGAATGAGCGGCAAACGCATCACATAGAACTAGACGTTTGCTAAGTTAAAATGGATGCATCGCTATCTGGTAATTATGTAACAACAAAAAAACAAATGTTAAGATTGTGTAACAATTCGCAACATGTTTCCCCAAATAATCAAAATATACGCGTATAGTTTACGAAAACAAATGAG
Source organism: Lutjanus erythropterus (assembly GCF_056507025.1). NCBI lineage: Eukaryota > Metazoa > Chordata > Actinopteri > Lutjaniformes > Lutjanidae > Lutjanus > Lutjanus erythropterus. The sequence goes on from NC_139335.1 coordinate 29,038,022, forward strand.
AAGACTTTGTTGTATTTCCATGTAAAAGACCTTACCTCCATCCTCTCTGCTGGCGCCGCCATTTCGATCTCCTGCCTGACTGCGTGAGCTTGAAAGACTCTTCCCTGAGCCCGCCCACGACAGCCAGCTCTCCCTTCTGATAGGACCGCCTTCTTCTTCTTCTTCCTCCGCGTGTTCCTCTTCTTCTTCTTTGAGGTTTAACGGCAGTTTGCATCCAACATGTTGCATTACTGCCACCCTGAGGTTGTACACCCCCTCAATACCATTCACTTCAGAACCGTTTTCCAGTCCAGTCATCCTTAAAAAGAAACTAAATAACCACTTTCTCACCACACTCGTTCAGTGTGCCTGACGTGCAGGTACACTATATGTAATGATTCACTAAACCGCAACAAAATCGCAACAAAACTGCGAAAAATTTCCCATTTAAAATGAATGGGAATTTTGCAAAAGGCACTCAAAAATCGCCCCTCTTTGACACCATGTGGCTTCGCCATACTTTCTTAGAACAGTCATTCAAAGTTTGAATGGTTCACCAGACTGTGGCCTTTATTCACAGGAAACAACATTTTCATAGCTACAACAGTTTTAATGAAAGTAGTTTTTGTTTTGGGAGATTTTCAGTCTGTTTGAGACTTTATAATGGGTGTGAATTGTTTGAGATAGAGTGGGTGATGTCATTGCTAGAGTGGAGAACAGCTCTAAAATCATCTAGAAATTTTCTCTTAAACTCACGCCCATGGCCACAGTGTTCACTCTACATACAGAAAATATACATCAGATTGTAGGAAAAGTCATGCCAGTCGCAGAGGTGTGACTGCCGAAGCAAACGGACAAATGGTTTTGCCTAGCCAAGGTCCAAAAGGACAACAAGTCCAACCAAATGCCCCATTCACTCCCATGTTAAGTGAAAGCCAAACTTTCTGGAAGAAAGCAGATGATTCCAGTTTTTTCCATCGCGGTGGTGGCCTCATTTTTCACACCACAGAAATGAAATTTGCATCATTGCGTTCGGCAACCTGTCCTCTCGCTCACCATATGTGGTTTTTAGCTGTAGCAATTACAGTGTTTCATTAAACAGCTGTAGTTGGAGAAGTATGTTGTCTCAACATTTGCCTTTTTTTGGAGTATTTAAAATTGAATGTGCTGTTGAACACAGGCGATTGGCTGAATAAACCAACAGTAGTTAGGTCATCTCAGTATTCAAACTGTACTGTGCCGTTGCACACACGTGATTGGCCAATTTCACCAGCCTGAGTTCTTTGCAGTTCAAACCTCATGCAGAGACAATTACACCTGAAGCAGCTCAAGGTTTGAAATTATTAACAGTTGACTGTCTGTCTGTCACTCTCTCTCTCTCTGTCACTCTGTCTGAATATCTGCCTGTTTCTGTCCATCTTTGTCTTTCTGTCCAATTTTGACATTTTTGTCTGCTGTCTATTTCAACTGTTCATAAATTCAAACCTTGATCTGCTTCAGGTTAAATTCTTTCTTTCTTTCAGTCCTTTCAGTATTCAAATTTGTCTGTGCTGTAACATACAGGTGATTAGCCAGTCAGGCCAGTCCTGTCTTCTGATTGGTGGATTGACCTAAAGCTGTTTTTTGACAGTTAAAACCTCATACAGAGAGAATTACACCTGAAACAGCTCCAAGTGTGAAGTTATTAACAGTTTAAAAACACTGCCTGTCTGTCTGTCTCTGTCTGTGTCTTTCTGTGTCCAACTTTGGACATTTTAGACAGCAGTCTTTTTTGACTGTTAATAAATTCAAAGTTTGAGCTGGTTAATGTTAAATTCATTCATTCATTCATTCATGAACTGCCTATCTTGCCTACACAGTGGATACATGTCCATTCACAGTTGCTAGGCATAAATTGACAAGGCTGATTGTAAGTCTAATATCCATGGCTGCCTACTGACATTTTTAATGTCAGCCATATTGTTCTTCTGTCACACACACAGACACACGCAACCTCAATGATACATCTACTGCTATTTATACTTCTGGCAATATGGTGGGGATACCAGTCGACAGCAAGCATCAGGCACACTCAAAATTTCATGCGAAATGTTCTAGTTTGATATTGTCCTCTACCTGTCCTATTTCCATAGTTGTGTCATAGTCGTTGTCTTTCCTGTGCATTTTTTTTGCATATTGTCTTGGTCTAGTAGAAATGATCACAAAAAGCAGCTGGATGTTTCCCTATTATGAAAAGCGTGTGGTTAAGGTTGCTGTGCCCAATTCTCAGTCTGTTTATTATAATTTTCTCTTTTTATTTTGCTCCTTCACTTCTGAATATCCCTACTGTGTTTTGGATTGAGAGTCTTTCCCCTCTGATTTTGACAATTTAATACTGACTTCAACTTATCCCCTTTTTGACTGCTTCTTTTGCCAGCCTGTCTACTCTCTCATCACCAACAATACTGGCCAGGAAACAGGCAGTAACTTCCCAGAGTCCAGAACTGAGAAAAATGACTTAAAAGTTTTCTTGTTGTTCAGCCAAAACAGTGGCCGGCAGATAATTGGATATGGGGCAGTTTTATAACTTTATATCAGGTTATACTTTCTACATATTAATCCTGACCTCTGATTTGACCTTTGACCCTTATTTGGCAGTTCCTGTATACTGCCTTTGCAGAACATATCAAAAAATATTGGGTCATACCAAAGCAAAAGGCAGTAACCTCCAATTTATCTCATCACTTAAGCATTAAAAACCAGTATGATGACAAATATGATAAAATCCTTTAAACATTTATTATTTTATTACCGTACTCTTGTGATGTTCCAAGTAATATTTAAAATTAATAAAGTTATTTCAGTGTTTTTTTTTTCAAATAAAATGATGAATTTGGGGAAAAGAGCATATGCTGTAGGATATGAATAATAATAATACATGCTTTTTTAAAATTAAAAATTGTACCAGAATTTGACACTGACATCAGTAGATGGAGCAACCAGTTACTGCCTTCTGGGTAAAGGTGTGTCTGAGTTTCTGAAGGAAAAAGTGCAGGGGTTCCCAAAGTTGCCAGAACCTGTCTGAATTTTTATTGAGATCATTAAGTGAATCTCCCCACAGGAAGCACAACTGATATCTGTGATAACCACATGTTAACCAAGGGGACCTGTGGGGCACACCATTGCAGTAGAGATTTGGCATCCTTATCAAAGAAATTGTCCAAACTATGGTGCAACATGAACCTCTTTCCAAAATACTTTGATACACTGACACGACCAGAATTCACTGAAAAATGTACCTTTATATATTCTTTATATATTTTACATTTGAAACAGAGGATGGAGCTGTTTGGGAACATGTTCTGGAGGAGGACAGATGCATAATAGATCCTGTGAAAAAATAAAGTTTTGTCCATGTATAGAAATAGAGGAGCATTTCAGAAAGATCCCCTTGCAGATTTTGGTCCAATCAGCATCATGCTCCCACAACGGCTTTAATTAATTGATTTAACTGAAATTGCACCCTTGGGAGACCTGGCTGAGAGCAATATAACTGCCAACTCTTACAGTTTTAAGCGAATACCATCCTGATCTGCAGGGAGAGAGTCGTTGTAGTGGTGAGTCTGAGAGTTATGACTGTGACTCTGTGGTCCAGAGTCAGTCCTGACCTCCATGAGGCCCTAAGCAAAATTCTGCTGAGGGCCCCCCCTAACTGACCAGAGCTCCCACTACAAACCTCCCTCCTTTAAAACAGTTTGCTCCATCTGTCAGCCAAAGAATAAGTAGATCTATACAGAACAGAATGAGATCCAGAAAAACAATATTTACTGAATAGAATATATTGTGTAGATTCTTACCTGTTCCCTGGTAATTAATCAGTTAACTGATTTTAAATTAAATATTTAATGACGACAGTCCAGATGCAATAATGACTTTCCAGGGTCACAGATGTAATACAATGTGCGTCCACAGGCACCCTCATCTTTGTTGTTACTACCTCCACAGGGGGGGGGGTGTAGTCTTTTACTGAGGCTGAAAAGTTTTCTCACCATTCCCCCGTTGCACAAAATAGCCCCTCATGTAAACAAAGGGGGTAACCATGGAGATAGCAGTGCACACTAACGTTAAACACAGGAGACAATGGTACACAACAACACTGAGTTTTTAAATATCTTCACCAAGGATAGTGTTTTCAAAAAGCTAATTTTTTTAGTGACCTAAAGCGCTGTTTGTGTGTGGATGAAGGGCCAAAACTATGCTTTCAAAAATATCCTGATTTTTTTTTGTTTTTTGTTTTTTGTCTTTTATTAATGAGAACAAGACGTTTCTATTAATCTAAGATAGTTATAATGACTTGAGGACAGAAGTAAAGGTCTTTAGGAGGGTCTGCTGACAATATTCCATTCCACCTTTCTTACAGTTTATATGTCAGTAATAATAACTGTAGTACATATCTGAAGGCTTTTCTATTCTCATTCTTACTTAATGGTAACAGAGTGAGTTAAAACATGCAGTGGAAGGTGTACCTCCATCACATGTCATACTGATATCAGCCACTAGAAGTCAGGAGTGCACAGTTTGAAAGTGATTTGATGAAGTTAACTTATTTAATTTGTTTGTCTGCGCCTATTTGAGCGATGTTGAAACCAAACTTTCATATCTCTTGACGCAGAAACAAGTGGGACTCATTTTCAGTTAGCTGTCTAGTCCCTGCAAATCTGACATGGATACATAAGTAAAGTAAAATATATTAACAACACTTTTTAAAAAGTTTTAAGTTCTAGCATCGCAGTATGAACAATTGGAAACACTTTAATGGAATATTGTCAGAGGGTTTGGGTTTGGTGTTTGGAAAAATGGCTCATATTTTAATTATATCTGGTGAGCTACTGACTCAAATTACCACAGCTTTTACACCTTTATTCTGAAGGTTTATTTTTACATAACAGTATGAACAATTGGAAACATATTTGGATGAAACATTGTCAGAGGGTTGAGGTTAGATCCTCTTAAACACCTTTCCTTCTGTTATAAAGAATTTAACACACATAAACTTGTTGTAACACAACAGGTGACATACAACATTTAATTAATTAATGAATTGCAGTACTCCCACTAATTGTTGCTGTGTTAATAGTATAGTTTTAGCATTCGAACCATCCATAGCAGTATGGTAACACAACAACTGCAAAAAAGAAAACTAAAACATTGAACAGTACCTAAAATATTACAAAAATTCTTAAAATGTCATGAAAAGTAGTGCTGTTATCAGCAGCAGCAGTTGTGTGAATAGTATCAGAGACTCTGTGGTACTCGAGAAAGATCTTGATCTGGGCTGGGAATGGAGATTTGGCTTTAACCTTTTTCTCCTGCCATTATTTAATCACTTGTCATACCTCCTTGCATTTTTTTCTGGGGAGTAATCTTGGTCGAAATACACTCTGTCTCCATTCTAGGTTATCAGCTGTTGTCTCCAGGCCTGCTGCAAAAATGATGTCCTTCATGTGATAGTCTAGGAATCAGTCTATAATGGACCTTGGTGCAGCTTGTTCTGCTCTTGGTTTTTCAGCAACAGACCTGTGCGCTCTCTCTATGTGGATAGTTAATTCTTCTGGCAGTTCAAGAGATTTCTTTAAGCATCTAATCATCCGAGTAGATGACTTCAGTCTCTCCATGGCAGCTGAAAAGTGATGATGAACACGATGAGGCAAATAAGTTTGAAGAAAAGGCTGCGGAGAGCGAGAAGCAACGTCAGCAGTATTTTCATCAGGAACTCCGGAAGCTGCCGGAAGGACAAAGCCATCTGCAGTCATCAGCAGCTTGGACAGTGAGAGGCTGTCTGCTGCAGGGACAGTGGAGCTGAGTGAAACTGAAACATCAGGGTCAGCGTCATCTCTTACTGTATTCACTTGCACTTGGACATTGGAGCTTCGCTTGCAAACTTTCAATCAGCCAGAACTTTTCAGATACATTTTTAAATAAGATCGTCCAAAACTGGGGTGGCAACTGCCACTCTATGTCACTCCTCTAGATCCGCCCCTGTTCTAAGGCCTCTTTGCGTTCTTCTCTCAGTTCACGAATCTCGGAGTGAATTTGCAACTCTTCCTTGTCGAGCTCACGTCCATCTTGCTGGGGTTGATGGTGTGCTTTCTCCACCTGCTTTTGTTTGTTCCTCTTTCCCTTCCCAACGTGTTCACTGACTTTTTGCCGGCTCACCACGCTCAGTTAATATTTAGTACTTGGATAATAGCGTATAGCCGTTATTATTGCATATATGGCTCATTTAAAGAGGATTTCTTGAGGAGCTGTCGCTATCATGACGTCACTGATCAAACTTTCTGTTGGAGTTACCATTCACTTTCATTGTTTTGGAGATTCTGCAACACTGTTTTCCTGTGAAACTCCAGCAGTGTTTTGTGGACTATAAAAGTAAACTCGACCTTCAATCAGTATGACGGTGAGAAGATGATGACTGAATTTTCATTTTTGGGTGAATGTCCCGTTAAATGTATAAAACGCAACATTTTCCTAAAAATATTGTATAGATTCATGCAAACATAATCTGTTTCAATCATCGCTTACGGCCCATGAGTGATGTGTGGCTATATTTGCTGAGACATGGTCCTCTGCCTGTATTTTCTTCTTGTGTCATTATTTTTCTTTGCCTGGGATGTCCAGTACCAACCAACAACATCAGTGTCTGACATCCTGACATCTATTTGATGCATTTACGAACAGCTCAGACAAATCCTACTGATTGTACCTTTAAAGTTCCATGGCTCTGTTAAAACATGCTGGGTTGATGCCTGATCATGAGTTTAACATGGAAAATTAATTTTGTTTACTGTAATACCACAATTAAATTGAATGCATACATCATGCAGCACTTTACACTATGCTTGGACACTAACTTAAAAAAGTTATTGTCCAGGCTGCCTTAAAATTTTAAGAATAAATCTGAAAAAACAAGTTGAGCTAATTTTGAATTATTCAAAATAAATTAACTTTTCTAGTCAACAAACTTGATATTAATTCAGATGTATTTGAGAAAACATGTTTAATATACAAGATATTACTTACAAACACTATAATATTTGACATTTAGTATTTACTACAATTTATGAATTCAGTACTTCACTCCATCGTGGTTCACTGTGTTTTCATTATTGTGAAAACAAGCAAACATGGCTAATCTTTCAGTGTATAACAAACACATAGCAAATTTTCATCATAAATGTTTTCTTCAGAGGGTTTCAGGAGAGTTTTAACTGCCAAACAATGCATGCTGGGAAGTCTGCTAATATGCTGCTCATGTTTCTTAAGAAACTCACCTTAATGAATAAAAAAACTTACATCAGAGCAAATTAAAGTAACAAACTCAGTGAAAACACAGTTTATAGAAGAGGAAGACACCCACAGAAATTTGCTGTCGTAAATCACACCAGGTTGATGCCTGACCATGAATTTCACATGGAAATATAATTTTATTTAAAGTTATAAAACAATTAAACGTAACACATGCACCATACAGCATTATACACTATGCTAAGGTATCATGTTACCATGTAAAATACCCTACATATGTGTGGAATAGTGCACCACATTGGACAGTTTCATTGTTAAATGAATCCCATTGAGGTGAATGAAAATGAACATCTATATTACAATACTGCCCTCTACTGATGATAGCTGGCTATGACCATTTTTGGTGCAAGTGAGCTCACTACTGTGAATAATTCAAATTCCACAGCAGAATGAAGAACCGAAGCACCCATGAACCTGGAACAGATTAAAGTGTAATAACTCATTATGTCAGCCTTTTTCATGCACCATGATAAACTCTGAATCTAATGTTCAGTGCATCAACATTCAGTCTACTTTTAAGGACTCAAAAAATTAACTAGGCTTCACCTGTACAGCCAGTTATCAATGCATAAACAATATGCTAACAAATAATTGCACAGGTATAATTATCACATAATATTAGAGTTATGCATAACTGTAGGGTTTGATGTAAAGCTGCCATGGTAAAGGGCAATTGTTCATGTCTGACATCTCCCCACACATGCCCCCAGCACAGTCCCATCTCAGTGCATTGGAAGAGCCCCCCATAATAATGTATTATAATGTATAGTATTTAGCTGAGTCCCAAATGGGGATACTGCAAAAACAATATGCACCATGAGTGCAAAATGATTTTTAATGCTTCCATAATATGTTTTATAAGTGCCTATAAAAACTACTCACTTTTCATATCTATTTGTTTGGTAACATTTTATTTTTATGACTGTGTATAAGCCTATCATTACACTGCCACTGCTATAACCATATCATAACACCTGTCATAAACATGAAGGAGTATTTATGAATGTTTATGACTGTTGTAATTTAGTATCAGTTGGTCAGGTATGTCACTTTTAAAGCGAAGTTGACGTTATTTGAGATGTATTTGTTATGACAGCTTGACATGATCAAACTTAAAGAAATTGTTTAGTTTCACCTCCTCTGAGGTGTTTCAAGTGCCACCCTAGTCAGTACATCTTCACATTTAAGACGAGCTAGCTCAGAGTTCAGTTCACAAGAGATTAAGAGGAACTAGTTCATGTTCATAGTTCACATTTTTAAATTAAGGTCACAGTCCCAAAAATGGACCAATTCACCTTCTTTTCTTCTTTCTTTCTTTCTTTCTTTCTTTCTTTTTTTTTTTTTTAAAATTAATTTGTATTAAAACTTACTCCCACCAGGGACACTGGAGTCTACATAACGACCTGTTTTTGGTTTTATTTTATTTGTAATTGTAGAATTACTTTTATCGTAATTACAATAATTAAAATCGTGCAACAGTAGCCCAGTCTTCTGCAAAAATAGAGATAGACTTTGCTGTGAATGCAGACAATCCCTGACATGAAAAAGAATTCAAACCACACACAACAAAACTTAAATAACATTAGTACATATTACAGCATTAATGTGATTACTTTGAGGTGTGCTTTTATGTGAGAGACAGTGGTACAATATGACTTACTTTTTCAGTCTTTCATCTGTTTTAAGATATTAAGATATAATTTTGACATATTAAGTCCTTATTAGACATCAGGTCATTATTTTCAGAAAGTTTCTCATTATTTTGAGATACTCAATATTTTATGATAGGGGAGCCTGGGGTCAACTGTGACACACACATACATATGCACACTAATCAATAATATAACTAATATATTTTCACCAATAAGGACAAGACTGTAATATTAAATTACATGTAAGAAGTCAGGGTCTTACCATTGAACCAGTGGTGGTGAATTGTTACAGTGGGGGCAGTTGAAACACTGAAAAATTAAGTTATATTAACCCACTGTATCTCAAATAAAAGCCCACCTAAATGTAATCACATTAATGCTGTAGTATCTCATAATCTTACTTGTTTTTGTATGTGGTTTGAATTCTTTTAGATGTCAGGCATTGTCTGCATTCAAAGCAAAAGTATATCTCTATTTTTGCAGAAGACTGTTGAACAGTGTTAATTATTTGAACTGAGTTAAAAGTAATTCTACATTTCATATATTACACAACATTTAGTATTAGGTCATTATATAGACTCAAGAGTCCATGGTCAGAGGAGGCTCTAATTAAAATGAAATTTAAAAAAGGCTAAATATAATAAAAGGCAAATATCAAGGACTTTAACATCCTAAAGGATGAAGTGAACAGACAGTACAAGCAATGCAGAACAGATAAACAACAAAAAGGAACAAAATAAAATACATTAAGTGTAGTAAAATGGAAACTAACCATACATTAAGCATCACTGAACGTAAAATAAACAAAAATTAAAAGAAAAATCTACACATTTAGAATTTATTAATTTAAGGGACTTGACATAATGTTGAATTTCATTACAGTAGCCAGTGAAGATGGGTGGGGTCTACAGTTTATCTTTCAAAAGCAGAGGATTTCATGACTGAGCTTTTCCTTCAGGGCGCAGTGAATTTGTACCGCTACAGCTGGACCAATCAACGGCAGGCTGCACTGTGGCCGAGAGAAATCTGCGTGCGCGTGCACGGGGTACGTGGCGCGGTCACGCACTCGGTTCTTCTGTCACGAGCTTTACCCAAGCCGCGGAGTGGAGGCTGGAGAATTAGAGCGGACATCAATTATAGAGGACATCTTATTTACCACATTTAGTGCGTGATACAGAGAGCAGGACTGTCACTTCACAGCACTGTTTGGCAGTTTAGAGTCTTCACTGAGTTATTCCGGTCAACCCGTGATGTATTCCAGTATTTGAATGATATTGCTAGCCAGCTAGCTAGCTAGCTGTGAAGCTAGCTTTACGGTGCGTGACTCGAAGTAACTTAACGTTATATTGTCGAAGGTTATTTTAGCACATCTGACTGCATTCATCACAGACATCCAAACAGCGGATGGTTTTTGCTGAGGCGAATCATTGCTGTAAACCTCGGTGTTATGCGCGTACATTAGCTTCTAATCCTAGCCAGATAAGGATTGAATGAAATAACGTTAGCTTGCCATAGCCAGCGGAAACGAGCCAGTTAACAGGGATAACGTTAACTTATCCTGCTGCTGCTGCCCGATCCACCGCCATTCAGCTAATCTAACGTTAGCAAATGCTATCGGAGCTAGCCGCGCACAAGCGTACAGTGAGTTTAGTATCATAAAGTTGTGGCGAACGAGCCGGAGCAGCGGAGGAGCTAGCTACTACCAAACGTCAAGTTGGCCATCTTCCACTCCAGTCCAGTGTGAAAAGCTGACCGACGTCAGTTGAGTTTTACGGATCAGGCCGGAGTGAGGACAGAAACCTGCAAACATGCCGGCTGTGTCGAAAGGAGATGGAATGCGCGGATTAGCTGTTTTCATTTCGGACATCAGAAACTGTAAGTGGCATTTTGTGTCATTGTACTTGATCATTTGTGTAACGTTAATCTGACGCCATTAGCATCAGTTGACATTAGTCGAGTTGTTGCTGCTCTACCCTCTACGTGCTGTAGTGGAATGACGTGGGGGCACCAGAGCAAAGACAACAGTTAGGTGTCTCTGTTTTACTAACCGCTAACTACTCAGTAATGTAACAACACTCAGATGTTGCTGTAACACGATCCTTTTACCAGAACCAAAGCTCTGATGCCTGGTTGCAGAAAACGAGGCCTTTTGTTTTTGAATGCTGGCTGTCGTTTTGGCCAAACTGAGACCAGAAACATCTGTAAAATATTATAAATCCAGATGTGTAAACCAGGGGTTCCCAAAGCTTTCCATGTCAAGGACCCTCACACCTAGGACTGCAACTAATGATTATTTTCATAGTCAATTAATCGGTCAGTTGTTTTCTCGATTAATAGTTGTTGTTTTATAATGCCAAAAAATGATAATGGAAATTAGTGTTTCCCAAACCCTAAGACGACCTCCTTAAATTTGTTGTTTTAGTCAGTACCTAAAGATATCCAGTTTACTGCCAGAAAAGAGTAAAGAAACCAAAAAACATGTACATCTAAGAAGCTGAAAACAGAGAATTCTGACGTTTTTTCCCTAAAAAAAAAAATTCTCAAACTGATTAATTGATCATCAAAATAATAGGCGATAATATGCAAGTCAGTTAGTGGTAGACTGATTTTTGATTAATCATTACAGCTCTAACCACTGAAGATGCACATCAGACCCTGGACCCCAAAATCTGGGAGGATTTTTTCTTTTTTAGAAAAAAAGGTTTTAAGATAATAAAGTTGTCATAGTTCATCAATGAGCAAACTGGCATCGTCAATCAATCAAAACAGCCAAACCCAGTTCCATTTTCAATAAACATTTAAATATCCCTCCTTTTGCCTGGGACCCCCTACTTCCCACTCAAGGACCGATGTTGGGGTTTATGTCTTTATTTTACACTGACAACACATAGGAGTTGGTAATACAAAGATATTAGTATCACAATATAACACTAGATATCGTCTTAGTTGCTGGATATTGTTATATTATGATATAGCATAAGTTTTGTCTTTTGCTGCTTTTAAAAGCTGTGTAACATTAAAATGATGTCATTTTCTGGACGTGCCAGACTGTTCTAGCTGTTCTATTATTTGCTTTTGCCTACTTAGTTATTATATCCACATTACTGCTGATTATTTATCAAAAGTCTCCAGTCATCTCTGCCATTTTGTTGGAATATCAAAAGAGGTATTTGGTCCACAATAGTATTTTTGCATCAATTTTAAATATGTAATGTTAGAGAAAAATTGTATATTGAGATATATATCCTATATCATGGCATAGCCTAAAAATATCTAGGTTTTATTTTGAAGCCATATTGCCCAGCTCTACAGCTCCGTAACTTTGACTGTAAGGAGGACACAGCGCTGTCAAACTCACAGGAAAATACACACAGGAGCACCTCAGCCAGACCCCTGTTCAGACTGAACCGCCTGCCATAATCCACTAACAAGCACAAACCAGTGGCCAATATTAAATGAATATTTATGAAATAAATCATTCTTTGTGATTCTATAAAAGTCAATGATTTTGCATACATTTGCAATATTGTATAGATATTAGTTGTTAATATTTGGATATTGGTTTCTGCTATGTGCCACACCTAGCTGCTGCTGCAGATGGAGGTTTTGGACTATATAAGTCGATAAACTAAATGATGGATACATGCATAATGCTTAATTGAGAGATCCCAACTATTGATATTGACATGATTTAATCAGCTGATCTGTTCACTCAAGACAACTTCCACTCTGTATATAAAATCTATCAAGATATGTCATTTTATATTCTGATCAGAGCTGCAATAATTAATTGAGGTCTCGATTATTAAAGGGATAGGTCACCCAAAATAGAAAATTCTGTCATTATCTACTCACCCCCATGCTGATTGAAGGTGGGGTTTAGTTTTTTAGTCCATAAAACACTGCTGGAGTTTCACAGGAAAACAGCGTTGCAGAATCTCCCAAACAGTTGAAGTGAACAAAAACCAGTTTTCAAACGGAAAAAACAATCCCCCCAAAAAAACAAAAACATAAAATGTCTTTATACTGCTTGCTGATGTAATCCAAGTCTCCTAAAACCTGATGTGCTGTCTGCACACATCAGATCATCACATCACGTCATCACATTTGGAAACTGGTCACCATTCACTTTGTTTGTTTGGGAGATTCTGCAACGCTGTTTTCCTGTGAAACTCCAGCAGTGTTTTGTGAACGTTTGGGTAAACTATCCCTTTAGTTGATTATTAAATTAGTTGCCAAGTATTTTGACAATAGATTATTCAGTTTGAATAATTTCTTTGGAAAAAAAAGTCCAAATTTTCTGATTTCAGTTTCTTAAATGTGAATATTTTCTGTTTTCTTTACTCCTCTCTGACAGTAAACTGAATATCTTTGGGTTGAGGGCAAAACAAGACATTTGAGTCATCTTGAGCTTTGATCAACATTTTTGACATTTTATAGGCCAAACAACTAATAGAATAAGAAAATGATCGACAGAATAATTGGTAATGAGAATTATTGTTACAAGAAGTAATTTAACATACGTTCGTGTGCTCCACGTTTGGACCTAATGAGGCCTTTATATCTATAGAGGGGGTAGATCCTCTTCCATTGAGACTGCCTTGTTTCTGCAAGAGGGTGAGATGAGGTCAGGTGTTTGCAACCAGCAAACTCACTGCTAGGTGCCAAAATCCTACACACTGGGCCTTTAAAGTACTTTGAATTGCAGTATTGCAGCATACAATGATATAATACACCCAGAGAATTGGTTAGATGCCACAGTTTACGTATGACAAATGAATTTAGTCTCACAGTGTGTCGTCCTGTCACTCAAGCCTATACAAAATACTGAGTAGAGATTCTTTAAATGATCATTAACCACATTATTTGCCAACCTGGAATCAGATCCAAAATGAAAACTGCTGCTGGGACTCATCCATACATCTGTGTATTTATCTAAAAACAGTCTCTATTATACCTACCAACCATAATACCTCTTGACAAACACAACAGCGTTTGCACAATAATACACCCAGTAATTATTAAACAGAACACTAAAACATTGGCTTAGCTAAGGTTGTTGACTCAAATAGCTAGTGTTATTTAGCTGTTATGGAAATACAACCTGGTGCCTTGACATTACAAGCATTGTTACTTGTTGGCTTTTATTGTATCTGAAACAGTTTCATTTGGTGTGAGCAGTGAGCAGTTGTAAACATGTTATGTTTTTCCAGTAGGAGCAAGACTGGCCAGTACTGGAGATTTGATGACTATTTGACATTTTACATCGACCCCTTAAAGCTGTCAGGCCTAAGAAATGTGAAACAGACAAGCAGGGCCACAACTGCCTGTTATTTGCCTCATCGATTAATTGGAGTTAGGTTTGTCCTAGTTTAGGTTAGATTGAAACCGTTCAGTGAACTACATCACTCGTTTAACACAGCATTTGTCATCAGCACCAATCTCGCTGCTCCTTGTAACATTATCTTACCTGAAATGTTTTATCAGCCACGGAGAAAAAGAATGAGTAAGACCTGCTGTTGTGTGACCACATCCTGGTACAAAACATCCAGGCATAGTACCTTCAGCAGCTAACGTTTGCTTTTGGAGAGAGGAAATAATGACAAAATTTATGTGACTTCCGGGTGTAGTCTTTCTAATTACACATCTTCACAGTCTGATACTTCAATATTAGGATAAACTGTGACTGTCTTGACTTAAAAATTATTCTCTAAATTGAAAAACATCGTGTAATTTATGGCACAATTCAAACAGGTTGAAAAAAAAGTTTCTCACTCCTGATTACAATTCATATTTTGTCCAAAGTTAGGTCACATGGTGGTCCAGTGGGAGATGCATGACTTGGGCATTTGATTAAAGCTTCATTTCCAAGGTTTAAAAGAATTTAAGAGAATTTAAGAATTTAAATCTTAGAATTAAAGTCATTGTACTAGAAACAGTGGTTCTACCCCTGATTGAAAAGTTTCATAGTTGAATAGTAGTTGTTAGTTCAAGCCAATAGTTGACTAGTTGTTGCATATTTATAATATTATTGTAATGTAATGTGTGCTGGTATGTTACAAGAGAAAAAGTCCAGGTTGCAACTGTCTCGATATGTCGGTGCCGACCCTAATGAGAAGGGTTTTTTTTTTCCTGCAATTAACAGATAAAAAAAAAAAAAAAACTCAGTTGACTAAGACGTTTCTGGTTTAGTCAACTTTTTGGGAGCAGCCCTAAGAAACAGTATCCAGTGTGTGTTCCTCTACATCAAGTTTCATTTGTTCACACAGCACCCTCTGCTCTTTGTGGGCTTTGGCAAGCTGTTTGGATCAGTAACTGATATTTCCTAGGACTGTGTTCTTAAAATCTCCTGTTAAGGTTTTTTCAGATGTGCAACTGTGCAGTTTTTAAGCCGTTTGTGTGACACTGCGCCTTTGGCCGACTGAATCTGTCTTGAAATCCAAATCTTCCCAGGAACCACATGGAGCTATGCACAGCCATGAGGTTTTCTTCACTCTCCCTTAAGCTTTATTTCCTGTCTTTAATAAAGCAAAATAGACTCTTGCACAGGTGTATCCTGAACGCTTGGGATTGGAGCATGTTCCTCAGCGACATGCTGTTGTTCCACTGAGCCAGCCTCTTCAGATGGAAACTCATTGGAAGTAGATCTCGCTGTCTGCTGTAGAGCAGAATGTGACAAGCCTACATCTGCTGTCTGCTTTGGTCTGATGTACTGCCTCACTGGATAGAAGCATGTTGGAAGCAGAGCTTACTGTCTGTTGTGAGTCATTCTAGTAATGTTAATCTGCTGGTTGTGGAGTTCTACCTGGCTGTGCCTCCTCACTCTCAATTAAATTACGAGTCATTTAATTCTTCTACACTTATATTTAATAACAATTTATTTCCCCTCGACATATCAGAGAGCAAAACAATCCTACTGTGAGACTGTATGGTGTTTCTTATTATGGTTTATTGCAATTGAAATGCAAATTACATTCATGCCATATTGTGCATGATGCTGGTGTTGGTGCTTGTGGCTGTACAGATCAGCTGATTCATGTATGTTGCTGGGTATAGAAACAGTGAATCAGTGACTGTTAATAACAGTTAATGACTGTCAGTGACTGTTAATGACAGTTTAATTACTGTCAATGATGTCAATATCTCTTGAACCCTTTTTTTATTAAAACATGACTCAAAATGATTTATTATCAAAATAGTTGTCGATTAATTTGATAATTGATTAATCATTGTAGCTCTGCATAGAATGAATATTAATTGGCTCCAGGTCATATGAGCCAGCTGTATCTGTCATGAAAAAATGAGAAGCCTTGCAGCACTGTTTGTTTTGTGTATTGCTTTGCTAATAAGACAGTGTGAGAAGAGAGTGAAGTTTTGATAGCAGACTCATTGGCCTCACAGGTATTGTTATTTTGCCAGCCTGGCTGTCAGAACTCCAGTCTTAATAATTAGGGTTAGGGTTTTTTAAAGTCAGGTCCACCATGTCCATATTTTAAATGCTGGCACTGTACTATGTCTTTTCTTGACAGGTAAGAGCAAGGAAGCTGAGATCAAACGGATCAACAAAGAGCTGGCCAACATCCGCTCCAAGTTTAAAGGAGACAAGGCTCTGGATGGCTACAGCAAGAAGAAGTATGTCTGCAAGCTGCTCTTCATCTTCCTGCTCGGCCATGACATTGACTTTGGACACATGGAGGCAGTCAACCTGCTGAGCTCCAACAAGTACACAGAGAAACAGATTGTAAGTCCTTTGCTGATTGTGTTATGTGTGTTTGATGTTTTTTTGTATGGCTGTACTTGAAACAGAATTTCCCAAAATGGTTCTCAGGGTCCAGTTTAGGACTTTTGCATTTGATTTATGAAAGTTGGATTTGTCAAGTCCATTTGGTTCATACTTAAATAATAAACCAAAACATTATTACTGATTACTGATTTTTTGATAATTCACCAATTCAATTCAGGTCTCCACACCGTACGGACTGGTGCACCTGTAGAGTGAAAAAAAAAAAAACACATTTCCACACAGTCAAAGAAATATTCATAGTTCCATTTAAAGTCTTATGGCACTACGCAGTGTCTCTCCTGATTGGCTGCTGATTATAAATGGGTATTGTTAGGATTTTATTGATACTAATATCAGTCCTGATTCTGCTTATCAATACTCTTATGGTCAATACGTGTTTTACCATAATTTGGTGCAAAAATTAAAGACATGGCATGAAAAAATGTGAAAAGATGAAACACTTATTTTATTTTTACTTTATCAGAATTAAGTTAAATTTTTTCATCTGCATTTTCATTAAATTGAGCTCACACTTTTGAACAGGAGCGTATTGATAATTCAGCACTTACATGTGAGGAACTGTTGTCAGTTTAGTGCCATTCTTGATATCCATTCCACTGTCAGAGGCCTACACACCACCAATATTTTTCCCAAAAATTAGACATTTTCTATTCCAAGATCAGAAGAACACTTAAAGATAAAACTCCAGCTGCAGTCAGTATGCACCAGTCATATTTAAGCAACTAACACTAGACATTTGGGTTCCCAGTCTGGCTGATGTAGTGTATTAATTTTGTAGTATTAATAATGATTGAGGCAAAAAAGTCACTTCTGTTAATCAACATGAGAATGAACATAATACAAACTGCACAGCAACTTAAATTTTGCTGCACCCCACAATTATCATCAATCATTAACAATAATTTGGGGAGCAACTGATAAAAAGGATGAGTTGAAAAGTTAGCATGATAGCATAAGCAAACAATTGTTTTTTTATTTGCCCTACATAATATATATTCATTTGTTTCGCTCTGTATTTCTTCCCAGATCATCACCCCCCCTTGCAGTGTCTCTGCCCCCCAGTTTGGGAACCACTATGGTGCTTTCAGAGTCATGATATTAAGCTGAGACTGATTCATTCTGTTCGCGCTCACAGGCTGCTGTTGCTGCACAGAGGGCTCGCTCTGTGCACGCTACAATGTTAGATTCATAATCATTGCTAAGAAAGTTGGTGATCATTCAAAATTAAAAAGCAAAGCTATAAAAAAAAGCTCTCACTCACTTGGTGTTAGTTTTCAAAGTTATTCTAAGGAAGGTTTTGTCATCTTTGTCCAGGGCTGCTTTATTGGCGTATTTTGACACAGCCACCTGTTGAGGGTAACTCGGATGTGTTTTGGATAAATTGTGAATCCAGTGTTTTTGCACGCTTTGGCCTTTCACTTGGAATTTGATGTTGTAGCAAACAGCTTGTTGAAGCTCCCGCGTATACCTCGTTCAGTGCCCACGCAAAGCTGGTGGCAGAATCTCCCACAGGCTGGGGAAAATATGTTGGATTATTAATAATAAAAAAAAAAACATACTTGCAAAAATTGTGAATCAGCATACAGTCATGAACGTACACAGAAAAGTTTGGTGGATGGCTCCGGTAAAATGCAGGACTAGCTGCAGTCCAAGTCTAGGTCACACATACACATGTACCCACACAAGTGATCACATGATCCCCTCAGGGCAGTGTCGACAGGCACAGTGTTGACAATAACTGTAACAGCTGTTAAAACTGCTGATGCAGGAGCAAATTCAAGGCAATTGACACACTTGCAGGATGGCTGGCAAGCCATGATTCCTTCTAGTTTGGTGTTCAAGGTCCAGTTCAGGTTTTGTAGAGATTGTGATGACAGACTGACATTAAATCTATACTCTCTAACAAGTTGCGCATTGATCATAGTGTCCAGCAGGTTTTCCCTGTCCTGAAAAATGTGTCTTAGTATCTCCTCTTCCTCTTCAATCCCTTAAGTTCAGACATTGTATTGTGCCCCACACATTATTTGACCTCTAAGAGAATGGTATGGGTCCCTTTAAAATTTTTGGAGGAAAATAGTTAGTAACACAGTAACCCATTAGGGAGTACTTAAGTAGCTAAGGGTGAACACTTGGAGACAATAGTGTTCCCTTACAACATCCTAAGGAAATCCTGATGGTGCTTTTAAATAATGTGGTCATATTGGAGTTGTTGTTAGAACAGCATTTCAAATGTTCTACACATGCTCTATTGAACCACACCAGATCCAAGGTTGGTGACTGTCAGTGTTGACAGAACGAGAGATCAATGACTTGTGTGTCATCACCCACATACTGGCCAGAATCACAAACCGTCTAAGTGTCATGCTAGGTATCATCTGCTTCACTTTGGCAACCTACCTAACTCACAGGGTTTTAGGCCCAAATCATTGGTTCATGGTCAGGTCCAACTGACTGGCCATGACTTTCAGTTGTGTGTGTAAATGTACACACAAAAATGCATGGCTTTTGTTTTTGGCTTGTGAGATTTGAGGGAAGCTGAAAATACTAGGACATGACAGTGTGACACATTTTTTTATCTTTTTGACTTTTTGACTAGATTTAAAATAAAGAGAAATTGAAAAAAACAACTAAAACAATGTTTGTGGGTGTTTTCATCCATACATCTAATACTTTGGGAAAATGCAGCAGGACAGTGGCTGCATGCAAGAACTCATACAAACAGATTCTTAAGAGATTTTCTTGTACTTATGATTTTTTTCTGAGGCACAAACAAGAAAAAGAAAAAAAATTGACTTGAGAATGATACTTTAATGCCCGAGAATGAATTTTAAGTTTAAATATAATACCGAAATTGTCCCTTTGAATACCACATGGAAGATGGACACATAGCTTTTTGCTCTAAACGTTAAAGCAGAACAGATACCTCAGCTACTGGGACCATTTCCTGAATCTGTACGGTCGACCGTTTTATCAGGAACAGGAAATGTTGAGTAGGCAGAATAATGTTGAGTCAGGATCTCTGAGGTGGTTTGAGGGTTTACTACCACTCAAAACAGCAGAGTTTCTATGCCTTAAAATCTGGACACCTTTTTAAAAGTTTGACCCTACGGTTGTACAATTGACCCAGAAAAAAATAATGGTCCGTAGCTCTTTCATTTTAAGACATGCTGTGAATAAGATAATAGGCAGGGCTGGCATTGGTAGATGCCAAGGTCCAGCAGAAGCTGTTATCTGTCACATCATATGTTCCACAGAGTTCACTGATAAAGAACCGCCGTCTGTGTCTGTTGGTGATCGCTGTAAAACAATCAGGCTGCATCAGTTTGGGCTGAAATATTTAGGAACACCTAGTTAAGAATGTTTTTATGGAATTATGATATAATTGCTGTTACTATTAGACTAGAGGGCAGTTTCTGAAAAAATACACAATCACACATGAAATATGTTAAGGTTTGTTGAAAAGCTGACACTGAACTGCATTGCTGGCTTTAATTTATGAAGAACTAGCTGAAAGATTAAGAACAGCTTAAGTTCACCTAGTTAAAACTAATACAGTTGTAGCTCCCTCATGGTGACAATGAACATCCCTGGCGTGTGTCTCCCTCATTTCCTGCTATCCATCCACTGTCTGAGGATGGATGGATGGCTGCACAGTTAATCCCAATTGCAATAAAATCGCAAGATGGCCAAGTACAATATCCAAGGTTATCCAAGGTTCAGACCTCAATAAATATCACATCATCATGATTTAGATTTTTTTTTTCAGTGAACATGGAAATTGTAATGCAAAACTGATCATTTTCACATATAGCAATTGTAATTTCAGTCAAAATAATTGCAATACGACTTTTTTTCACCAAATGGATGGATGACAGGAAAACAACATGCAGTCTGAACATGATGGTTTTAATGTTCACTTTTTTTTTTGCTTGAATCTGTTTTAGAGAGTTACTTTTGAAGCTGTAGATTCTTGTTAGACACTAAGATGTTTGTAATATTTTGTCCACCCCATTTATATTATTGAGAGCACACCAAGCAGTACCCCCAGGGATTTGTGTGCTTTTTTTGTCGATTGTCGTGGCCTAAAATGCCTGATTTCACAGCAGCTTCTCTAAAAAAAAATTGCAGTGCATGTTGCATTTGTTGTGGCTTGCAGTGAAATTGCACGACCAGGGGAAATTGCAAAAAAAAAAAAGAAAAGAAAAAAAAAAGAAGTTGCAATTTTTTTCCCTTATACTTCATTAAAAAAATCAAAGGCAGCTTGTTCCTGGGAGAACAAAACTGCATTCTGTGTTTTCACACTAATCAATCAAACTGGACTATGGGGTCAAGTGTACTTGGAACTGGTCCCGGGTCCTTGATGTGAAAGCACTTTAAGTCACCTCACCAAAAGGCTCAGGATTACAAAATTTCCAAAAAAATCTGCTTTATTTCTTAATGAAGAAGTGCACCTGGACAATATTCCACAAAGACGCAAAATCTTTTTGGAGCTCAAACTCAGTCAAAACACCAAGCACACATTTCTATAGTATAAAAGTGCACAGAGCATTGATATGTGTCCATAGCAATGACAAATACTGTGTTCTTTAACCGTCAACTGTTGCGATTGAAACAAAAACTTCTGCAAGCTATTTTGTTAGAAAAGTGCAGCAACTCAATTAAAGGTTGTTATATCAAAGCTCTGACTTGATAGATATGCAGGATATGTATGTTGGCTCAAATGTTAAGAATCACACCTTAAAGAATATAAACAATAATTTAAGCAACAGACTTAATACTCTCCAGGGTGAATTTGGTAATCAAGTCAAGTCAATTTTATTTGTACAGCCCAAAATCACAATTTTCCTCAGGAAGCTTTACAATCTGTACAGTATACAATCCTGTAAACACTCAAAAGAGTAAGGAAAAACTTTTGACAGGGGAAAACTAGTAATATTGTAGTGTTTTGGTGCCACCTAGTGGTTAATGTGGAAATACACTTACACTTGACCCTTTTCAAGTCAGTATAGTCATGATGTGGGGACTGTAGTGATTTAGGGGTCGATGTGGTGGGTTCAGTCTGCCCCAGTAATATCAGGCATGATGTATTTGAAATGCCTCTCACTTTAGGTCAGGACACTTGAAAAGCAGCAGAAGTTACCAAAACTATCAAAATCGAAAATTATAATGAAGGTAGGATTTATCACAGGACTGTTATGTATGTGTATATGCAAAGTATTAGACTGCATTAGTTTTAGCTTGGTGGACATAATAGTACTTTATTTTTTATGACTTTTCTGTATACGCCTGTACATCCTCTTCTGTGGCTCCTTGTGAGGTTTCTATCATTTTTTTTTCCTGTTAAAAGTTTTTTTGGGGAGGTTTTCCTTTCTCTTTAGAGGGTCTACAGGACAGGGGTTGTCACACACTGTACAGATTGTACAGCCCCCTGAGGCAATTAATGATTTTAAGCTATGTAAATAAAATTTGATTGATTGATAATAAACTCTCTCTCTCTTTACCCTTTGTCATAACGTCTCTGTTTAAATCTTACTGGTGTTTTCTATTCACCTCTGTCAATCCAGGGCTACCTGTTCATCTCAGTGCTGGTAAACAGCAACAGCGAGTTGATCCGTTTGATCAACAACGCCATCAAGAATGACCTGTCCAGCCGCAACCCCACCTTCATGTGCCTGGCGCTTCACTGCATCGCGAACGTGGGAAGCCGCGAGATGGCTGAGGCCTTCGCCAGTGAGATCCCTCGGATCCTGGTTGCCGGGTGAGTGTGGCTTCGGTTTTGGAGGGCTGAGGAAGTAAAAATCATCCTCGTTTACCCCATTTTAGCTTGGTAATTTTTTTGCTTTGAGCGATGAAGCCAAAGATTGTATTCCATCGTGTCAGTTTCCATCGCTGACTTCACTGAGCTGCTGGTAATGTGAATGTGATGCACCACAGTGACACGATGGACAGTGTGAAACAGTCGGCTGCCCTGTGTCTGCTGCGGCTCTATAAGACCTCACCTGACCTGGTGTTGATGGGTGAGTGGACGTCACGAGTGGTGCACCTGCTCAACGACCAACACATGGTGAGAGCACAATCCAGACCTCCACACATCAGAAATGTAGTTAAATGTAGTTAACAGTTTATATACATTCATTGCTCATTTTTGGGTGAACTATCCCTTTAACCCATTTGTGTTATGTATACTGACTGACATTAGTTACGTTCTATTTTCAGTGTGTTAAAAGTTTATGCTTATGTCACAATCTGAATTATACCTTCCTCATTCCACATGATTGATAAAACCAGTTGCACCACTTGTGAGCAAGATTAGTAATTTTCCTTGTGTGTGTGTGTGTGTGTTTGTGTGTGTGTGTGTGTGTGTGTGTGTGTGTGTGTGTGCTTGGGTTTTAGGGAGTGGTGACAGCAGCCATCTCTCTCATTACCTGTCTGAGCCAGAAGAATCCAGATGAGTTCAAGACCTGTGTTTCCCTGGCCGTTTCCCGACTCAGCAGGGTGTGTTATAAACATTAAGTTGTGTTCTCTTGATCGAATTCGGCATCAACTTGCTTTGACATTGATCAGAGTGCATCACAGCTTCAGAGAAAACAGTGTTGTCAGCTATCAAAGCTAAGTTTAGACCACTGAGGACTTCATTAGAAAGACTGCCGTATCTGTGCACTTAAGTATAGAGCAAAAAACTAAAACAAAAAACAAACTAAATAATTTCTGGGCTTCCTAAGTATAGTCCGCTGCTTTATGAGACTGATCAGTTGTGTCTTACATGAGTTCTATAATAAGTCTTTTTTAATGTTGCTACTCCAGATTGTGTCGTCGGCCTCCACTGACCTCCAGGATTACACGTACTACTTTGTCCCAGCACCATGGCTCTCCTGCAAGCTGCTGCGCCTGCTCCAGTGCTACCCTCCACCAGAAGATGGCGCTGTCAAGGGCCGTCTGGTAGAGTGTCTTGAGACCATCCTCAATAAGGCTCAGGAGCCTCCCAAGTCCAAGAAGGTGCAGCACTCCAACGCCAAGAATGCTATCTTGTTTGAGGCTATCTCACTTATCATCCACTATGACAGGTGAGCGTTGATGTGTTGTGTGCAGAATGAATCCAGCTTGCAGAGCATTTTATATAGTTTAAAGGAGTGGTTGCCAAACTTCTTCTGTCCTTTACTGTATTTGATTTTTTTTTATTTACTGTGGTTGAACCAAATCAAATTTTAGCTAGTCTTGCTCAGTCCTAACTGTGACCTGCTGATGTGCTTTTTCATAATCTGGTGACCTTCAGTTTTTCCCAGACTACTGTAGAAATAACTGTCCGTTTCTGTTCTGCAGTGAGCCCAACCTGCTGGTGCGAGCCTGTAACCAGCTGGGCCAGTTCCTGCAGCACAGAGAGACAAACCTGCGCTACCTGGCTCTGGAGAGCATGTGTACCCTGGCCAGCTCCGAATTTTCCCATGAAGCCGTCAAGACACACATCGAGACCGTCATCAACGCCCTCAAGGTGGTGCCTCACACCCGAGCAATAATTTGGTTAATTTGTTAAATGTGTGACAGACTTGTGCCAGTTGGAACGATCCTCCCAGCCTCTATGAACCGCTGAAAAGGTTGCAGGATAATATTGGTGTAATAGACAGGAGCACGTGGCGATCCACACATAGTTATGCACTTGTCTGTTAGGTCTTTTTTTCTGCTTCTTTCACATCCTCTTCATTCCATTTAGTCACTTTTTGTGTCTCGGGGTTTCTGCAGACTGAGAGGGATGTGAGTGTTCGACAGAGGGCGGCTGATCTGCTGTATGCCATGTGTGATCGCAGCAACGCCAAGCAGATTGTAGCCGAGATGCTCAGCTACCTTGAGACAGCAGACTACTCCATCAGAGAGGAAATGGTGGGTGTTAATGTGCAAATAAAGCTATCATGTCATGCAATATTCTCTTTTCCCACTATGTGATTACACCTCACTAAATGTCAAGTGAGAGTTGTCGAAGGTGGCTTGTTTCCACCTGCTACTTTTTGCAGCTATCAACACCAAAAACACTCCAGCAGTCTTTAGAAAATGTATTAATACTGACAAACTTTAATTCTAACACCCAGCAGTGTCCAGAATATGTCAGATCTGATTTATTTCAGACTGTTTTCCAGAATGACATATGAACTGATGCTTTCTCATTCAGGTGCTGAAAGTGGCTATCCTGGCAGAGAAGTATGCTGTTGATTACTCCTGGTACGTGGACACCATTCTCAACCTCATCCGCATTGCTGGTGACTACGTCAGTGAAGAGGTCTGGTATCGCGTGATTCAGATCGTCATCAACCGAGACGACGTGCAGGGCTACGCCGCCAAGACGGTCTTTGAGGTGCCGCCACACGAAATCTTGAAATGTAGCTTTTTGAAGAGAGCAGTAGATTAAATTATTGTTCTTTTAAAATGGTTATTTAGCCACGGTCCCTTTTTACTGCTGACTAAAGTGTCTGTAGCGTCTATATGTAGAATATCTAAAACTGTTGAGCACTGAAAGTCGACGTCGAATCATTATATACAGTGCTCTGTCAGTGTGCTTTTGCTTTGAAAGCTTCTGCGATGTATTGCTTGTCTCTTGGTTGAAGTATTGCTGTGCAATAAAGGGACATCAAATGTGTCTTTAGCACTGTTGTAATTAAAAAACATTGATATTAAATGTTGTCTCCTCCAGGCCTTGCAGGCCCCAGCCTGCCATGAGAACATGGTGAAGGTTGGAGGCTACATTCTGGGAGAGTTTGGTAACCTCATTGCTGGCGACCCACGATCCAGGTATGTTGGGTTTTAGCTGCCGAGGCTCTACAAGACCGTTGAAATGATCAGTAGTAACTTTGCTGTCCTTTCATCCAGCCCGCTGGTCCAGTTCAACCTTCTCCACTCCAAGTTCCACCTGTGTTCTGTGCCCACTCGTGCCCTGCTGCTGTCAGCCTACATCAAGTTCATCAACCTGTTCCCAGAGACCAAGGCCACCATCCAGGAGGTTCTGCGCTGTGACAGCCAGATCCGTAACTCAGACGTGGAGCTGCAGCAGCGTGCTGTCGAGTATCTGAAGCTTTCTTCCATCGCCAGCACCGATGTCCTGGTTAGTGGTTTTTTTTTCCCCTAAAGGCAGATGCACTACTCTCACTTTACAATCTTATCCATTCTGATAGCAGCTAAGAGCACGACCCATCTTTTGTCTTGTCTGCAGTCCATTTAGCTGAGAGTTTTCCATGGCTTTAGTCCTTAGAGAGAGTCAGTTTTTCCATGGCATGTATTCCTCTACAACATCCAGCCACTGCCCTGAAGTTGGACTCCTTGTGGTGGCCTGGTGTCAAGGTTTTGGAGAGATAGGTATCCTTCTTTAGCATTATGTCGCCCGGTATCAATCCCAGTTACACAATCCTGGGATCCATAGAATCTTAAAAATCTTGAAACACAAAACATCTTCAAGAGTCTGAGCAACCTAGTCCTAGAATGGTTGTATTTTTATTCATGAATGTCCTGGTTAGTTTTGATGACCATGTTAGACCAAAGTCACCTCAACTCAGATCCAGTAATTAATTAGAAAATAGTATTTGCAAGGAGCACTGGTTTACATGTAATGCATTTCTGTCACAGTCTCTGGATAAGGTCACAGCCCAAAGCCTTGCAGTCCTGGTCTTGCTGAATGTGCTGTTCATAGGGTGACAAGACGTCCTGAAAAATTTAGGACAGTTCTGAATTTCGAGCAGTTGTCCTGAATCCAAAATCCTGTTCTGTTCATCCCAAAGATGAACTCTCTTGCTCCCTTTTGTCAGAGTATTATTGGTGTGTTTTCACTTGTCCGTTGCACTAGGCCAGCATTTCACAATCTCATTCCTGGGGGCCCACTCCCTTGCATGTTTTAGGCTGCTTTCACAACTTAAAGTTTGGACTGCGGTTCATGTTTTTAGAGACACATTTGGTCTAGTTAGTTTTGGTTCCACATTGCAGTTGTCCAAGTGGACTAAATAACTTTGCATGTCATACCTGCATCTTTTCATCATCGCCTGTGTGGGGTGCGTCTCCCTATAGTTGACATTGATTGGTTGGTAGGCAGGTGTGCGTCTGATGTCGCCGTGTTTGCAGTTCGGCAAGTAGCCTGACTTCATTGTCTGTTTATGGAGAGAGATGAATGAACAAATTCACATCGTTGTCACCATAATATTATTATTATTTTGGCACCACTATTAGCAGTACCAAAGTGAAACAGCAACTGGAAAGTGTCCACAGTTTTATGAGTTTTTTCCAGTTGACTCTTAATAGACCAGATGTCAATTTTCTGGTCTCCTCCTGTCTTCATGTGCTCCTGCAGCTCATTTTGGTTTAATGATATCCTGTTGTAATTTCCTGTAATTGGCCTGAAATTCCAAACCATCCAAATATTGTTTTCACACTAGAAACAAACACAATCATGGTTCAGTTTGATCCGGACCAAGACCACCTCTTTTCACCAGACCAAACTCTGGCTTTTTTGGGTCAGACCGTAGTCTGGGGGAGATTTATGCATGTCCAGATCAAAGTGAGAAGTCAGAAAGTTCAGAACAAACAAGGCTGGTGTGAAAACACCCTTAGATATTTCTCTGCTTCAGCACCACCTGATTTAAATGATCAGCTCCTCCTCAAGCCTCTGCAGAAGCCTGATAGTGACCTTGTCATTTGAATCACACGTGTTTGAGCAGGGAAACCTTGAAAACATGCGGGGCAGTGGGCCCCAAGGACCAGGATCATATCATCCTTAGAATCTGTAACTGATCTTCAAAATATTTATAACAAATCATCGGTCTGATTTTACTCTAAATTATTCTCTACATTTTAATTTTTCTGACAAAACATGCTATCCCCCAACTCTCCTGTCCTTAATTCCATCTGTTCTCATCTGGCCACCCTATTTGTGCACAAACTGTGATTTGTCTTTTTGTTAGATGTTCACAGCTTGTCCTGTCCAAACCCCATAGCATGATTGTCCTCTCTGTCCCCTCAGGCCACTGTCCTGGAGGAGATGCCTCCCTTCCCAGAGAGGGAGTCATCAATCCTGGCAAAGCTGAAGAAGAAGAAGGGTCCCGGTGCCGTGTCTGTGACAGAGCTGGAAGACAGCAAAAGGGAGGGCGGGGAGCTGAACGGAGGAGCCGACCGGGGTCCAGACACAGCAGCCATGGCTGCCTCCAACGCCGTAAGCACACTCTTACTGGGTTACTTTCAGAAAACAAATGTCCTACATTTTTGTGGCCCTACTGCAAGTGTCCTTTGTTTTCCAGTCCACCCCGTCACCATCAGCAGACCTCCTCGGGATTCGCTCTGCTGCTCCCATTGGTGCTGCTCCGGCCAGCGCTGGCAGCCTATTGGTAGATGTGTTCTCTGAGGCAGGGCCCGCCGCACCCTCTGCTGCTGTGAATGATGACGGCTTCCTAAGGTGAAAAGTCATCTCTTGATGAGCAGATGTACAATCCGCCGTAAGCAAAGTCCAGTATGAGTGGCTGCAGCAAAGCTTGCTGATTATGCAGTCCAGCCGCCGGAGCAAAGACACTGTGTCTGCTTGAGACAGCAGGACTGTAGAAATTAAATGAGACCTGCAAGTCCTGCCACAAACTGATGCATCTACGAAACGAGCTGACTAAAGACAGATATTATCTAAACAAAAGAAGTACACCATACATTTTTAGCCATGAGTGCAACCAGAGGTAGGAAATAACTGAGTACAAATACTTTGTTGCTGTACTGAAGTAGATTTTCCAGGTATCTCTACATTACTTTCTTTTTCTAATAACTTTTTACTTTTACTCCCTACATTTGAACACACATAGCTGTACTTTCTTCCCCTTATATTTTTTTAAATCAAGCTTTACTTTAGTTTTAATGCATTTGAGGGGAATTATTGATTATTTATATTTAGCCTGCCAGGGACCATGTGTATATCACATGTGACAGATGTAAGGAGACAAAAACAACATGAAAGACCTAAATAGACAAAAAAAAAATGTAACAAGCAAAACATGGGCAGTGATGGTTATATTTTTTTAAACATAGTGTGTCTATTTTCGTATGTAAAGGGAGCATAAATAAGCCTTTAAAGTATGGCTGGATCAGGCCTGATACCTTTCCTTAGGTCCGGCTTAGGACAGCTCTAATTTCTGTGTTCCTGCTGCCTCCACAAAATGTATTTACATACATTTTGGTAACCAGATTCCTCAGAGAACCAGGGAGCAGACTGGCAGCACAGAAGAGGGCAGAGGAGCTCTCCCTCATTGCAAAATGTGTTGGAATTTAACAAATATACACATCATAAATAATAACAAGACAAATATAATATATGTTATGTACAAGGACGCATCAGTGTGTGTAATGATCTCTCCTTTCAGCCAAATCCATTCAAACAGCTCTGATACTGGACTGGGCAAAACAGGGAATCACCCTGAATTTGAATGTACTGGTGTTTCCTGTCTTAAACTGTTTATTGTAAATAGTTGTGGTGTCCGTGGTGTGCAGCTAGTTGTAATGTGTCTGTGCTGGTTGTTGCTCAGTTGGCTCTGTCTTTCTTTGCTCTATCTTTGTCTAATATGGACCTGTCAACCTGGAGACTTTTGTAGTCAGATTCTCCGTGCTTTTTTAAAATACGAAAACTGTTCGAAAACCTCAGCTGCTGAAATCTGTTAATCGCAGGCCATCCTCTCTTTGATTTTTCTTTAGGAGACACAGTGCTGACTCAAGGCAAACAATGTTTAAATTCATTGTTTAGCTCGGTATCAGGTTTTTGTAAAATTGCTGCGAGTGATCGTACTTAAGTGGTGGCGGTTCTGTAGTTAATAATTCCTGTTAAGTCTGTTCAGGAGCTGGGCTTAGAGTCCTGTATTGGTCCAGCTTTGCAAACCTGACCCTGCATGCACCGTCAAAACTGAGTACCAGAACTGACCTGTTACTCGCAGTTATCTCCAAGTCAAATCCGCACCCGCCCAGAACCGTAAATATAAGCCCCACGACCCAACCTGCACCCGTAATTGAACACACGTACACTGTCACACGCTTGTCACTCAAGTGGCACAGCGTCTGTGCCCCTGCAGCTGTCGATATGTTTCCACCGTGATGACGAGCCCAGCTTGTAGCTATCAAAAGCAAACACTTTTTGACACTTTGTACAAGCAGCAAAGACACTGTCGTTATTCTCACAGTCTCTGAGCGCACCAAAATGTCCTAAACAGCCGACTTGGCCCTCAGTGATATTTTGTCCACAATTTAGTATTCTCCAAAGGTTTCTTTTGCCTTTATGTCATCCATTTTAGCTATCAGCTTACGTTTCTGTCAAAGCAGACAGTGACATCACATTGTTTGGCAGGATGTGGAGAAATCTAGTTTTGAAAAAAAAGGTAAAAATTCTCCTGTTGAAGCTTCTTAAATGAGAATATTTTCTGATTTCTTTACTCCTCTCTGACAGTAAACTGAATATCTTTGGGTTGTTGATAAAAGAAGACATTTGAGGACGTCATCTTAAGTTTTGAGAAACACTGATCAACATTTTTCACCGTTTTCTGACATTATATGGACCAAATAACTAATCAATTAATCGAGAAAATAATCAACCAATTAATCAACAGTATAAATAATTGGTAGTTGCAGGCCTGGCTTGATTAATCATTTAATAGTTGTTTGGTTTATAAAATGCCAGAAAATGGTGAAAACTGTTGGTCAGTGTCTAAGGTGACGTCCTCAAATGTCTTCTTTTGCTCACAAATCTAAAAGATTC
The DNA here is from genome assembly GCF_056507025.1 of Lutjanus erythropterus. Taxonomy (NCBI): domain Eukaryota; kingdom Metazoa; phylum Chordata; class Actinopteri; order Lutjaniformes; family Lutjanidae; genus Lutjanus; species Lutjanus erythropterus. The sequence continues at coordinate 29,068,545 of NC_139335.1, forward strand.
AGTTTACTGTCATAAAAGACGAAAGAAACCAAAAAATATTCACTTGTAAGAAGCTGGCATTAGAGAATTTTGACTTTTTTGCTTTAAAAAATTTCTCAAACCAGTTATTCGATTATCAAAATAGTTGGTGATTAATTTCACAATCGATTAATCCTTGCAGCTCTACAACAGTAACTTCTGCAGTTTGACATTTTCACTTAGAAGCATCATCATCATTCCCCCTCTGTTTATGTGTTCTCTATGGAGCACATTGTCAAACAAAGCCAAGAGATGACAAAAAACCCCACACATTAATCGTGAACGTCACAAGACATCGCAGATTCCACATTGGTTGTCGTCCACTATTATACTTAACAGGGTAAAATGATCAACTGTCACACCTAACGCCCATTTTTGTTTGCAACACCCTCTTTACAAGTTGGGCTGTTGTGTCTCTGTTATCCGGTATTGTATCAGGGTCGTGCAGGTCGTATTGGCTCAGCGCTCGTCCTTCCACAGAGGAGCGATCATGAAAGCAGAAGGAGACAATGTAGACTTTTCTTCCTGGTTGGCAGGTCTGCTACACTTGTCTGTTCTTTTTATCTTACTGTGTATGTGACTGTCTTTCGTCTTTTTCTCTCCTTCCCTTCTCTCCATTTCCCTCTGTGCGTTGGTGTGGGTGTGTGTGCGCGTATGTGCGTGTGTTTTTGATTTGAATGTGTGTCTGTCTCCTGTCCTCTACCGTGATTGGACATTGACAGAGATCTGGAACAGCCCACCGAGACCTCTGATTCCCTAATGGTGGAGGGCTCTGGTGACTCGGAGTAAGGGCCCAGTAGTAAACTACAGAATTAGCTAGAAAACTACAAATATAGCACCTCCACATAGTTTTTCTATGGCAGGCTTTTTATCGTTAATTAAACATGTGATTGGTAATATTTAGGTTTACATAAAAGCACCTGACTTGCTCTACATATACATTGATGCCTTTTAACATTTTTTAGAAGTGAAAGCTCTGAAGAGTTTTTTGCTTCAAGTTCTTTATTTTGGTTCTGTGGTTCATAACTCTCAAAATCAGGTTTATTCATAGTTTTCACATTTTACATACATACACACAATGTACCTGTGTGAAAACAGCACAGTGGGGTGAAAATGGGGGCTGACAGTTAAACATTAGTCAGACGATGTGACATTGTATCCACAGTGGTTCACTGTGACTGCCTTTCTGTCAAACTAATGTAAAGTAGTCTGAACTTCCACTACTACAGGTTCTTCAAACACACCATCTGAAAAAAAACGGATGCTTGTGCTTCCTGTATTGAGCATCTGAAAGTCAATAACCATGACGGTGTCAGTTAGGTGCAGCCCACTCTTCAGTTTTTTCTCTAAAACAGTTCACATTTGCATGAAGTGAAAACCGGCAGCACTATAGAGGCATGACAAGAAAACCATCAAAAGCAGGAGAATGCACTGGCTTTGTCATATTAAAAAAAAAAAAAGAAAAACTGTCATGCAAAGACAGGTTCCACCTTTTTCCTCTCTAGCCAGGCTACAATCCAGATGTAGCACAAATTTTCACAGAATTTTCCAAAAATCTCAATAAGGAAATGCAGTTTAATGTCCATTTTATCCACAACAACAAAAAATCTGGTGTCTTTCAGTGGATGCCATTAAACCATTGTAAGAGAAGAGGGCAGCAAGATGACACAGTTAAAAGAGGGCCAGTCAAAACAATCTTAAAAAAAAGTCACAGACATTATTAAATTACAGCTAAGCAGTACGCTAAAATGTGTCTCTGACAACACTAGAGGTGTGAAATAGACAGTGGAGTGACAGAATCATGACAGTTTTGTCACTTCTAACTTAAAATCTAGACCAGTGACACTCCCCCACCAGTCATCATATCAAACACGCCCATAGTAAATTCATGGTGGTGGTTGGCTCATCCAGGATCCGGGACGGGTAGAAATCTGTCTGAACAGGATGGTGGCCGGACCTACTTATCAGAGCAAATGAAAAATTAGCTTGCAGATTTGTCTGTTTCTCAGGCTGTCTCCTTTGCACTTTGTCTCATTTTTCTTTTATCAATACAGTATTTTGAGTTTTGTTTTCTGCACTTCTTCTGTTTTTTTTTTTTTATTTGCAAATTGAAAATGCACCAAAAATGTACATGGAAACAACCCACTGACTAGCAACAATACTTATGATAGGACTTTTTTTTATACATGGTCTAATTGTGCTTCTGCAAAGGGCTGCAACTAACAATTATTTTCATTGTCGATTAATCTGTCGACCATTTTCTTGATTAATCGATTAATTACTTCTGCCACAATATTGTCACTTCAAAAAAATAGGTCCAAACATGTGGAACACATATTTAAGTCCTGTTTTCATCACTTAATCTGTTGATCATTTTCTTAATTAACCTATTAGTGTTTAGGCCATAAAATGTCAGAAAAACTTGAAAAATGTTGATCATTGTTTCTCAAACCTTGATGACATCCTCAAATGTGTTTTGTCCAGGGAGGAGTAAAGAAAGCAGAAAATACTCACATTTAAGAAGCTAAAATCAGGGAATTTTGACTTCTTTCTTAAAAAAATTACTCAAACTGATTAATTCGTTATCAGAATAGTTGGCACTTTATAATCATTCGATTAATCGTTTCAGCAGTGAATGTCTTTCTGTTGTCAGGATTTCAGCAAATACTGAGGTGAAAGTGCAATGAAATATAGCTTGCAATTTTTTCTGATTCTCAGGGTGTTTGTATTGCACTTTGTCATATTTTCTTTTATCCATGCAAAATTTTGAGTTTTTTCAAATATTCTGCACACTTCTTCTCAGTCTTTTTTTTTTTTTTTTTTTTTACTTGAAAATTGAAAATGCACCCAAAAACATTGATGGAAACAACCTACTCACTAGTAACTTCTTTTTTTTTTTTTTTTTTACCAAAAATGTTCATGGCATCAAGCTTTATGTGTAGACTACGTATGTGCTTAACATGTGAACAGTGTCTGAAGTAGAGTGCAGTCTGTATGCATTTGGACACTGAATACTTTTCTGTTGTTTTGGCTCTGTAGTCTATCAGGATTCCAGCAAACCAACACTTACTGAGGTCAAAGTGCTGCCTAAAAGGCATTACAATGCTTGTAAACTGTCTAATTTGTTCTAATTTGTTTTTGCCCCAGTGGTAGGATGAAGATGTTTTCACCCACTCTGGATATAAGCAAATAAAAGCAGGAGGCTGCACTTTACCCTCATAGCTACAGTTTCACTTGTTTTAAAATGTGCTTGAGTATAGAACCAAAACCGTAGAAATGGTCCAAATGCATATTGACTGCACTTGAAGTAACCACACAGCAGATACCTTTCATTTTGTGATGATGCCATTTTTGTATAAACTGCTTTTACTAACCTCTGCATTTTATCTTTTTATCCTTCTTTCTTCTTCTTTCATGTTTCTCTTAACCAATCTTAATCACACTGTCACTGTACTCTGTCGAAATGGATGGCTTTTCCATCTCCCATTTCTGCTCTGTCCATTCATTCCTCATTTGTCTTGTCGCCTATCTGTATCCATCCATCCCTCCTCCTCCTCCTCCTCTCTGTCCTGTGGGCTCTCTTCATCCCTGCGCTGTCCTGTGGTCTCTCAGCTCTGCTCCTCCCTCTGAGGATCCTGCTCCTCCTCTGTCTGAGGCAGACGAACTTCTCAACAAGTAAGGTCTTTCTCTGTGCGTAAGCTTTGGCATGTCTCAACAAAGATGAGCACTTGCAGTAAACTGGGAGGAAGTTCCATCCACTGGTTTGACTTTTGGTCTTGTGCAGCCATCTGACCAATATACTGGGTTCTTTTGGGTGCTGGAAATCCTTGAAAATACTTGAATTTTAACATAGTATTTTCAAAGCTTGAAAAGTGCTCAGATTTTGGATAAAGTGCATGAAGCTTTGTTGTGTGTGTCTTTAATTTATCTCCCTTCAGTGGAATTCTCTCATGAAACTTAATTTCGGTTGTTTATAGCATGATAACATCTGATTTTAACATTTTGAGCATGTATGAGTATATAAATATGTAATTTACCACAACTGTAAGGTGCTGAAAATGCACCTTGAAAATGTTTCAAAAGTACTTGAATTTGACTTTGGAAAAGGTTTAGGAATCCTGGATATAATGTTGTAATATCTTGGGATGACGATGGGAGGATAATTGATGGATGGGTTTTGAATTGGGGCTACTTTCCTATTTGTGTTTAATTGTTAACAATACTGAAATTTACCAGGAAATTACTGATATCAAGTGTTTTATTAGAATAGAATTGCTACAGTAACATTTTAGTGTTGACTAACCCTTTAAATGCCTTCATGCTACAGGTTTGTGTGCAAGAACAACGGGGTTCTGTTTGAGAATCAGCTGCTACAGATTGGCATCAAGTCAGAGTATCGTCAGAATCTGGGTAAGTTGTCTCCACGGGGAAGTGGGCGTGGCTTGGCAGGTTTTATCGACAGTGGTTTGGCATGAGTTGTTACTAGGGTTGTGGGGTGCAGATTTATTTTTAACGTGGGATGGCGGTTTACCGTCACTGCCTTAATGGTAATGTTTTATTGGATTTTATTGACACGTACTGTCATTAGTGTATCATAGCTCCGTTCACACAAGAACAGCCAAGTCATTTTGGTTCAATGCTCATAGTACCTGACTTTTCCTAAAAATGTCTGTATTTTCATTTCAGATGCTTTTTTTACATATATAAATTGCACAAAAGGCAAGATTGGGATGATTTTTATCTATTTCTATTTTTAGGCAGTTTTACTGTCCACACAAAAATTGCCACTGTTATATTGTTACTTTTTGCACTGCTGAAGATGCATCTTGGTTGCTTAGCAACTATCACTGGTAATAAGTGGTCTTGATTTCCAATTTCCCAACATTAAATTGCAAATAATTAAGACAAATAATTAGACCCCATTAAAAATAAAGTAGGGGAGACCAGGGACGGTTGTAACACTTTTTGTCTCAGCACCTATAACTCAATTTTTTGTGTTAAAGCTCTGAAATTTTGAAACAAAGTACTCTTGCTTATTACAAATAGCAATGTTTCCAACTTTTTGGGGTGTTTATTTTTGTACTCATTTCTAGCTTTGGCATGATTATAATATAAAATACATTTAACAGTTCACTGCATGTGATGGCTTGCATATTGATGAATATATAAATGAATTTTACAACATTTATAGCTTGGTGTCATTTCATTTTTAAAAAGATAGACTAACAGAATAAACGTATTAATCTCTTAGTCTAGTATTTATCACGGGAGATGAGAGTTTGGATGCCAAAGGTCAAAATGAGCGCTTAGCTGGAATTCTGCCACTTCTAGTGTTAATAAAAGGAATGACCTTATAACCACTGTGTGTGTTTGTCTCTCAGGGAGAATGTACTTATTCTACGGTAACAAGACGTCAGTGCAGTTTGCCAGCTTCACCACCACAGTCAGCTGTCCTGGGGAGCTGCAGTCTCATATCCTTTCTCTACAGTTATGTGTCAGTGTGTGTGTGTGAAACCACCAAATCTTCAAATGGGTTAACTGGGACACAGAATGTGATTTAACTGTTTCAAAGTCATCTGTCTGGGTTCAAAGTAGAGCCTGGCCTGACCTTGCTGATATTATCTCATTGCAGCCACAATACAGGAGTATCAAAATGTGTGTCAGCTGATGACGACCAAAAGTTGCTCATAGTTGTGACCATGTATGTTCAAATGTTGACACAGAACTCATGAATTAGGCCTATTCACTTACTAACAGGTGCTGGAAGTCCTTGAAAATCAGACTGACTAGTTTCTCTTTTTAGATAAAGAAATAAAATAAGTCAGAGGGAAAGACGTGGCTATACTTAATGTCATCTGTCAGTCTTTGTCGACAAAGAACAATAAAACTACCTTATTATTTCTAAATATTCAGAACAAAAGAATAGAAGGATAAAAAAGACAACAGCGCTTGATGTCAGTAGACATAAAAACAAATAATAGATTAAAAAGATGAAAAATACAAGGCTGCACTGCTCACAGTTTGAGGTGACTGGAAGTCGGTCTGCGTGATGTCTTGATGGTCCTTGACAGCTGGCCACAGCTCAATGTCCAGACCAAACCAGTGGAACCACTGGTAGAGGGCGGAGCCCAGATCCAGCAGGTCCTCAACATCGAGTGTCTGACCGACTTCTCTGATGCTCCACTGCTCAACATTAAGTTCAGGTAAGCTCATACAACCAACACACAAGCCACAAATTTAGACTCAGTGAGTTTAAAATTAAAAAAACTGACTTGAAAAGTCTGGTTTTCTTCACTCTGTTCACTTCACACAAGCACTGCAGCTTTTTGTACTCTGTTTGATACCTTTTTTACTTGGTGTAACCATCAACCCTGAAGTTTTCTTCATGCTTTATTAGGTGCTTCATCATGTTAGCCATATTCACAGTTTTTCCTGAAATAATCATTCCACATTTTATGCATTTATTTTTATTAGACATCACAGCTGTGTAATGTAGCCATATTTTCAAATGTTTTGGTGGCAAAATCACCCAAATAGTCATTTTCTTCTACATCAGGACACCAAAAGGCTTGAATGACAAGTTTTGGTACGACTGGGTTATTTCAATCGATGCCCTGAAGTTAGTGAGTACTGATACCCAGCTCGAGAAGCTGCTGATAGTTTTGTTTTCATACAGACCATCTTCAGATTAGTATCGGCCTGCATGAATCTAACATTTTTGAACTCACATGTTAATGCCTTTCTGCATCATCTGTAAAAACAGTCAGAGAAGCAGCACACCGGCAATTATCTTTTTTATCAGGATTGTGAGGGCATGTCAGAGCTGGGTGAAACATGCCTTTCCCATTTTGGTCAAAAGTTGGCACACTGCAGTCAGCTGATCTCCACATTTATCGTCCTTGTCCGCTTCCACAGTTTGTTTATTTGGAGACTCTGTGTTGACATCAGTGCAGAAACAGTCATCATTGCTCATGAGTCCTCCTCCCTCCCTCCACCCCTCGCCTAACCATACGGATTATTTCAGACCTGCGTGAACACGTCTGACTCAGACCGTGCAGGTGTGAAATAGAACGTCCAGACTAGAGCTGTAACAATAATCTGATTATTAAATTAGTCACCAACTAAAATTTCAGCTTCTTAAATGTGAATATTTAACAGTAAACTGAATAACTCTTGGTTATGAATTCAACAATACAGTTTAGGATGTCATCTTAGCCTTTTGAAAACACCGACTGACATTTTTCACCATTTTCTGACATTTTAAAACAAACAACTATTAATTGAATTAATGGAATCGGCTGGGTTACACTTTGAATACAAGTGCTCATGTTTCAACACTTTTTCAGTGCCTAATTTTATGGAATATAAATATTGTTTTCTACAAAACCACTTTTGTAGAAACCACAATTAACCAATTAGCCACTATTAACAGAAACAAAATGTCTAAATTCAAGCAGCTACACTTTGTCAAGGTATAATACAGTCCAGTTTTCATTTTTTTGCATTTAGATTTAAAGCAGGAACTATATGATCAAATGAACTAATCAGCAGAATCAGATTCTCACCAGACGTTTGTTGCCAACGTTTTATACTTAGACAAAATGTTGACATGACAGTTTTTGATTCTCAGTGCTACTAACACATTTTGGGTGCGTCTGTGAAGTCTTGATGTTGGATAAGCAGTCTCACTCTTTAGGTGCTTTCAGACAGCTGTTAGGAGAGGGAGGATGACTGGAAATGGCAAAGGTCTGAGTTCCTGAGGTTCAGCTTTTTCAACCTCTGCATGTGTGTTCTGCAGATATGGTGGAGCTTTGCAGAACCTGACCCTCAAGCTGCCCGTCACCATCAACAAGTTCTTCCAGCCAACTGAGATGACCTCACACGACTTCTTCCAGCGCTGGAAACAGCTTAGCCAGTAAGTGTGTGTTGTTGCTTGTGTGTGTGTGTGTGTGTGTGTGTGTGTGTGTGTGTGTGTGTGTGTGTGTGTTATGCAGGGTTCCCCCAGGATGGAGTTGTAGCAGTGGAGGTACAGCTTGCATGGAAAACACACATCTGTTGGTACCAGAATTTAAGTTAGATTATTATTTATTGTTTGGATAATGAAGCAGCAGATAAATGTCAGCTATAATTTAATGTCAGAGCATTTAAAGGGGCAGTTCAACCCCCAAATCTATCCACATATGTATTTTTTTGTCTCGGTTCATCCGTTGCTGTAGAGATGTCTGTCTTTTCTCCATCATAATGGAACTAGATGGCCGTCAGCTTGCGGAGCTGAAAGCGCCAAAAATACATTCGAAAGATTCAAAACCTCATGACCCAGTTACTCAAGATAATCCACAGCCCTTGCTGTGAGCAGTTTCATGTAGGAACTACTTTCTCTCTAGTAGAAATAAAGTAGTTTCGTAGATTCAACTACAGAAACGTATCAGTTGCTCTTCCTGTTTTTGTTTTATGACTCTGCTGCTACACAAAGTTCTTCAGAGTGAAATGCAGCAAAGGTCTTGCAAGATATGTGCTTATTTTTTTCTGCTAAAACGGTCACTCTTGTGTGATTTTCCCCTTCTGTGAACATGAGCATGTCCCAATCACAGACTTTATTTGGGCAGGTGCCGATTTATAATTTATGACTCATGGCACTCATGGCATTTGTTAAGTATTTATCCGTTTTCAAAGCGTCATCCGCGATTGATGGGTGATCGATCTCCCCTCTGCCCACACCTGGTGGCTCTGCTGTGTGAGAACAATCTAATCACACACAGAGTCTCCTGTTAAATGTTTAGCCCAGGCAGTTGTTTTGTAAAAGCTTGTGCAGCTGGTTGGTGTCAATATCATTCAGTACCACTTATGATGCTGTGAAAATTTGAGCTAAAGGATTTTGAAGACATTTCTTATTGCTATTATTTTGACTGATATTGCAAATCCAATGATTATGGTGTGATTTTTGCAGGGATCTGCATCAAACCCAGATATTTTAAAGTCTAGAATATGACATGTAAGCCAAGGCATCTTTTCAACACTACACTATTTAATTTAAAATGGTACTTTGACACAATTTGCCTTGAACAAATATTGCACCTCCTGCAATTTTCAAATTGCAGTAGGCCATGTTGTGATTCGATAAAATTTTGATCAGCTGTTCAACCCTAGTTAAAATGGAATCAAGAGTGAAAAGATAAAAAATTAGTGTTTTTTGGGCGACTTTAGATCAGACACAAACTATACAAGGGACACAAGGAGAGAGAACTGGAGAGAGGCTGAGCAAGCTGCTTTGACCCCTCTCGTCTCCCGCTTGAAATCTCTGGGTACCTCACAATTTGATTCAGAGGGCTCCTCTCCTCGGCGGTCGTATTGCAGCAGCTGCACAGTGCTACTGCTAGGTGCATGTAGGGGAAACACTGCTGTGTGTCTTTTGGGTGCATTCAGAGTCCGTTGTAAAACTCAAGTTTCCTGTGTGAACTCTTCTCAGGCCTCAGCAAGAAGCACAAAAGATATTCAAGGCCAACCACAGCATGGACACTGAAGTACTTAAGGCTAAGGTACGTCTTCATTCTTTTTTGTGCTAATGTAAATGTTTCTGACGTAGCATTGTTGTCATACTGTTGTAGATACTTTAGTTTAAATGTTTTTGAAAGTATGATTTTGTTGGAGCAGAACCTAAAATGTAGGTGAATGATGAAATAAAACTGTCCTCTCTGTCCAAGACAGGTTTATGGTACAGACAAGATTACCCTTCTGCTTTTTGGTAATGCCTGAACTCCCTTTATCCTTCATTCTTTGTGATACGTGTGTGCTGATGTGTTTTCGTGTAGCTTCTGGGACTAGGAACAGCCCTGCTGGACAACGTCGATCCAAACCCAGAGAACTACGTGTGCGCTGGAGTGATCCAGACCAAGAGCCAGCAGGTTGGCTGTCTGCTAAGACTGGAGCCAAACGCCCAGGCACAGGTACACAACATGCCTCTCTTAGTAAAAAAATAAAATAAATGGTAGTCTGTGGCAAGAAACAGTTATTATTTTTTGATTCTGTTTGAAGAGTTCCCGGAGTAACACAATTAAAACATTATTTAATAAGTCGTGTGAACCTTATCTCTGCTCGGTGAGCGACATCTCTTGTCTCACACAATATACTTGTTACATTATCTTACCCTGAAGTGTTTTATCAGCGACTCCTGGTGCTTTAATCAGCTGTGAAGAGACAGAATGAGTAAGACCTGCTGTTGTGTGACTATATCCCACTACGAAAACACACAGGCATCGTAGCTTCAGTGGCTAATTTTAGCTTTTGAAGGGAGAAAATCATGATGACACTTATGCAACTTTTGTGTGTGTAGTCTTTCTAATTACGTATCGTAACGGGATCAAAAAATAATTTGTCTCTCGCCACTGACTCCATTTTTCCAAAGTTATGTCCCATGGTGGTCCACCTGAAGGGGCGTGACTTTGACACTCTATAGATAAATCATTATAGCTCACCAATCAGTAAATCTCGGACGTATAAATCAATCAGTACATGTCAACTAATGTGGATTTTAAATTTGATACATTTCTCAGTGTGGTCTAATCACAGCAGAGGCGGACGCTCTCATGCTGAAAACACAGTAGATGTCTTTGGCGTCATTCAACCTGGACCCTATTGTCTCATGTTTTTGTGTCTAAGTGACGAATGAAATTGATGCAATACTGAGAAAGAGCGCTGCAGCTGGCACAAGTGAAACAGAGCTACAGCAAAATCTAGGGCTGCAGCTAATCTGCGTCCAAGATGACGTCCTCAAATGTCTTGTTTTGTCCACAACTCATAGATATTCAGTTTACTGTCAGAGAGGAGTAAATAAACCAGAAAATATTCACATTTAAGAAGCTGGGATCAGAGAATTCTGACTTTTATGTGCCCACATCGTCCTGTTTCCTTTCACTTACCCACAGCGCTGTCTTCTTTTCATCACTCACTCATCTCATTTGTGATATACATCATCATGTTATAGCCTCGTTTCATGTCTTTAAGTAAAAATTAAACATTTTATGCCCTCAGTGTTGAGTCAGTTTTTTGTCCCGCGGTATCAAAAATGGTATGGAACCTTGATATTTTTCAAGGTATCCTATTGATATTAGAAATTCCATTACTGTTGTAGTTCCCCCTGAGTTAAACCACAGATTGACTCGACTATCTGGTTAGTTTGATGAGAGCAATAAATCATCTGTGTCTGGTTAAACAAAACGTGTTGTCTCTAAGTTGCAAAATAATCTTAACCTGTCAGTGGCAAAAAAAAATATAAAAATTAATGCACAATTAATTGAGTAATTATTAATCAATTGTTTAAAAAATTGCCAACTTTTTTAATAATTGATCAACCGGTTTGAGTAATTTTCTAACAAAAAAAATGTCAAAATTCTCTGATTTTAGCTTTTTAAATGTGGATATGTTCTGTTTTTTTGTGATTACTGGCATCATCTTGGACTTTGGGAAACACTGATCATCAATTCTCATCATTTTCTGGACCAAACAACTAATTGTTTACTGAAAAAATAATCAACAGATTGATCGATAATGAAAGCAGTTGTTAGTTGCAGCTCTGGATGATGTTGTTGCTCAGTTTCATTTCTGCTGGCTGCAGCACTTTCCCTCAGTACTGCACCAGTTTCAAAAACTCCCCATTGACACAAAAACATGAGAAAGTATGGTCCAGGTTCAAAAATAAATCACAGTCAGACCCCTCTCATATTTTTGCCTGGAATGAATAATGACTCTCCTAACTGTGTGTGTGTGTGTGTGTGTGCGCGTGTGTGTGTGTGTGTGTGCGCACAGATGTACCGCCTGACTCTGCGCTGCAGCAAGGACTCTGTGTCCAGGCGTCTCTGCGAGCTGCTGGCCGAACAGTTCTAGAGTCCAGACCTCTGCCGTGACCAGTACTCCCACCACCCCCACCAGCGACCTCTCCCTCGCCCTCCTGCCACACCTCTCCTCCTCCCTCCAACAAAGAATCTTTGAGTAAAAAAAAAAAAAAGTTGTAACCTACATAAGGGAAAAAGCAGCCCCTGCTAGCAGCAGCGGTGATATTATCGTCATTCTTCTTGTCCCAGATTCTGATTCCAGTTCATCTTCTACTTGTTTATTAACATGATGCTACATTCTTGATTTTGTTGGTGTTTACCTGTGTAGCTGGTGCGTGTGTGTGTGCGTACGTACGTGCGTGCGTGTATGTGTGCGTCCCATGGTTGTGCTGGGGGTCCCATTCTGCTTCATCCTCTGTAGTACTGATGCTGTGTGTGTGTGCAGGTGTGTGTCTGTGTGTGAGAGTGTTTTCAATTGAATTGGTAGAACATTCCTTGAAGTGACGTTGCGCACACACACACTCATCCTCCTCCCTACACACTCACACACACACACATTCATGCACACACTAGCATACGACCTCCACGATTCCTCGCAGCTCCAGTGGGGACCCCGCTGATAAAGTGAGACCTGAGGGTCCAGCATTCTGATCTCTGCTGCTTCAAGCATTCCCAGTGAAAATGCACTTAAAGCATGGGGATCCTCCAGCATGAGCCCCCTTACTTTGTCTCTGAAGGACCTGATGCCCCTCCTGAAGCCCTGTAACGAGTCGCCCTTCATTTCATTGAACAGCACAGTCGTTTATGTTCTTGACGTGTATGTAAATATGTGCCAGTGTATTACTTTATTGCTTTCTGAGACATTCCCATCTTGCTTGTTTAGAAGGCCTGATTATCTAACCCAAGCCGCCTGAGTAGGAGGATGGTGCAGAATGGACACTATGAGATGGAACTGACGGTCTTTGCCTTGGAGACAGTTCCAGGTGCTCGCCAATGAAAAGCTTAGGGAAGTGTCTGTGAGCTGCTCTTATACTGGAAGTGAGGAAAATTTAGCAGATGCACATTAAAACTGGAATATTATTTTTGAAAGCACTTCTGATAAAAACATAAATTTCACCTTCATGTGGCTCCAAAGAAATGTTTTCAATGGCATCTTTTCTGGGACAAGAGAAGGCAAAGTGTAAGCATTTCCAAGAGAGAAAACATCACTGATGAAGACAGATGGCTGTCTGATTAAAGGGATAGTTCAGATTATTTGAAGAAGGGTTGTATGAGGTACCCATGGTCAGAGTATTAGCTGCAGTAGATGCTGGTCGGAAGTTAAACAATGTGCTGCTGTGAATGGGGTAGGCAACAATATTTTTATAGAGTACACCAAAAGGGATAGTTCACCCAAAATCCTTCATTCACCCTCATGCCGATTGACGTTAAGGTTTAGTTTTTCAGTCCACAAAACACTGCTGGAGTTTCACAGGAAAAGAGTGTTACAGAAACAATTTAAATGAATGGTGACCAGGACAACACAAACTCTAAAAAAACTCACCATAAAATGCCTCCACATTGCTCGTCTGGCGTAATCCAAGTGTCCTAAAGCCCCGACATGCTGTTCATGTTAACGTGGCTCCAAACAAAGGATCTACAGTGAAGATTTAGGCTAAAAACATGACTCTCAAGTCAGTTTGGCTTGTCAGGAGACAAGCATTACACGGTTGTTTTTTTAATCGTTAAAAACCCTGGTCACTAGGGTTGGGTTGGTTAAAATTTTCCAACCTGCCACAGTTAACCCATCAAGCAGCGACTGACAATACATTCGTCCCCCCTCCTGTCCTCTCAAGTCTCAGCTGGGTGATGTGCTCATACGGCAAATTCACTGTCACTACAAAGAGTTTGTTTCTGCAGGCTGCTTTCCTCTCACTCGTCACCCAACTCACTGCACACAGCTCTGGCGTAGTGGGTGGGTCCTGTGCTGCTGGATGAGAGCGTGTTGCAGAGCAGCGGCTGTCACTCTGCAGATCATTGTATGAGCAAAATAAAATGACAAATGTTTCCCTGAAAATCGGCCAAAAAAAGCCCATTGTTGATAGACAGTATATTCATCCAATCACCCAACCCTGCTGATCACTATTCACTTTCTTCAGTGCTGTTGTCCTGTGAAACTCCAGCTAAATCCAACCTTCAATCAGCTGGAGGGTAAATAGATAATGACTGAACTATCCCTTTAAACATTCTTTTTTCTTTTATGTAGACCCTTTCTAATTGGCTAAACCACCTTTTGTTGCTGACCCTTTCCACAGCAGCTCAGCATCCATGCTGATGCCTCCGTCTGTCTACTGTAGCTAATACACTGACTGCAGACAGGTACCTCATACAAGCCCAAAATAATCCAAACTATCCCTTTAAGTTCACCGCCTGTGATGAGGAGCAGTACACGGCCGTCTCCCCCGCAGCCTTTCAGTGGAATCACCTCCATCCTAGAGACAGAGGACCCTGGTTCTGGCTCAGGCTGCTGCACCGGTGTCTGTTACGGAGTCATATTGATTTTCTGTGTGGAGACGTGCACAGCCTCTGCTGCCATCAGAATAGATGCACTATATGACAGATGCTGCTGCTCGCTGCAGCTAAATCCAGCACCAACATATGTATGATCTTGTTCCATCCCAGGCTGGACGGACGAGAGATCACATACAGTATGTACATATTCATATTCCTGCTCTTCCAACCAAGCATTTCTAGAAGAGGTCAATGCCAACAAATCTTAATTTGCACACAACCACTACAGTAAATGTTTAGAGAACACAGAGTTGTTCACCAACCTCTGATGTTTCAATCCACAGCTTTTAAACTCTCCCCGGGCTTCCTCTCACACACAAGCACTAATGTTGTGGGAGAGGACAGGATGTTTGACACCCAGATGTCCATTACAACTACAGGGGACTCGGTATATATGTGTGTGAATGTGGGTGAGGCTGTAAGCAGGTAAAAAAAAAAAAAGAAAAAAAAAGCCTAAAGACATTTCTAATACATGGTCACATTACATTCTGTGGCTGCACGGCAATCACAGGACATTGAACTTTGTAGTGGAAAATGTAGTCATTTTGTCATTCTGTGAGTGTGTGTATGTGAGTTTGTGTGTGTGTCTATGCAGTATCCACTAGCTAATGCAGCCTCATGTATCGGTGTTAAGAACCTGTCCAATACCTGTGTTAGAATTAAGATTTACTCTGTAATGAAGAAATGTGAAAGTAAAACTATGCCATATATCCAACGCCACGCCTCCTGTCCTGTGTCACAGTGATGTCATGATGACAGTAGCGTCTTCAACTACAGCACATTTTCAGGTGGTGTTCAACAGGACTGAACAATGTAATAGGTCTGTTTCCCAAACTTTTTTTTTCTGGGGAGCAGCTTATTGAAAATGACAAAACATTGCTCCTGACCACCTTATATTATCTTGATCCATGCATATACACTCTAAATACTTTAAAAATGAGAAATTAATGCATTCAGGTGGAGTTAACAGACCATCTCATTGTTTTCATTTCCTCTCATCAAGAAAACAAACCTTGACGAAAAAGGCAAAGTACTATAATAGATTTTTGAGTTTTGAGCCCAAGTCAAACTTAATTTTAAGATAAACTTTACAAAAAAGCTTTGCTGACGTATAATCTTTAGTTGAGATAATGTACTTTTCTTCCTAAGATAAACTTGAATCCAAGTTTTAAAAAAAAATTTTCAAAAATTGTTTTTAATTGAAAATATTAACTAATATTCACTTTCACTTTGAGGTTACTTAATTTTTGAAACATATGTTTTGTGGGTTTCCAAAACTCAAACTTCAACTCAGTTTTTAAAAACTTAAAGAGTCTGAGTTGGGCTCAAAACTGTTAAAAAACTTGTTTTGAAATGTTGAGTTTTCTCAACTTTTTTGTCTTTCAGTGTAGGACATCTAACATACTTCATAACTGAGACAAAATAAGTGATTTTGGGCTGAATTGACAGGCTCTTGTTTTTTCCTTTCATTAGTAAAAACATGTATTTTAAATACTTTATAAAAGTTGAACTGCAGATATAAATTTTAAATTTTCAGAATTTCTTCCATAGTCTTTTACTTATTTGGTGACCCCCATAAATCTTGTGGGTCCTCCAAGGGCCCACTCCCTGATAGAATAGAATCAGTAATGTTGGAAACGGTAATGGTTATAGATCACAGTTGATTATTTAAGACCTCTCTTTAACATTCCCATAATATTTATCAGGACTTAAACACGTGCAGTACAGTTCAGTGATTTACACTGGGCTTCAAATACTGTAAGACTTCAAATACTAATTCTGCTACATCATTTGTTAGCCTGACATGTCACATGGTTCTCGCAGATCCAGTTGGTTTGCAAGGTAACAAACCAGCTGATTACAATTCATCACTTTTTATGTGGTCGTCCAGTCAGTGTTGATGGTAAAATGTAGTCAACTGAAGAAATAAATCCCTCAGTGCTGCAATATTGACCTAGAAAGCAAAGTTCTTCTGCTTGCCAAGATGTGCCCGATGTGCCTGCATGTACCAGGATGCATTGCACACAAGCTGCTGACACCCACACCATAACCAATACTGTAGCTATTAACATTGTTGAAAATGGTAGTGAATATGATTAATAAGATGTCAGAGACTCATGCAACAAGCTGCTGCCGGCATCTGAATAAAGAAGACACTAGATTTATATGAGAGAACCATTTCATTAAATTATTGATTAATCTACGTGAATTATCAGATCAATTGTTCTTTTTTTTACACTCTGAATCTATGAAAACATTCTGATCAAATCACATCTGGAGGCTATGATTCCTGCTCTTAGTTATTACAAACTGCCCTGTAATGTCACATTTTCTGCATAATGGTGTTATACTAAATGAGGCACAATATTCATGTTCTATTCATAAATTTAGAATGACTTTTAACTCACTTCGAATAATTAATTTGTCTTGTTAAAAAATAGAGACAGACCTTTTGCTTTGTATGCAGATGATGTCTGACATTAAAAGAATTCAAACCACATACGATTTACATTCTAGCCTTTTTTCTTCTCAAAGTGTGCCGCATTGATGCATTTAAAATTTAAATGCATGCCCCAGACCACCTTTTAGGATTTAGGATCCCCCCACCATAGTTTTCACAAAATAAGGGCCCCCGAAAACCTAGAAACGCCCCTGTTTACGTCAGCAAAAGTGATGAATTTTCCCTTTATCATGAGGCTTTTGGGGGACTCCGCTGGTGTTTTATTCGTCAGATGCAACCAGCGTGTCTTCAGCCAATCCAGATGTTCTGATGTGACCTCACGATGAATTTGTTCTGCTCACTTCTGTTCACCTGCGCGACATTTACTAGACTTTCAGTCTGGAGGAGCAGCCAGGAGGCAACAGAGATCACAGCAGAGGAGACCTGTAGATCCTGCAGTCCAGCGGATCATTTGCACCGGAGCGCAGAGTGGTGCTGATGAGGGAACCACAACACTCGCGCTGGAGGTTTCTGCTCCATCCCCGCCGCCGCTGATGCAGCGGAGATGCGTCTGCGCGTGTGAAAGTGAGGCAGCGCGCTGATTGGCTGCAGATGACATCATCCAGCCGAGATCTATTGTTGGAAATAGGATGAGCTCATCGTGTAGACGGCAGTTTGAGAGAGCAGAGTGAGGACGGAGGACGCAGCAGCAGCAGTAGAGGACTGTTTTTGTGGACTCTGCAGACCTTTGACTGAATCGAGCTGCAGGAGGACACTGCCGGTGGTCTTCCAGAGGACACTTCCAGTGAGTAGTCTGAATTAAAGCAGCAACGCCATTTTGCATGAAGAAATAAATAGAACAGTTTGTTTTCATGATGTGCTGGTTGTGTCTCAGCTGGAGCCTGAGGGCTGGCATTTGTTGTGCAAAATGTAGGAATTAAATTTAATAAAAGATTCAGAAAAGTTGCAGGAGAGTAGCTCTTAATGTTACCTGCATGCTACATTTTTGGACATTGTGGAGACAGCTTAGTCTTATGTCTTGTGTCTCTACAGAGGCTCAGAACAGACAGACCAAACACTGACTCTAGACACAGACTTTGGCATTTCTGTGAGTGTTGTGGCCACTGTAGAGGCAAGTGAGACAAGGTGTTTGCAATCTGCAAGATCACAGGTAGATGTCACTCAATTCTACATACTGGTCCTTTAAATTAAAAGGAAAAACACATTTTCTATGAGCAAAAATGCTGTTCACAAAAGAACATTTTTTCATTGCTTTTTATGTTATGATAAATATATCATGGGCTTTTTATCTTGGTATTATCATAAGATGGTATTTTGTTTTTTCCTGCAAAAGGTGGAAACTGACAGAAAAGACACGTGGCTACACATGACAAAATCAACAAATCATTTTAAATGCTAAATATCACATTTACACTGGATTAAAGCACATATATCTGATATTTGGAATAACTCCTTGTAGTTTTTGAGATGCAGCCATATCTGTATCATACTATATTTAGTCTTTTGAAACATGGGGTTGTTGATTTTACTTTTAGTGGAAATACAGATTCATATGATAACAACTTAAAGGAGTGTAAGAAAAACTTGCCCTGTAGCCTCACACTTTGACTGAGGTGAAAACTTCCAATAGATTTGTGCACAGCTTTGCTTTTACATCAGGTACTGTAAAGCAAATGATACAATTCCACTGTGGACATTAATGTGTTAATGTGTAAGCAGCATTTTACTGTCCTGTTTGGTCAGGTGGAGTTAATTTTAGCTACTTAAAGGCATAATATGCAAGATTTCCCTTAAAAAAAACAATGTAGACTCATAAACATAATCCTTCTCAGTTGTCACTTTTGACCCACTGTCAGTGTTTTGGTGTGTGTGTGTGTGTGTGTGTCTGCAGAGTCGCTGCAGCTCTCTGCCTGTGTGTCTCTGTGGAGACAATTTAGTCTGATGTCACAGCCTAAAAGTTGCAGAGACGTGCCTGCAGGTTGATCATGTGCTGCGTGTTGTTTTGTGTTGTGTTGTGCTGCAGATAACGTCATGGTGTGGTCCTGCGAGAGAGAGGCGGAGCGGCCCCCGCTGTCCGTCATCCTGCCACGGCTCTACCTCGGGGCGGAGAGCGACGTGACGCAGGTACAAGCAGGGCCGTTTCTAGCTTTTTGGGGGCCCTGTGCCAAATGTTGTTTTGGAGGCCCCTACTTTGTGAAACTGTCATCGATTATTTAAGGTGGTCTTGGGAATGTGTGAGAAAAAGAATCTAGGAATGTGAAAAACTCTTAAAGCATTTTTTTTCTCAATTCATTCATTCGTTCGAGTTGGCCCCTTGAAATTTAACCTTCAGAAAATGTTGATAAGTAGGAAACAACATCAAGAAACTTTTGAAAACTTACAGGATTTACAGAATCTGCATTTTAACATCTGCCATATGTGCACAAAAATTCAGATGCTGCATTTTCCTAAAAATATGTATTTAAATGTTAGGAACAAATGTGTTCCTAATGTAATTATTCATGCTATTTCTGCATAAAATGCATAAAAATAGTCAGCAAAGTTTGTAAATCAAACGTATTATGAAAACTATATTCAAACATCATATGATGTTTTCAGAGGAAGCAGGTAAAACTGGAAACTATTATTAATATGCAAAACATCTGTTGAAATAAATCAGGATATTACATGGCGGCTCCAGAAGAGGTTAGCGTAGATACTGTGATAGCATCAGTTGTATCAGAACTGGAGAGTATTTCTACATTGAAGGAAGAGCATAGAACGACACTGAAGGCTTTTCCCCATGGAAGAGATGTTTTGTTGAAGTTAGTCTGTATTAGGCGTGATAGATAGATGGTTCATCCAATCACCTGCCAAGTTGTTTTGAAAGTGGTAACCCTTTTCCAAAAAGTTTCTAAGGATGACTTCCCAGATGATTGTGCGTAACAAGCCATCTGTATGTCCTGTAACCTCAATCTGCAAATTGGACATCTAGTATAAAGTAGGCGTCCTGAAAAAACCTGTAATATCAACCTGAGACGTGTCTTCTGCCCTCTGGTGGATTATCAGTGCACTGCAGACAGCAGCAAAATCCAACATGGCTGCCTTTACATCGTAACATGAGCAGTTTTGGCAGGGAAATCTTAGTTATATTGTTACTATTTCAATATAGTAAAATCATTTTGAAAATGTGTGTATCAAATTTGATACAGCTGGTACAGAAGATCATTTATTTGTGAAGCCCTCAATCATTATTCTATTGAAGTTAAAGATACAACCTGCATAATTCCTTCACAATCACAAATACACAAATTTAGATATTTATATGCATTTTTAACACATTTCCAAAAGCAATAACACTTAAATTAAAAAAAAAAATCTGACAGTTATTTCATGTGTCGGGCTTTATAGAGTTAAATATTTCACTCTGTTTCCATCTGTGTGTGTGTGTATGCAGGACCGGCTGGCCTCCTTTGGTATTTCCTACGTGCTGAGCGTGAGCCGCTGCAGCCCCCAGCCCTCCTTCCTGCCTCGCTCCAGATATCTCCGCATCCCAATTGACGATTCCCTGTGGGACGACCTGCTGCCCTGGATCCCACAGGCTCTGCACTTCATCGGTCAGGGCTCTCACTAATCGTTACACACACACAAAAAAAAAACAAACAAAAAAAACAGCCAAATGCTCAAATACTGATCCTTTTGATAGCTAACTGTCAGTCCGACTAAACTGTGTCGCGTGGTGTGTGCTCAGATGCGGCCATGTCCTCGGGCGCCTCTGTGTTGGTCCACTGTGCAGCAGGGATCTCTCGCTCCCCGGCTCTCGCTGTGGCCTACATCATGTACAGCCTGGGGATGGACCTGGACCACGCATACAGGTACGTGCTGCAGCCAGATGTGAGCTGTGTACTAATTCATCACATCTGCCAGTGTGCATTATTATCTGCATTACTAGCAGGATTCCAATTTTAAAATCAAGTACAAAATACTATCATGCACACTGCATGTTAATACTGTGATACTTGGTTACTGACTACATTTTTAAACACAGGGTTACTGTTTTAAAGTAACCCTCCCAACCCTGCAGATGTGATTCTAGTGAATGCTTTGCAGAGAGACAGATCACTGTACAGTCTGACTCCTCTGTACATCAGTGTATAACAGCTGTGGGAGACCACTAGTCCTAACCCACATCCTGTCTGTCCCCTTTAAGGTTTGTGAAAGAACGCCGGCCCTCAATTTCCCCAAACTTCAACTTCCTGGGTCAGCTGCAGCACTTCCAGGGCACCCTAAGCCAGAAGGCCTCTGCAGGAGACCTCCCCACCCAGCAGCTGGATCATCGCGTGCCATCTGTCAGTGACGGCGTTAACCACACGAGCAGCAGTCAGAGCGTGAGTCATCAGGCTGACAGTGCCACCAGAGAGGATTCCCAGCACACGAACAACACCCTGCAGAGACACTCGCTCCCAGATGGAAGTGGGAGCCTGTCAGGGAAACTCCGGACTCTTCATCTGACTCTCAGTCAAAACCAGCAGCAGCTCCACGGTCCATGCGAGGTTCCGGCTCTGAGCCCCTGCGAGCCGGTCAAAGCAGAATCAACGCCCACACAACTACAGCTCCCAGCAGGCTCTGCTTCTCTATTAGAGAAACGCAAAAGCCTCACCCTGTCGTTGACCCCTTTGGGAGTCTGTCCTCCCTCTCTGGCGGGCAGCGGCCAGCCAGCAGGGGGCGCCGCCGTGTCCAAAACTGTCCACAACAGGCAGGCGAGAGAGGCAAACACACAGAGGGACGCCTGCTCCCACAGGCAGGCAGAGGACACTCACAGGGAGCAGAGTCCCTCCCACAGCAGGTGCAGCAGAGGCGAGGTGAAGGCGAAGGAGCAGGGCCTGCTGTCGCCCTTCAGCTTCACCCTCAACAAGCTGCTGGGCTGGGGGGAGAGGCTGCTGCTGGGCGGCCTGTTCGTCCACCCCGTCAGAATGGGACAGCCCGCGCTGCCGTACAGGTGCTGAGGGGGACGGGAGCAGCTCCGTGTGTCCGTGCATGTTTGTCAAAAGGAACCAAACCACACATGTGATGTACATACATACATACATACAGGAGGTCTTCTATTTATTTATTTATTTATTGCAGAGCTGAATATAATAGAACTATACTGGACAATAAACCTCCACACAGATGCATCTGGTTTATTATGTACTGACACTGGTCAACTTCTCTTGTCATTTGTAAAATGCAGTTATTTTAAAAGACTTTTAAAAACATTTGGCTTGAAATGTATTTACTGATGATTAAAGATGACGTTTCAACCTGGATGTATCGCCTTTGTCTCAGTACGAGGCTTCGGGTCAGAGCAAGGTAGTTCAACACTGTTATCTGGATTTTAGCTCCCACACAACCATTTGTTTTAACTTAAAAAGAAGTAACAGTCTGGGCTGCCTTAGAATTTGAAATTGGTTGAATTTGAAAAGACAAGTTGAGGTAAATTTGCAATGATTTAACATTAATGTCAGAATTCCATAACTACTAGAATGGCCATTAGAGCTCATTTTGACCTTTGACTTTCAAACTCTATTACCAGACTAAGTTATTGTTAGTTTATCTTTTAAAAAATGCACTGCACATGTAGCAGTAGTATTTTTCTGTAGGGTGATAACCATCAGTGATCCAAGAGCAAGAAACAGTTAAATGTATTTTATAAGATCATAAATGTTATTTTAACATTAATAATAACAAGTTCCTACCTAGAACATCATACAAATAATCACAGCCTATGGGAAAATGCTGGAAGTGTTACAACTGTCCCTGGTCTCCCCTACTCTCCACCTCCTCCACCAAACCAGACTTTCTGGAAGGAAGAATTCCCAGTTCTCAGGGAAAGTTTTAATGGAAAGGGCTGTGTATGTTGTCAAATCTGACAAATCAATTTTCTTTTAGGAGCAGGGCAAAAAATAAATGAATGAAAGGAAACAGATGAACATGAGTTTATGCCAGAGATTTATGTAAGTTCATGTCAGAGGAAGACTTATATTGTATTATTTCCAAAGAATTAAAAGTGAAATTAAATTATTTAACATAAAAATGCTTTTAGAGTGTACTTTTTTTTCATTCTTTCAAAATGATCAAAATGCAGGAAAGAAAGAAACTCAAATTTCAAACTTTAAAAAAATAAGGGTCAAAGAAGAGTTTTAACTTTCTAACAATGCATCCTGGGACGTCTGCAAATATGGTAATCATGTTCCCTTAGAAACTTAATTTTAGTGAGTTCAACTAATATTTATAAGTTCTAAAGTGTTGTGAAAAGACTTTCAAGTGAGTTTAATGTGTTGAAGACAAATATGGGAACCATGTATCAAAGTTTGAGAGATCTAGCAACAACAACCACTGAGTACCTGATGCTTAAACAAAACGTGTTACTACCACTCCCGCTCTCCCCTACTCTCACTGAAGTAAACGATCTCAATACTTGTTCCACCACTGATGTTGGAGAGGAACCTTCTGGCACGTGTCCAGATAGAAAGGTGAGGCATGTGTTGCCTCAGGGTGCAGAATTCCAGAGCATTCAGCATTTGGATTCAAATACAATGGTGTGGCACTGTAAAGGCATTAAAGACAGCATGAAAGAACAAAGACATTTAGATGAAGTTTACTATGTGAAGTTTCATTTCTGTTTTTGTCCAGCTGAAACACCAGAGCTAATGAGCAGCTTGTAAACAAACACCACATAATCTAATGAAATATTAATGGATGATCATGATGACTGTGCTACACGAAAAAGATGAATTCAATCTGAGATTAATTGTAATCAGACTTTGGTAAAAGCAGGTTTAAAATCAGTAAATCAAGATTTTAAATTAAGCAGGGCTCTGTTGCACAATTAAAAACTAATCTTGGTTCAGTAAATCC
Source organism: Lutjanus erythropterus (assembly GCF_056507025.1). Classification (NCBI taxonomy): domain Eukaryota; kingdom Metazoa; phylum Chordata; class Actinopteri; order Lutjaniformes; family Lutjanidae; genus Lutjanus; species Lutjanus erythropterus. The sequence goes on from NC_139335.1 coordinate 29,092,281, forward strand.
AAGTTTAGTGAACCAAAATAAATGAGTGATGAATATGGAGATCCTTGCCTACCTGAATAAAATAAATAAATGTGTCTGCTTGCTTGATAAAATATTGAATGTTAGCTGGCCTAGTTAGCCTGCTCATGATGGATCGGCAACAAATCTCTAATCCTCCTTTAAGTGAAAAAACTTTTTGGATGAATTATCGACTGTGTGAAAGAAAGAAGAGACGCACCATCTAAAACTCAGCTGGGTCCAGTCTGTCCCCTAACTTTCTTTGATGAATGTGATTATTTTTCTCAATCCACTATAAGTTAATTATGCTGAAGTGCAGCCTAAGTTTAAACTTAACACTGAATCATATTTTAAATTGGGGTTTAAAGTATTGGTGCAACAGAATTAAGGAATAGTTCACCCAAAAATGAAAATTCAGGCATATCTACTCTCGCTCATGCCAATTGAAGGTCGGGTTTAGTTTTATAGTTGACAAAACACTGCTGGAATATCACTGGAAAACAGCGCTGCAGAATCACCCAGACAATTTAAATGAACGGTAACCAGTTTTCAAACACAAAAGAATAATGGAAAGAAAACATAAAATGCATCCATACTGCTCGTCTTGTGTAATTCAAGTCATCTAAGGCCCCAACAAGCCAAGTTGACTTGAAAGACATAATTTACACCATGTTTTTATCCTGAATCTTCACTGTTGATCTTTAGCTTGGAGCCACATTCATATACACACTGCCTGAACTGTGTGTGTGTGGTGTGACGGTGTGTGTGTGTGTGTGTGTGTGTGTGTGTGTGTGTGTGTGTGTGTGCGCAAGTGAACAGCATGTCGGGGTTTTAGGAGACTTGGATTCCACCAGACAAGTAGTATGGAGGCATTTTATGTTTTGTTGTTGTTTTTTCCATTTGAAAACTGGTCACCATTCACTTCCATTGTTTGGGAGATTCAGCAGCACTGATTTCCTGTGACACTCCAGCAGTGTTTTGTGGCCTAAAAAAAAAACCTGACCGTCAATCAGCATGAGGGTGAATAGATAATGACTGAACTTTCATTTTTGGGTGTACTATTTCTTTAAACTTGATCTAGGTTTAGAGTAAGAAGTGTTAAAGGGAGGTTTAAATTTAATCTTTCTTCATCTTAATATAGTTGAGGTAGTTTGGTGCAACAGGATTTATAGCTGAACCATGATTTAATCGGATTTAAAAATGAGCCCTTGTTGGTACAATCCAGCCAATGACTTAGTAAGCCTGATACTTGGGAGCTCGTGTTGCTTTACACCCTGTGCGCGAGGCACTTAGTTGAAATGATGTCACGGTTACTGCAAATGACCAAATAAGGACATTGACACACGGAGGTGAGATTTGTTCTGCTCACTTTTCAGACTGAATGAGAGGAAAGATACAGAGTGTGCTGCTCTGTTAGAGCTTTCCCAAAGTGTCGGTGTGTGCCCTCGACCTGCCTGCTGTCTGTGTGTGTGTTCGCCTGTGTGTGTGTGTGTATGTGTGTGTGTGTGTGTGTGTGTGTGTGTGTGTGTGTGTGTGTGTGTGTGAGCTGCTGCAGTTTGTCGAGGAAAGAGAAAAGAGGAAGCAGTTCCGCCCTGAGGAGCTCGTGCAGGCCGCGGAGATCTGAGACAAAAAACAACAAGCGATACAAAGACACAAGACAAGGGTTTTTCTTTTTCTTTTTTTTTTTTTTGCGGATGGACAGTTGGACTCCGGCGGGACTTTTCGTCTTCAGGTGTGTCTCCGCTGAACGGCCTGGTTGTTGGTCGCAGAAAATGAGCTCCGTGTCAGAAGTTTCAGTCTGAAGCTGCACCCATACAATCCTCCATGCTGGTGTCTCCTGCTCGCAGTAACGTTACCAGGCGGATTTATTTCGAGGACTTCTCTTCTACTTCGGATTGTGCTGAGGCTCGGGTCGGAGGGTCTCTGATTCAGGTCCTGGAAAGTTTTATTTTGGTCCGCACGTATCCCAGTTCAGAAGCAGTATGAGTGGAGAAGAGGAGAGATTCAAACTGGTGGTAGTGGGAGGAGGAGGTGTGGGGAAGAGCGCCCTGACCATTCAGTTCATCCAGGTACGGATCACTACACCTGGACCTGTCCTATACCTCTGTTATACTCTCACAGCTTATAGGTCAGACTATAACAGGCCTACATACTATAATCTGTTGTATAGATAATCGATTATCACCATAATAACGTATAACATTACATAATGACTTTGTTATTGGTTAATAAATCAGTAATTCTCTATAGATCAGCCACTGGCATACATGACCAGGTTCTGAAAAATCTCTTTGGCTTGTGAGTCATTAATAGTCAAGTCATGAATCATCAATAAAATGTACCAAGTTTCTCTCTTTACCATTAACCATAGTTGTTAGCAGGCTTGCAGTTTGTAAGCACTTTCTTTAATCAATAGCTGGTAAAGTTAACAATCAATTAACTGATTACTCAAAGAAACAAACATTTAGCTTACAAAACATCAAGACAACACCAAATGTTTTTCTCCGCAATCAAAGCTTAATTTCCACAACTACGTCTTGCGCATTCTCTGACAGCATTATGAAATATATAAAGACATTAAGGTCTACATAATAAACACATTAGAGCTGCAACAAATAGTTGATTACCATGTCAATAATCGATTAATTGGTTTGAGTCATTTTTCAGAAAAAAAGTAAAAATTCTCTGATTTCAGCCCCTGTTTCTTTACTCCTCTCTGAGAGTAAACTGAAAATTTTTGAATATTTTCCTTATTTATGGACATCATGGTTTGGCTTTCGGAAACACTGATTGACATTTTTCACCATTTTCTGACATTTTAAAACAAACAATTATGATTTGATTGAATGAGAAAATAATCGACTGATTAATCAGCTATGAAAATTATTGTTAGTTGCAGCTCTAAAACACGGGTATATCACATAACATGCAGGGCACAGGAAAAAAAATAATCTCTGTTATATTTCAGATATTTATTCGAGAGTAAATTGCTAAAATTTTACTTGATTGATCGCATTCTTAACTGACAAATCGATCATCGATTTATGGTTATCGTCCCTTGTTGCTACATCTTAATGTAAGTTAGAATATTATGTAAGTAACCAGGTTGTCTTCCAGTTTTTTCCAGGAGGTCAGTGGTCAAACAAACCAGATAGATACATCGGTCAGCCAATTTTATTGGCCCGATATATAGTGCCTAATGCTGCGTTTCAGATACCATCGGAGATCGGAATTTCCCAGTTGAGATTTCCAACTTCCGAACTCAAAGCCTATCATGTGTACAACGCCAAAAGTAAACATCAATGGGTGCTGCCATTGTTGTGTGACATCAGATGGTGACTTCTTCATGAGTTCGCAGTGTAGAAACTCCGACTTCGGGTGGTGTTGCATTGTATTTTTTGCTAGTAGGATGTTGGAAAGTTTCGAGTGGTCTGGAACTCAGCATCAGTCACGCTCCTTCCGGTGGCCCATCATGGGACCTAAAAAATGCTCTGTCATGGAAGAAATATGAACTGTAGTCAATGAAGAGGGGCAAATTATTTTTGACCCTGTTTGAAATGTGCCACAAATTACACATGTGATGTTTGTCAATTTGAAAGCTAATTTTTCAAGTCAAGACAGCTGCTGTTTGACATTGTCCAGCGATGATTATTGGCTGGAGCTGAAGTGCCTCAAAACAATACATGAAATATGAAAGCAAGACAAGTCAAAGCATCAGATTTGTAAATAGGCTTGGGTGTTATAACAGGTTGGTTCCACCTGCGTGATTATGTTTACTTACTCAGATTTTGTTGATTTGGTCCTCTTTCTTTGCTCTGTGCTTCTACCATAGAAAAAATTAGTTTAGTTAAATAGTTTCTCATGTGTCTGTCTTCATGATTGCAAGTCTGAAAAGTGACCAGATTCTAATTTACTTTACCTTCTGTGTCTGCCCATTCGATCTGCTCTGTGCTAATTGATGCAGCATCCATCAAAAATAGAGTCAGCGCATATCTGAAGCGGAGCAGAGCAGAGAGCCACTTCTGAGACGCTCCGAGGAGCTGCCGGGTTTGTGTAGAACGGCCACGATCAGCTTTGGCTGCTGCGGTCGTAACACAACGCAGCAGTGCCTGCTGGAATTTAGCTGTAAATAATTTTAACAGTATGATTCTCAATACCTTCCTAAATTCGAACGCTCCTCTTAACAAACTGATAGGGAGATGTCGTACTGTAGTGTGCAGCTTTCACCACCAGGGCTCAGTCTCTGCATAGTGGGATTAACTATTAAAAAAGAATATAGATGCTTCTTTTTTGGAATTAGTTTGGGTTCAAGTCCAATGATAAAGGTGAGCTAACAAGCACTGCAGACTACTGACTGGACAGAGTAGTGTTTCTTCCTGAGTTTGTAACTTTAGTCAGCATGAGAGGGTGAGTGACAGACTAATTACTGTGACAGAGAGTGATGGTGAATGGATGTTGAGTGTGTCAGTTATTGAAAGCTGTGAAGCTGACCTCCTGTGTGTGAGCGTGTTGTTTCCCAGCTGTGGGAATAGCGTCGATATGACGATCAGCTTTGAGGCAGTACTACAGTACAGTGGAGTACAGTCAGTTGAGCCGCTTTACACAACTACCGCTGTAATACCGTATACCTTGGTGTAATGTCTGGAGGGTATGAAGGCATGATAAAATAGACACCACCCAAGCCTAGTTTTAAAGACAATAAAACACATTCAGAGTTCCATCTGGGATCTGTAGTAAACAGCCAGATATTTCTTGTCACTGTATTAAACATTGTCAACTGTTCAGAGTAGAAACTGTGCCCTCAGGAGTATCTTGCCATTAACACTGAGTGTGTCCCACAGTCCTACTTTGTGTCAGACTACGACCCAACCATCGAAGACTCCTACACCAAGATCTGCACTGTGGACGGAAAGGAGACCCGGCTGGACAGTAAGGCTCCGTCACACTGGACATGAATCCATACTTGACACTGTTTGTGGGAGTGATTGCAGGGTGTGTGAAAGGCTTTGTTTGAAAGCAGAGGGTGTGTTGCACCGTGATGTGATATGACACAGTCAGGCAGCATGTTTGCTTTCTGGATGTTTCATTCCCTTGTTAGGACTTGTACTTGGCCAGTGTTGCTGCACGGAGCCAGGCTGTAGTGTGTTGGGTCACACTGCTGTTTCACCACACAGTAATAAGTGAATCATCAGATGCAGACAGATTGAATCTGCTCAGTTTCTGTTAATACCACTCTGTCTGGTTGCTCTTTATATGTTTACAAGTTGGTTTACAACACTGTAAACTACTGCACGTTTGACTCTAAGTATAGAATCTTGTGTTTTTTTCCATACCATACCCTTCATAAACATTACTGTAGACCAAATGATACATTTTGGTGAAATGTAAGCTTCTTGGATGAACAGAAGCAGTAGGAGGTCATTATCTCCAAAACCACATAGATTTGATTTTCCTGTTAGGAGCACTTATGTATGTCTTGGAGGGATGTGCACAGATGTTGCAGTATGTGAGGTCAGGTAGGTTGCGTAAAGGGTGGGACCAGCATTCACTCATGTCTACTCACTGGTTCTGTCAGAGTCCTCGACAGGAACATTGGCTTCCTCAGGCTCGGTCTGTGCCTCTCATGTACACTACGCTCAAAAGTTTTAGAACATCCCAATTTTTCCATTTTTTTTATTGAGTTCAAGTCCAATGAATAGCTTGAAATGGTACAAAGGTTAGTGGTGAACTGCCAGAGGTGAAAAAAAATGGTAAGGCTACCCAAAACTGAAAAATAATGTACATTTCAGAGTTATACAAAAAGGCCTTTTTCAGGAAACAAGAAATGGGTTAACAACTGAAAGGTGTTCTGCAGCAATGGGGGTTGATCAAGCCTTGAAAATTGGTGCTACCAATTCCTACAGGTGTCCCAACTTTTTTTGATTCCTTACAACCCCCTCTGTCTGCATAAAAGTAGTGCTGGAACACACTGTGGTACCATACCCATTATTTGAACAGTATTGTACGGCAGAAAGTAGTGTGTTGCTATAAAATTGGCGAGAAAAAGGCAAAAATGTAGGTCTTTCCTACAGAGAAATAGCGAAGAAAGTCAAGGTGTCAGTCAGTACAGTTTCCTTCACCATCAAAAGGCACTCAGAAACGGGGGGAAACTCTGACAGGAAGAGGTCTGGCAGACCCAAAGCCACAACAGAATCACAAGACAAGTTTCTGAGAGTCAACAGCTTGTGTGATAGGCGGCTCACAGGACAACAGCTTCAAGCACAGCTTAATAGTGGTCGTAGTAAACAAGTCTCAGTTTCAACTGTGAAGAGAACACTTTGAGTTGCAGGTTTGACAGGTTGAGTTGCAGCAAGAAAGCCATTGTTAAGGCATCAGAATAAGAAAAAGAGGCTTGTCTGGGCCATGAAACACTGCCAATGGACTACTGAAGACTGGAAGAAGGTGTTATGGACTGATGAATCAAAATTTGAAATCTCCAGTTCATCACACAGGATTTTTGTACGCTGTCGAGTAGGCGAAAGGATGGTTCCTCAGTGTGTGACATCAACTGTCGAATATGGAGGAGGAAGCGTGATGGTCTGGGGCTGTTTTGCTGGATCCAGGGTCGGTGACTTGTACAGAGTGAGAGGCACCCTGAACCAAAACAGCTACCACAGCATTCTGGTATGCGCCTAGTTGGTCAGGGGTTCATCCTACAGCAAGATAGTGCCCCAAAACATAAGTCCAAGCTATATCAGAACTACCTTAGGAAAAAAGAAAAAGATGGTAAGCTTGAAAACATGGAGTGGCCAACACAGTCTCCAGACTTAAACCCCATTGAGCTGGTTTGGGATGAACTGGACAGAAGAGTGAAAGCAAAGGAACCTACAAATGCCACACTTTTGTGGGAACTTCTGCAACAGTTGGGAAGAACTTTCTGAAGAATATTTGATTTCCATTGTAGAAGAAATGCCATGAGTGTGTTCAGCTGTTATATCTGCCAAAGGTGGCTAATTTGATGAGTCAAAAGTTTAGAAAGCATTTTGGTTTAGAAATTGATTCCATGATTTCTTTTTTAACTTCAATTGTTTATTTGTTCTATGCTTTCATTTCAGAGTACATTGAGACACTAAACTGTATAATTCTCAATAAAAAGCTGGAAAAATTAGGGTGTTCTAAAACTTTTGACCGGTAGTGTACCTTTTATGTTTGAGTCACACAGCTACACTTTCGTTTTTCTGAATGTTAAATCCAAGGGGGCAGTATTTCAAAACTTTTAATCCAGATAAGAATTATCCGGATAGGATTAAATCTCAAATTTGAGCATTTCAAAACAAAGAGAAGTGATCCTGATCCTACAAAATTACAGATACAGATTTGGTCATCCAAAGTTATTTTCAGGTTTTTCAAAAGATAGCTTTGATGCTAAAAATCAGGATTATCCTGATCCCACTGGAAAGGTGGATTCACCCTTGATTCAACATGGGTGTAGAGATATGTAGGGCTCATGGGATGTATTTTATCATTATTTTATTAATTTCTTGCATATTAAAGTAATACAGATTGTGCCAAAATAATATCCATTCTAAATGAAACAATTAACCAATAAACCAATATTTTTATTAGAACACAAAAAACTCCAAGCTGTTATTATGTAAAAATGGGTTGGTGCAAAAACAAAAAAAATAACATTTTTTCCTAAAAGTGCAATTTGCAACATAATTCTCACCTGCATCATGCTTCATAACAGACTGACTGACCACTAACAACACTGCAGCCGTGGCCAGAAGCATAATGTTTTCAAGTTGTCTGTTTAATTCTCATGGTATCTCAGGGAACACCTTGAGGGAATTTCTTCAAATTTGGTACAAATGTTGACTTGGACTGAAAGATGAAGTCATTAGACTTTGGAGGTCAAAGGTCACTGTGACAGATATCTGCCAGGCAACAGATGGTGAAGCACCTACTGCAATGACACCACAACTGTCAGATGCAACCAGTGGGGGTTTGCAAAGTTCCACCAACATTAACATGACCCCCACATCCATTGTCCCAAGCCGAAATATGATTTTGAACTGTTGGAGTTGTTAATGACTTGTGGCCCCCATTGGCCTCTTAGTAAGTGTCATATAAAACAAAGCAATAAAAAAATAGAACTGTGGTGACATTGTATATCTAAAAGCTCAAAGGTCATCTTCACTTTGACATCATAATGTTCAGCTGTCTATCAGTCCTCTGTCGTCTCTAAGTGAAGACAGCATGTTTCTACCTGGAATCAAACCTGTCAATACAGTGACAACTCCCATTTTGCACAGTTTGGACACAATACACATAAAACCTTTTATTAAATTCCCTCTTCTTGTAAAGCAGAGTCATTGATGATTCTGGAAATATGTGTAGATTAGTCGTTTAATACCTGATAACGCCTACTGATAGTCTGGGGATTTCTAAATTAAAGATGAAGAGGCAAAATATGTGTTTTTGATTTTTGGGTGAACTGCCCCTTTAAAGGTTGGTCGCGGCAGTCTTTTTGAATAGAGTATTTGTGTGTGTTTGTGTGTTTTTCAGTCCTGGATACAGCAGGTCAGGAGGAGTTTGGAGCGATGAGGGAGCAGTACATGCGCTCAGGAGAAGGCTTCTTACTGGTGTTTGCACTCAACGACCGCGGCAGGTAATGGAAAGTGTGTGTGTGTGTGCGTGTGTGTGTGTGTGTGTGTGTGTGTGTGTGTGTGTGTGTGTGTGTGTGTGTGTGTGTGTGTTGTCTTTGAGTTACAGGTAAGTGTGTCTAAATAGTGCCTCCGAGGTGGACAAAGTATACTCAAGGGTTTGTCAGTATGACAGTGTAATGCTGTCACCCACAGTGTCTTGTTTGTTTTCCTGCTAAAGAGGAAGTGTGGTGAGCTGTGGCTGCTGGTGACACTGTCATGAGGACTCACCGTCCAGCTGTTAATTAGGGTGGACTAAACATCCTGGGTGTCTTTACACTTACAATCTAATGCATCCTATGTCTATTCTATGATATACAATATATAAAAAGATATACACATTTTCTCTATTGTAACACCGCAAATTCTCAAAAGTACAAACATGATCATCTTTATAGACATACACATTAAAATTCACAAACCGCATACATAATGATAAAACACTAGGAACCATTTTACTGCTTAATGAGTATTTTAACACTACAAGTGGCAAAATACTAGTATGGCCAATTTGACCTTTGACTTCCAAACTCTATTAAAAATGAATAACACCAAAGTATACATTTTGTCAAACTAGGTCTCATGCAAGAACATTTTTGTTTCCTTGTCTTAAATTTCTCTCACTTTTTATGCGTGTAAATGATCCACCTCTGCGTATTTGAGTGCACATGCATGAGATTTGTACATTAGTATAACTACTGCCCAAATAATACCATATATGGCTGCACTTCCTGCCCATATGTCAGGAAGTGTTCATTCATGAAAATGGCATCAAAGAGAAAAAAAAGAGGAACTTTACGAGTTCAGAGTTTTGACGCCCTGCTTTCAGATCTGTCATTTTAACAGCGTCTGCAGTGGAATTAAAAGAGCTGTTAAAACTGAAAAAGTGAGTGCTGTTGATACCATGTTAGGAGGGTTGGACTATCACTGAAATAAAGAGGAAACATTTTATAATTATATTATCATTTGAAATGCAGTCAGTCATGATAATTTATTTTTCAAACTCAAAATGTCTTCAGACTGAGGAAATATACAGTCATTAGTGAAAAACTTCACTTTGGATGACAGCAGGCCGACTGCACATGACTCTACAACAGGTCTACATCACTCGGAAATCGTGTTTGTATCTGAAAGAAAATTCAAAATATGAGAAAATTGGTAAATATGACAAGTTTTTCTGAATCACTCTTACACACCACTTAAGAACCAATCTCTTCATATGAGTGGTTCTTGCATGAGGACCATCGATTTATATATATTTCAATATGCATGCCATCATGTGCAATAAACCATAATGATTGCATATATTCACTGCAGTATTTTTCTGTAGGATAATAACCATCAGTGATCTGATTCAAATTTTAGATTAATCTAGAATCACTCAAAGCAAGTGACAGTTAAATGTATTTTATAAGATTCTAAACATGTTATTTTAACATTAATAATAATAATAATAATAAATTTCCATCTAGAATCATCACAGTAAATAATCATAGCCTATGGGAAAAGGCTGTAAAAGAGTACAAAAATAAAACAAAAAAAAGTTGGAAACATTGACGTTTGTAAAAAGTAAAAGGGTACTTTATTTCAAAATTTGAGAGCTTTAACACAAAAATTCAGTGATTAATGGGTGGTGTAGTCTGACTCACCAGATGCACACTGCTGGTGTAAGTCCTGCCATTGGTCACTTGCTTCAAGCAGCATTGCGACGTCCGCTATCTATGTCTTCAAAGTCGCGGGGAAACAAGAATAGCCTCCTAGTTGCAACCTACACAGACAATAGCAAATTAGCGCCTGAGACGGTAATGTTATGAGCTCACCTCCCGACGTGCAAATGTTCCACCACAACAAGATCTCCCTTGACACTATTTTGCAGCAGCACCGTCGCTGCCTCCTGAGCGTAGCCCCACCCAAGATGTTTGTGATTGGTTTAAAGATATGCAAACAAGGCAGGGCATTTTTTTCCCCTAAAGCAGAATGTGCAGACTTGGAGGGAGGCCTGGCTATGCAAGACAATAGGCGCAGAGACAAAAAGTGTTACAACCTTCCCATGTCTCCCCTATTTTGTTTTTAAATGAGTCCAATTAATGAGTCAAATATCAAATATCACAATAGTTTTGACCAAATACCTCTACCAGTATTGCAACAATATAATGGGGATGACTTTTGCTGCTTTCACAAAATATTAACACAATGAGATTTTCAATAAATAATCATCAGAAAGGTGGATATCGTGACAAAGTGAGTAATAGAACAGCAAGAATAGTCTGCTACATTCAGAAAATGACTTCACTTTACTGTAATGAAGTCAAACAGTTGCTGAGGTGTTGATTGTGTCAGCTCCTGTTCTGCTCTGTTTGAAGTTTTTGTGGTTTGTAGCGGAGCTAAATGTACACCAGTAGATGTGGGCTCTATTAACACGCTCTGTCAGATATTAGATAAGGACCCTGTGCTTTTTATAACAACTAACTTTGACCAACTATTTGAATCATATGTAAATGTGTTCAGTTGCTCCTTTGTTTAAAGCCACTATAAGGGGTATGTCTCAGTTTAATAATGTTGCCTCTTTATGACCTGCATAAGGTAACAAGACCATTCACGAGAACATATGTAGTTTTCTTAATGCCTGCCACTGGGTTGGACATCAGATGAATACTGTTGCTTCATTTATTCAAACTTAAATTTTAAACATACTTATTTAAACTCACACATAAAATTTGTCGCTGTATTTTTGATTGGTCAGCAGCGTTCAGGCATTTAAAAATTCAATATATTTAATCTGTGATGCTTGTGACATCTCTGTCATCACAGCATGAAGCTCAAAATATAGCTAAGCAAAATTCTGCTGCTCTAGGAAGGCTGCCGTAGCTGTTGCCTGTTAACACTGATCATCATCATCTTTGAAAACATCTTTTCTGGAATGGAAAAAAAGGGATGAGAGGAGCTGATTTCATTGGTTATTTCTGTGTCTTTCTCCTGTATGTATTATGTTACTTCCTGTAAATCAGTGTTCATATGATTATCTGCTTGTTGATTCTGTGAATGCTAATTCTGTCCCTCCGTGCTCCCAACAGCTACCACGAGGTCCAGAAATTCCACACCCAGATCCTGAGAGTCAAGGATCGAGACGATTTCCCCATGGTGCTGGTCGGTAACAAGGCTGACCTGGAATCACAAAGAGTGGTGAGTAACGCCCTCATGCTCCAAAATCCTCCCAAACGCCCGACTTGGCCTTTGACAACACATTGTCCACAATTTCGTATCCTCTACTGGCTATTTTTGCCTTTATGCTATCAGTCTTAGCTAGTGGCTAGCCTACATCACTATCAGATCAAATAGTGACTTCTCATTTTCTGACAGAATATAGGGTAAATGGTTGTTTCAGAGACTTTCACAATAAAATCCTGCTGGCTGATTGAGCTTCATATTACTGTATTAGCTAATATAAACGTTAAAAATAATGCAAAGTCACTTTTATTTCTGATTTCTCTTTGAAAAAAAAAATTATTATATAATATATGTTATATTATGGTGTTCGCCTGCTGCTTGCTGGCAATTATTACGTTTTTACCCATGCCTACACCCAAGAATTTATATAAATATATTTTTTACCCGTTACACAACATTTTTGCAGGTCACCTGTCAGGAACCCGTGCTGATTGTTGCTTTCTCAAGAGTCACTCATCCTGACACTGACTGTATAGGAATACCATAAATGTCAATGTGAATGTGTTCTCTTATTTAAATGACCAGTGTGTCGGATTTAGAGATGCTAGACTTTTTAAACTTACAATATTAGCATGAAGAAAAAAAACACAATACCTCTTTTAATACCATGATCAGGAGAAAAAAGAAAATTCGTGTTAACATGTCCTGGTACAAAAACTGAACACTGTCTAGTTTTGCTGCACGCCAAATGTCAGGCAGGACAATTAAGATTGAACTGAACTTCATTTTATCATAGCTTCAATACTTTGAATACTATAGTTAACAGATATTGTATTGTTTTAAACATGCTGTACTGACGTATCAGTACATTTGACAACCAAGTAGGATTTAGTTGCATCTAGCATTGAGCTCACAGATTGCAAATGCCTCCACCTCACCTCACCCTCCCCTTCCAAGCATGGAGAGGAACCTATGGTGGCAAAATCTAGAGCCAGTGTTTAGTTTGTCCGTTGTCCTCTGTGGAAGAGGACCATTTGCAGATATAAAGGGCTCATTCTCAGGTAACAGAATGTTATATTCCACTTCTGTCATGTTCTGACAATAATACCTTCTAAATCTGACACACTGGGCTTTTAAAAGCAATTTTTTTCCATTATTGAAGAGAGAGAGAGTGTGAAGCGAGCACGGCTGTACAGGAAGAACAGGGTGAGGTGACAGTGGAAGGTGGCTGGGTTGTCACGTGGTTTCATTTGTCTGCAGATCTCCAGGGAGGATGCTCAGGCCTTCGCCAGAGAGAACAGGATCCACTACATGGAGGCTTCAGCCAAGAACCGCTATAACGTGGATGAGGCCTTCTTGGAGCTGGTGCAGATTATCAGGTATAGTCCCTAATCATTTGACTTCATTTTACTTTACCACGGGTTTAGTCTAAATCCAGGTCTACTTTTCTATTTTTATTTGATTTTCCTGCGCTGTGTCTTTTTCTGTGTGACTTCAGATTCCTCTGAATGTCTTCCTCTTTCCTAAGCAGAGATTCAGACTGAAAAAATGAAATATAAATACGACCTATCAACTAGAAAGACCAGTTGAAGTAACAGATAATGTGTTGCTGCACAGAAGTTTGTGCATGTTAACAGGAACATGTAACAGGATTAAGTAATCTGGATACAAAAAAGTAACTGTTCCATTACAGTTATAGATAACAATGATGTAATGAGATTGCAGTTACATTCAGTAAAAATGGGGATTATTAGTAAGATTATAATTTTAAAATAAAGAACATTTTCTACCTACTACATATTTTGTCTTTAAATCAATCAATTAATCAATCAATAAATTGTGCACAACAAAGGAAGGAACATGTGGACAGACTAATAAACCTAACAACAAACATAAAACACTTACAGCTGCAATGACTAATCTATTATTTATCAACTATTAAATGAATCTGCATCTAGTTTTATAATCAGTCTATAATTTTCTGGTTTCTTTACTCCTCTCTGACAGTAAACAGAATATGTTTGAGTCATGGACAAAACAAGACATTTGAGGACGTCGTCTTGAGCTTTGATCAACATTTTTCACCATTTTCAACATTTTATGGACCAAACAACTAATCAGTCAATAAAAACACTATTTTAGGCTAAACAATTTCACCATATTTTATATTCAGGTAATCCAAAAATAATGTAAAGTAATCAAGTAGCAATACTTTAATAATGTGATACTTGGATTAGCTTACTGACTACATTTTTTAAGAGATAATTAGTAACTGTATCTGAATACATTTTTAAAGTAATCTATCCAACCCTGCAGCAGTCAGTGAGGGACGAGCAGAGGCCTCAGTATAGATCCAGGAACCCCAGAGTAGGGAACAAATCAAAAGCTTGACCTGCGACATTTTGTTAAACTCCTGCTATGCAAAGGGCTGTAATTTACAACCAGGAATCTTCCTGAACAGCTTTCTCTTCAAACATTTTTTAAACTCACATGAATCAGTATTTGTGATGACAACAGTGATCGAAAAGACAAACTTTACAATGATTGATTCCTCTGTTCTGCATCCACAGAAGGTTCCAGGAGATGGAGAGTCCTCCTCTTCCAGCTCATCACACAGGGAAACAGAAGAGCGGTGGCTGCCCCTGTGTCCTCCTCTAAGTACTGTTACTATGGACACCAAAGTCCCGTCCCTCTACAGCTTGTCCAAAAAGGACTGTGTATGTGTGTGCGTGTGTGTGTGTGTGAGAGAGAGAGAGAGAGAGAGAGAGAGAGAGAGAGAAGGTGCATCATTTTCTATCCAAATGGTTTCATTTGCACTTTTGCCAAAAGCAACTTTTAAAGCTAAAACTTTTTAAATTAGTGTTTGTAATGTTAAATTTTGATGAGAGGATCTAAAGGGAGAGGTGTCAGCAGCAGGAGAGTCACTGCTGACTGATTCCACCGTGCACAGATGCAATGCGTTGCAGCCACCACCTCAGTCACGGACATTCTAGACAATGCTTGTGATTCCACAAGCCGCACGTCCCAGAAACTATTTTTACCAGAAGCTGTGTCAAGCTGCACAGAGCAGATCGAGGATAGATCATTTTAAATTTTCAAAATAAAATGCATGTGCAGAGTCCTGATCATAAAAACAGACAAAACATGAACTATTTAGCTGCACTGCCTGTGTGCCCATGGTAGAAGCACAAGAATCAGGGAAAAATAACCAAATCAACAAAATCTGAGCAAGTCAACAAAATCAAGTGCGCAAAATGCTCTGTTCCTGAAAAACTCCTGCTGGGTCATAAAGCCATGTGGAGGACGAATCAAAACTTCAACGCAGATGTGACGTGCCAGGTGGAATCAAGTAATAAAGCTGCAGACCAAATCTGGCATTCTGGCGATTAGCCTAGGGTTGTAATTACATTTTATTTCTCTAATTCATCAGCACTTTCTTGATACCACCACTCCCTCTCTTTATTCGCTGTTAAGCTCACTCGACCACCGCTGCACTCTTTCTTTCTCTCTCTCTCAAACAAAAGGACACAAACCAAAGGAAGCTTCTTGGTGTCGCTACTTTTGCAGCATAAACTGCAGCCAGACCCACATGTAGAGGCTGGGTACACAAAACAAACCAAGTGAGGGCACAGCTGGGAGAGTATCATCGTTCGCTTCATGAACTCCACCTGAAGAAGCCCCTGGTTCCACAGATATTTCAGGCTGACTATGGAGCAGTCTGATGACTGGCTCACAGCCACCGCAGTGTGGCATCGGGTGGAATCTCTCCAAAAGTTGACTGTGTTGACTCTTCACCGCAGGGACTGTTTTTTTTTTCTGGCATCCCCTGCAGGCCCCGTCCCCTCTACCTAAATGCACCACCTCCATTCAAATGAATGAAAGGGATGATGTTTTTTCCACAACACCTGATTCCATCTGAAAGGTGGAGAGGCCTTAGTTTAGTGGAGAAACGGGAGGTCTGTACTCTTGCCGGTGTAGAAAGGACACCGTTCCCTGCAGGTACAGACGTCAACAGTGACATCAGCAGCTAAGGTTGTCAGAAGAATCAATTCAATACTTTTTCAGTACTACATCATTAAAAAAAAAATACTAACATTCAATAGTATTGAAAGTACCAAAGGTTTAAAAAAGAAAAGATCTAAGTGCTCATTCAAATTTTAGTCTTTATTGTCCTGCCTGAACTTTGTCCTGCAGCAAAACTCAATAGTGTTCAGTGACTTTCTGCACCAGCACTTCATGTAGGTTGTTAATTTTAAGAAAGGAAAAAAAAGTTTTTGTGCACCTAGGGCTTTTTTTTCTTTTTGCCGTGGTACCAAAGTTTAAAATTCTGGTGTTGTGACAAACCTAGCAGCACACAGCTCAGCTGACTGTCTTCTCACATGAATAGTTTATTTCTAATACTATGTCTCAGTGTACTATGTAACATCTCAACTTGCTCATGATATGTGGCACACTGTGTAGTCATGTTCCATGCCTCCCTGCAGGGGGCAGCAGAGTCTTAAGGAGACGAGGGAAGAGTTTGTCTTTTGTAGCCACCTCCCCATGATGACACCAAATATTGAAAACATCCATGAGTACCAGATGTCTGATCAGATTCTGTATGGTCCAGATGCAGAACTTCTGGTCCTAATTCAAAATGTTCTCTAAAAGGTTACATGAACTTGTGCCTGGCAGTGCAGTATTCATGACAGCACAACTTGTTTCTGTTTGCACATTTCAACATTTGACCAGTGGGCAAAATGTTGAGTTGACACACACTCTGGATGTTCAGTGTTTCGGTGATAGGTGGACTCCTTTCTGGTACTAATGTGTTTTTTTTTTTTTTTCATTCTTTAAGTTTTCACATCAACGACCTCTGTAGGTAAAATGTATAATAATTTTAATTTTTTCGCCGAAATGAACAATAGTGACCACAAACACAACAGAGTTGGGATGAACTGTTAGCAGGTAACAGTTCATTCCTGACTTTAAGTAGCAGCAGTTTAACAAAATAATCCCAACTCAAGGTTCACTTTCTAGCTGTCTCTAGAGCTTTCCATTCTTATTGTCTTCATCATCAGATGAAAGGACTCGGTCATGGAGATGGTTCACTTGTCATTATGCGACTTAAAGCTGGGGTAGGCAGTTTATTTTTGGCATCACTGGGCAAAAGTTCCATAATAACCTCTCAGTAATTAAACAGGGCTGTGAGAAAACTAGACATCTGCTCCAAATCTTCTGTTTTCAGGCTTTAGAGAAACTAGCCCGTGATGGACTTGGCCAATCGCAGGTCAGTAAGATAGTTGATTGTGGAGTCTCACTCCCAAAATGTCAGTATTTGATGACCTGGGAACAGAGTCCTGCATGGCTCCTGCTTTGCAAACCAGCACCCACCCACACCTGCAGATCTCAGCATCAGAACCAACCGGCTACCTGCAATTATCTCAAAGTCAGATCTCTTCATGCTGATATAAGGTCTGGTTTTGTTTTTCAGTTCACAAAACGCTGCAGGAGTTTGAAGTGAATGGCGACTAGTTTTTAAACAGAAAAAAAACAACAACCCAACCCTCAGCTGGCATGACTGAATTTTCATTTTTAGGCAAACTATCCCTTTAATCACATACTACTACCTGTTATAATGTGACTGAAGTTTCTTACTTAGGTCACATGTAGACAACTAAACCATCTCCACGACAACTGAACAAGCTTTATTCACTAATTAAAGGCTGTGATATGGGGTGGAACGTTCTGGAAAAAGCCAATAAGTAGACCTCAAGTTCAAATTGTTTTGTTTTGCAGTCAGTCGTGAAGGTGTGTAATATTCTAATATCGTCCTACATATCACATTGGAGGTAGTGGCCCAGTCTCCTCTGCACAGCTTTGATCCAAAAAACTGTGTTTGTGTTTTTCTGTCACTACTCTGTCATACTTTGGCCTCTGGACTGCAGTGCAACTCTATGTACATGTGCCTTCCACAAATGTGCAGTAGCCAAACCAGCCAGTAGAGAGCACTATTGCAGCAACAGCGACGAGCAGCCAGCAACTGTCAGCAGCCTCCCACAGACTGGCAGGGCCAACTGTTTTGGTTGGAGCACACATCCAGGCCGTAGATGCCTTATTAGTCCTGGAAAAGGTGTCTGTGGTGAGGCAGGTGTGTCCCCTCTGCCCTGCTGTGTGTCCTGTCATTGGTAACGAGACAATCAGAAACCACAGACGTGAGTCTTAACTCGCGTCTTCAAGCACCTTCTTCACTGTTTTATTAACTCAAGATGATGCACACCAAGAAAAAGGCTTTATCACCTTCACTTAAATAATAAAAAGAAAAAATCTCTCACTGTACTTTTTACATTGATCACTTTTATACGTGATGATATTTCCATTTTATTACAAATTAAAACATTTACTCAAACATTTGTTTCTGTTGTGTCATGTATTACTCTTCAAACTGATGCTGTTTATTCAGTGGTGGCCTGTGATTAAGTACATTTATGCAAATACTTGTACTTAAATACAGTTTTGAGGTACCTGTACTTTACTCCCAATTTCTGATACCTATATTTATACCTGTATTCTGCTACAATCTGTAAACTAATATTTTAACTTTTTACTCCACTACACTACAGCATTAATTAGTTATTAGTTATGTTAGTTAATCAAACAATTAATCGATTTTTGAAAATAATAGCTAATTGTAAAGTAATCCTCCCAACCCTGATTGCTTCGAATACAGAGAAAGGAACTGATTACAGCTGGACTGACCTGTTAGTGTGTCAGCTGTGGGTTAATGAAGCACTACTTTATTTTGAAAAATCTATCATATAGAGCACAATATCAACCAAAAGAAATAAAAGCTAGGTTTCATCACAGTGTCTCTCTGAAAGACAGGGATGCAAGATGAGGTAATAACTCTTTCGAGGTTGTATTCCAGTGAAACAAATTGTACATTTGGTTGAATTACTTTGCGGTTAATAAAACTGTGAGCATTTTGCATCAGGAGTTACGGTTCTTGTCAAGTTGCATGATGATGTTCTTATTTGATGCCATTATATGATGTCTTTAAATCAAGTAAAGGGTATTTCACAGACACATCTTCACTGAGTTAAACAGGCAAAACAAAGAAGACAGCATGACGTGTTGTTTGTTTGTATATTTAACATATTCGGTGTTTTCAGGTTTCATTGCATGTACTCAGTTGTAGTACTCGAAGTGCAGTTTGAACTTTAAGAGATCACTCAGTGTTTTGCAGATCTGCAGACAACTTAGGATGAAGCACCTACTGCAATGGCATCACATCTGCCAGATGCAACCAGCAGATTTACAAAGTTTTCTCAGCTTCCTTAAAGGCACATTGAACAGTGTAATGGTATAACCAACGCTCCTGGGCTGTTATCTATTTAGAATATTTTGTTACTTATTCAGAGCATTTTATTATTTGTTTAGAACATTTTATTTATTTAGAACATTTTCTTATTTATATAGAACATTTTCTTATTTATTTAATATATTTTATTATTTGGGTCTTTTTTTTAATTTATTTAGAACATTTTTTATGTAGAACATTTTGTTATTTTTTAGAACATTTCATTATTTTTTTTAAGAATATTGTATTATTTATTTATTTATTTATTTTAAACTTATTTAGAACATTTTGTTGCTTATTTAGAACATTTTTATGTAGAACATTTTGGTATTGTTTGAAGCATTTCATTATTTAGAAAATATTTTATTATTTTAAACATTTTCTTATTTATTTAGAACATTTTGTTGTTTATGTAAAACATTTTTATGTAAAACATTTTGTAATTATTTACATAATTATCTTATTTATTTAGAACATTTTGTTGTTTATGTAGAAAATGTTCTTATTTATTCAGAACAGCTTTTTTATTTATGACATTTTATTGTTATTGTTGACATTTTGTTATTTATTTAGAACATTTTCTTATTTATTTAGTACACATGATATTCAGAACATTTTGTTGTTTCATTTTATTGATTAAGATTTTTTATTTAGAACATTTTGTTATTTATTTAAAACATTTTGTCACTTGTCTAGAACATTTTGTACAACATGCACATATTCTCTTACTCTCAACTAGACAAAACAAGCAAACAAGATGAGTGTGCAGTGAGCAGACAGTGAGACAGGCAGGCAGACAGACAGGTTTGTGGAGGTTCCTCCTCCCAGGTGGTATGCTGTCCAACAGGTTTGTGATGTGACATTTCTCACGGAAAACAGCTCAACACTTTGTGTCCTGGCAGTTTGAACAGAAAACTCAGCATAAAGACGTTTTGTTTGAAGTGATATTTTTGCCTTAACGTTTCTGAACTTCTAGAAGAATAAGTGGTGTTTTTCTCTTGGAAAGCTTTGACAGAGCAAACTGCAACAGTAAGGCGGCAACAGAGTTGGACAGGTGAGTGTCAGAGCCTCATCCTCTACATACTCACTCCTCAGGCCACAAGTGTTAGATTCATTTCCACAGAATCCTCCTGTGTGTTTTTCCCTCGTAGTTCCTTTTTGCTTCAATGGCATCCTTGTCAGTGTTGTGGATTACTGTCCTGTCCCTGCAGCTGGTGGCCCACTGCTCTGTCATCTACAGACACACTCCAGGTACTGTAAACCACACCTCTTCTCACACAGCTGGTCAGTTCATACAAGGCTACCTGTCTGTGTTCATATGTAGTTTGAGCTGATGGCAGCAGAGTGAACAGACTGGCTGGGATGATTGTTTCCTGTTACTCTAAAAATGTACTAATTACCTGTTAAAAATACTAACATAATCCAAGTACCATAATATTAAATAACTTAATTAGTTTCCAGAACTTTTTGACTACCTCAATATAAAATATGATGAAATTGTTAAGCCCATTATAGTCTTTTTAGGGCTGTAACAAATTATCATTTTCATCATTGATTAATCTGTCAATTATTTTCTCAATTAATCGATTAGTTGTTTGGTCCAAGATGACGTCCTCAAATGTCTTGACCTTTTATGGACGGTCAACAGATTAATCAATAATGAAAGTAATTGTTACAGGAAAGACAAGATTGTGAAAGAATTAATTAATTGATTAATTGTTTTGAGTTAATTTTTTTTATTTAAAAAAATGTCCAAACTCTCTAGTAATCAAATTACATTGCTTTTTAATATTCTGATACTTGGATTATGTTACTGACTACATTTTTAATGGGTAATTAGTAACTATCAGAATACATTTTTAAAGCCACAGTCTGTTCACCCTGCTGCCATCCGACAGGAGATACAGAATTATCTGCCACAGAAAATTCAAATTTTTTATAAACTGAACTGGTTATTGGACCTTTGCACAAAAAAAAAAAAATCTATTTCATTTACATGTAAAGTATGATAGTTTGTATCATATTTGATACATCAATAATACATTAAATATTTTAGAAACAATAAGTATTGTTCATTGATTTAGGAATATTTTTCAGTTGGTTTGGTCCTTTTTTTTCAAACAAGAACCTTTTGTATTTAGTCGGCAAAAACAGCTGGTCAGTGTAAACTGAACTGGTCAATATAACATACAGTTATGATAGTGATTAAAAGTGAAAGAGATTATAATGAGAGCATGTTGCATATGTAAAAAATGTTTATAAATATGTACATTTCCACTCTAAATTCATCCTAAGATGACATTTCAATCTTAAATTAGTTTGCTTCCAAGTGTATTTATGATTGTGACGAAGTAATGCAGACTGCATCATTGAATTCATTAGAATAATGATCGAGACAATCACAAATAAATGATCTTATTTAGCGGCTGAATCATATTTGATGCAAACATTTTCAGCACGATTTTAAAATAAAATAATGTCCAAAATATTAAGTAATTAAAGGTTGTTTCAATAAGGTATTGAAATATCAGTAATAATAACTGATAATTACTGATAATAATAAGTGTTATTCTAACAGTAACTTTTCCAAAATTATCAAAGATTTCATTGCCAAAAAACGTGACTTGCTATTTGAAGGCAGCCATGTTGGATTTTGCTGCTGCCTGCAGTGCACTGATAATCCACGAGTTGGCAAGACACGTCTCAGATTGATACAACCATGCTATCAGTAAAGTATTGATCATATTGATGTTGCAGAGGTCTCAGAAACTCTGTATGAGACCCACAGTATTGCTTCAGAATATTCCTGTATTGGATCACAGTGTATGGGAGTTGCATTGTTCTCTGTGGGCTGTGTTGTGCAGGAGATCCAGTGCTGGTGGACGGCCAGTCGGCGAGCTCCTTCCTGTCCCGCTCGCTGCTCTATAACAGCTGGGACTTTGAGCTGGTGGTCTATGGTAATCTGGAGAGAGAGTGTTTGGAGGAGCAGTGCAGCTATGAGGAGGCAAGAGAGGTGTTCGAGGACGACACTCAGACGGTATGAGCTGTCTCTCTACTGTACACTCATCTGGGTGTAGGATTCGACATCCAGACAGGGAGAAACCTGATTTGGGTGGAGGTTTACATCACCCAAACATTTCGTGAGATAGTTGTGACAGTGACGTTCTGAAAGGAACCAAAAATCATTAAAAGGACAGTTCACCCTGAAACAAAAAAAGTTTCATGTAGAAACTATTTTCTTTCTACTGAACTACACCCACCTGAGGAAGACATCATGAATGTCTTCATCCCACCCTGTCATGAGCATGAGCTTCTCATCCATGAGTAGATGCACAATTCCTTCTGCACAGTGAAATAGTTTTAAGTTTGTTGCACAGAGCCATCCGTCCTTAGAAACTGTTTGGAAAAGGGCAGGCACTTTGAAAAAACTCTTGGCAGGTGACTGGATGAACCATCTATTACATCTAACATGGGCTAACTTCAACCAATCAGATGAAACTCCTGCCAAGGTTGCCAAAGAGAAGAGCAAAAACATCTTTTCCATGGAAAAAATATATAAATCAACTTTACATATGGGTGTCATTTCATTTTAAAAAAGATAAACAGAATAAATACATTAATCGAGTTTGGAGGTCAAAGGTCAAAATGAGTACTTATGGTCATTCTAGTAGTTATGGAATTCTGCCACTTCTAGTATTAAAGTATTAAACAGTGGCTTAAATGAAATATTCTTTCCCATTTTAATGTAACTGCTTCATTAAATCTTCTTTTGTTTCCAATTTTAGGAACTGTTTTGGAAAGACTATGTCAACAGTCAAGGTAAGACTTTAAAAGATGAATGTCATCATTATCATATCGAATCTTAAAGTACAGAGATTGTATCTCAAAATAATGAAAATGTTTCTGAACATAATGACTTTACATCTAAGGAGAATGACTTAATATCTTAAAATAATGACTTAGAATGTAAGTAATTGTGATAAAGTTTCTAATTTTTATGTACATACATACATATATGGTCAATATTTTAAAATTGTTTTGATATTCCAAGACATTATTTCAACAAAGATCTTTTTTTCATCATATTGGCAGAAATGTGCTTCCATAGATATAGATGTTTGGAGATGAGTGTTTAACGTGGATCTATCAGTGTGTTTCTCACTGTTAACAGACTCCAGCCTGCAGTGTAGTTCATACACTTCAAACCAGAGAATTATAGACAAACATGAGGCTTTGTGATCAAATAAAGTTTTTATGTCACATCGACACTTCTGTCCATATTTGCACACACTCTCTCTCTGCAGCAATCATGCTTTGTTTTAATCAGCTGACGATGTGAGCGCTGTTATCTCTCTCAGGAGTGAACAACGCGATGTTCACGTTCATCGATGAACATGTTCAATGAACGCCGCTCTTTAAGCATGTTCAAGCACAACACTGCTGGTCAAAGTTCATTCCTGACTACAGAAAATTCAATTCATTCGTGGACAGGAACATGAGGACATAAGCTAATTAGACAAACAGAAGACCATAATGAGCGATGTCATCACTGTTGTGATAAGTGACCAACTAATCTGACTGATCTGAGATCTGTTTAATGTTTGTCTGTGAAGCATACACACCCAGAGTGGATGTGTCGGGGCTGGTGGCAGGGATCATGGCGATCCTCGTGTCTGCGGTGATTGCAACTGTGCTGGGAATCTACTGCTACAAATCCAGGGCCAAAGGTGGACGGAGGTCAGCCCAGTAAGTTTACTGTGACGCCTCAGCTCATACCATGACATCTTAACACTGCTGGCCATGACAGCTGGTTTGGATGTTCAAATGATGAGATCTAACTGCTTTAGTGACCCTCCGACCTTTTGCCCAGCACCACCACCAAAGTCTCACAACTCTTTTAAAAACAAATCATGAAATGTCATGTCATTCTCTGAAGAAATTCATAGTCTCTAAATCTTAATCTTATACACAAGAGGCTGACACACAGGGGCGTGTCCAGGCTTTTTTGACTGGGGTGGCACAAGCCTGTTGAGAAAATGTATGGACTGGAAAGTACAGATCTTTTTGAAACATCTACTGAAGTGCATTAGCACTTTGCTTGGTGAAGTCTTTTCAGTTGGTTTTCTGAATGCTGTCCTGTGTGCTGATCCAGGGCTCCGGTGAGGATGGCAGCAGATGGGCGTCCAGCCCCAGAGTCTGTGCCCCTGGCTGGGATCATCGCCCCGGGTCTTCCTAGCTATAACGAGGTTCTGGCCCGCACTGGGCAGCACGATGCCCCACCACCTCCGTATTCAGGGTAGGTGGATGCACTGGTATGCACATGTATCATGCACATGGACCCAGACCCAGAGTCTGTAGTGGTTCAAGATCCGGCCCAATACCTGTAAAAAGAAAGATACAGGTGTGGTTTATTTCCGTTAAACAGAAGCACCTGAATATTTGCCTACACCATCACCACCATACACATGTATGTAAGAAAAGATACAAAACATAAAATAGATACAACTGAAATACTATAAACAGAGTAAAAAATGGCCTGTGCTGAGGGCAAAAACATACAAAATATAAAATATATAAAATTTAATTAGCCTCCTTTTTTCATGTTGCATCTGAGAGGAGTTCCTTCTTTTGCATTCCATCCGAACACAGCAGCAGCTGATCTCACAGTACGCTGCAGCCCTGTCTTTTTCAGCGCTCTTTCTAGGAACAGAAACGCAGCCTGTAGGAACCTCATGTTCCATGCTGCTGTGTGCATACAAGAAACCTCACAAAGATCTCTCCTCTCTTTGACCACAGGGGGGCGCCATCAGAGAGCGCTGGTCCAGAAGACAACGAATGAGTGGTCTGGCAGAGCATCTCTCATCATTATGGTTGATAAGGCACTGGTGGTTTGAGTGGACTTTGAAATATTGCATGTTTTTTGATATACTGTATTTATGAGTGAAGTTTGGACACAGTCCTGGAATGGACACTACTGATCTGCATGTTGGCTGCCCAGTAGTTTTTCCCCAACTGATGTGATGCTTTAGCGTGGGTAGGGTGGGAATCATTTTGCAGTGGCACTGTACAGCCAACTGTGTTGTGTGTGTAAATCAGTTCATAGAGAATATTGGTTCTTTTAGAAACACAGACATGTTTTATATAATAAAACACATAACAATTACATGTCTCCAGTCATTTTATCCATCAGTTATGTCTTGTAAAGCCAGTACACTTAGAAATAAGGGTTCGAAAAGGGTTCTAAATGAAAGGATGATGTTCTACTCAGAAATATTTATTCTTAAAAATGCTTTTATTGTGAAGAAAGGATTCACCAAGATCTTTGTAAAAATAAGGAAAACCTAACCTGATTTTAGCAGCAGTTTGTTCCACAGAGCTATCTGGGAAGTCGTCCTTGCAAACTGTTTGGAAAAGGGCAGGCACTTTCAAAAAACACTTGGCAGATGTTTGGATGAACCATCCGTCTATCACATCTAACATGGGCTAACTTCAAAGAAAATCTGCACATAAAAAATACTCTTAGGAATACCATAGTCATATTTGATTCAAGAAAAGGTAGCATGGCTAATAGATGTCTCGCTGTCGTCACACCTAAAGCTGTGACCATAGCTGCAAGTAGTCCCTCCTCGAATGTTGATTGGCTGCACCAGATAACTTGAAGCCTGGCAAGATGGATTCTTGCGTGATCACGCAAATCCAGCTGCCTTGCAAGGTAATTAAGAGTCCTTTTCATACAAAGGACTGTTTTTGGAAGTGCTAGAAGGGTCTTCGTAAGTTCAATAGATGGCACCAAAGTCTCTAGCATCTTGAATCGAGCTGGTTTAAGAACCTGAGGTAATTTGGTGGAAAAGGGTCTGAAAAAAGGGTTGCAAATGGAACCTTTATAAAAGGTTCTACTAGAGACCAAAAGGGGTTCTTAATGGAATGCTTTTCATCCAAAGAATCATTTTTGGAAGTGCTTTGTCAAAGGTTCTTTGTACCATAATATAAAAAGGTTCTCTGTAGTTCACTGGATGGCACCAAGGTTCCAAGAATCTTGTATGGAAGTGGTTGAAGAACCAGAATTAATTTAGTGGAGAAGGGTCTGAAGAAAGTGTTGCAAGTGGAAGCAAAAGGTTCTACAAGGAACCAAAAAAGGTTTTCTAATGGAACCCTTTTCATCCAAAGAATCATTTTGAAAGTGCTGGAACAGTTTTGTCAAGGGTTCTTTGTACTATAGTATAAAAAGGTTCTCGGTAGTTCCAAATGGCACCATGGTTCCAAGAACCTTGAATGGAACTGGTTCAAGAACAAGAGCTAATTTGGTGGAAAAGGGCCTGAAGAAAGGGTCACAAGTGGACTCCTTATAAAAAGGTTCTACCAGGAACTAAAAGGGGTTTTTAATGGAACCCTTCTCATCCAAAGAATCATTTTTAAAAGTGCTGGACGGGTTTTTATCAAGGGTTCTTTGTACCATAAGATAAAAAGGTCTTCAGTAGTTTGATAGCTGAATCTTGACTGGAACTGTTTCAAGTTAATTTGGTGGAGAGGGTCTGAAGAAAGGGCTGCAAATGGAACCTTCGTTCTGCAGGGGCCAAAAAGGACTCTCCTATGAGGACTACCCGAAGAGCCCTTTATGGTTCTAGTTAGCACTTGTATTTCTAAGAGTGCAGAGACAAGCACATGTGTAATAAGTTGAGTTCACAAGCATGTCATCACATCACTCTGTACATGCTGCAACTTATTTATCACAACAGTTTGTTATAGAACTACAGCTGGATACAGAAGCTGAGCTCAATTTTTACTGTCTTCCACAATGCTACAGCACACTGCGCTGCTGTGCATGACAAATTGTGTGTGTGTGTATGTGTGTGTGTGTGTCTGTGAGCGAGGGAGGGAAGGAGAGGATGAACGCCAGCCCAGTCATTCCTCTTAAAAATGGCGTCTTGTGAACAAAATGAGCGAAAATAGCTGTAGTGTTGAGTGTGTGAGCAGCAGCAGCAGCAGCAGCAGAGCAGTGGTCGGCGCTGGATCAGTGTGACTGTGGCTTCGCTTATTAAAGCTGCTACAGAACGTGGAGCATCTGTTCTACGGCCCATCAGCTTAACACAGGAGACAATAGACAGTGAAATATATGGGGAGAGGAGAGGAGGGAGGAGGTGCTCCTGGCTGCTGTGACCCCCTCCCCTCCTCCTTCTCTGGCTCCTTATCCTCCCTCCATTCCTCCCAGTCTACAGGCTCGTCAAGCGGAGAAATAAACAGAAGCGAGCAGCGGCAGAGAAGAGAAGACATTCCTCCCTCCCCTCCCCCTCGCTATCTGCCCATCTTCATCCAGCCCTTTCTTTCATGGAGAGGAATTATCCCGCTGCAGGCTTCGGAGATCTTGGGGCTGGGACGGGATGGAGTTACGACAGATCGGCCAAAGCAAGGTAAGCCTCGGTGGGCAAAGCATGGGGCACCCATCCGCTCCCGGTGGGTGCACCAGTGTGCTTTAACAATGCCACGAGCCTGCCTGCCTGCGCCTCTGCATTCAGCCAGGCTGCATGCTGCTGCTGCTGCTGCTACATGGCCACCAGCTCCAGGTACAGCCAGCCGTATTGTCATCGGGGGAGGGGAGGAGGGGTATTGGGGGGGTGGGGTGGGGGGCTGTCTCCAAAATGCATGGAATGCGATGGAAGGTTAATAGTGATACGGAGACGGAGGAGAGGAGAGAGACGAAGGGGGATGGGTTGCTGGGAGCCGAGGGTGTTATTTTGAAGAATGAAAGATCACATCCAGGTTCAGCTCTGCATTGTCTCCGCTGCCTGCAGCTTTGTCTTCTTTTCACTTAACACATGCATGACAGGGACACTCGCAGGTTGGTGGGTACAGTGGTCCACTGATTGGCTGCAAATCATAGCAGTGCGATGTACAGAGCTGCTGCCTGCTGTGGCAAAGAGACGCCAGCCTGCATACCATGAAATAGAAAAACAACTTGTGAATGAAATAATGTGCCTTTTTAGTCATATGTTTTATTTAGTCGCCATTCAAACTGAAGCAAACTGTCAGTTATGTAGCTAATGATGGTAACTGCATGACTGTACTGACAGAGGTGTGTGTGTGTGAGTGTGTGTGTGTTGAATATGGCTGATGTGATCTCAATGAACTTGTTGGGCTCAAACATCAAAGGTGACATTCCGCCTTATTAGTAAACACTAGCCTACTGTACAACAATGTCACGTGACAGACAAACGTGCCCGACTGTCACCGAATTAAACGTCAGCTAATTAAGGTTACTAATTAGCCTCTGCTATGTTAGCTTTCAGCGCAGTCAGGCTGCATGTTTAGTTAGCTCGCACATGATTCAGTGTGTGACAGTGGCTGCATCTGTGCAGCTGCAGACACTTCCCCCTGTGTCCCGTCAGACTGGCAACACAGCCGAGGCTGCCGTACAACACACGTTAGCAAACAGGCTAATTAGCCAGTGCGACACGTCCGCGGCAATATGTTCTGAAATATCAGCACAACTCCCAACACTGTGACCGTTAATAAACACTGTTCATAAATGACACAGGAAGCGGGCTTTTCCTCACACGTCAGTGTTGTGTGTTGGAATTGCGGCCACGAGCCATGCTAAAGTTAGCTATCCCCTGTTAGCTTTGCTCCACGTTAGCGGTCGCCTTGACAACCACATCAGTCTTCCGTCAGGCTCAGGAACCAGTGCTAATGATGCTTTTCTTTAGACTACAGATAGAAAATATGGTCAAATGTAAGGGAGACTGGGAGCAATTGTGACATTTTTTTTCCATTTTCAATCATAACTCACAGACAGCTTGAAATATACTGGTCATATTTTGATATAAGAAACGTATGTGCACTAATTAATAACACAACTGATATATTTTCACTTAGAGGGATAAGACTATAATACTATAGGGTTGGGTGATGCCTACCAAATTGGCATATGACAATGTCCACAGTGAAACATTGTGATGGACGATGACATTGTTGCTGGGTCTAAAAGGGTTTTTGTCTTGGCACCACAAGTCGGTAACTTGTCTCTATTATTGCAGAAGACAAGGTAATTGCCTAGTCTTTTGCAAAAATATTTTAGTGCTGGCTAGGTTTTAGTTATCTGAATGAGTTAAAGTTATTTTACAGTTGAATTTATGAAATGTTTCCATTTTCCAACAGAAGAATATGTCAACACAGACAAACAAGGTGCTTAACTTGGGTCATGTGTCACAGTGGTAGTCTTGGGTAGTATGAAGGTATTACAGTATACCAGGGTATAAAGAAATACAAAATAAACTTTTATAGGAGAGATTTATTGTTGGGAACAAAACTTGACTATATCAAGTACAAATGAATTGAGGCAAACCTTTATTGGTTGAGGACAAAACTGAGAAAAAGTTTTTTTGGGGCAAGAAAGAAGCTTAATGAAGCAATTGTTGCTTGAGAAATGAACTGAGGAAAACCAGTGCTGTTATAAGTATCAAAAAGTACCTTAAAGGTGATGTATGTGATATTTATTCTAGAGGTCGCTGTAGAGGACCAGCATGTCAGACCAAAACAAATGCATGCTTCGTTTTCTCAATAAAGTTTTGGGGGGAAAGTGTCACTTGAACGCACACTGCTCACAAACCTCAACTGTCAAAGTAGGAAGTGGTCATCAAATGTGGATCAAGATTATGTCAATACTTCACCTATTTCTGGCTTCAAATATTTTCAGAGACATAATTTAGTGAAATGAGAAAGATTGTAACCAGGCGGCCCCCATTTTGTTTTTTGTAACTAGAAGGGAAACCCAGACCTGCGAAAGATCTCGCAAGATTTATAATTTTAACCCAAACACTGATCTTTCCCTCTCCCTAAACAAATGTTTTCTGTCCCTAAACATACCCAGATTTTTAACAAAATTTTGTTGTAAACATTATTAGTTTGTACAGTGTGCACAATAAGCAAACAATGCATTCAAATCTTGTGAGCCTTAAAGAATAGGGTTCCCTTATAGGCGCAGCCATTTCCACGTTGACTCCTGAAACTATATATATATATAAATAATATATATATATAATATAATATAAATATTCTGTTACTGCATCACGCACGTCTGCGTCGTCACTGTTGAGCACAAATCTTGCATCTCCATACTTGGTCCTTTTTTTCTTTTTCTTTTTCTTTTTTTTTATCTCTGTCTCATTTTTTTTCATAAATCAATGCTATTGGTCAACCTTTATACATAGTTTTTTCATTTCCTGAAAAGAAACAGTTGTACTCATACAAGGTTTCTGCCCAGCAGCAACAATGTTTTAGTGACTGTTCAGTTGCACTGTAAAAACAAAAAAGAAAGAGAAAGGAAAAGAAAACTCAAAATTTCAAGGCAAAGGACTGCAATAGCCCAACTCAAATTGTTAAGTTTTAAAAAAGTTTTACCAACTACTGATCTTTTGCTAAGATAATATACTTTTCTTCTTTGGGTAAATTTAAAGCTTTGAATTTTAGAAACTCAAATCATTGTATTTAAAATAGTGTTCATTAAATTATTGAAGTGGAAATAAATGTTAAATTTTAAATATTTTTAATTAAAACAGTTACATTTTTCAGGCACTAAAAAGAAAACAAATCAGGTTCTCAGTTCACTGTGAGTAAAACTCAAAGATTCAAGTTTATCTAAAGAAGAAAAGTAAATTATCTCAACTAAAGATACTAGGTCAGCAAAATTTTTTAAAGTTTATTTAAAACTTAGGAGTTTGAGTTGGGCTCCAAACTCATAAATCCATTGCAGTGCGTTGCCTTGTAATTTTAAGATGTCTCAACCATTTTTTTACAGTGTGTAATATGATAAAGTTACTCACCAGACTGCCATGTTGAAGAACGGAGGCAGGAAAGACTGAGACTTGCACTTGCATGCATGAACGCGCATGTGCACAAACGTGCACGCGTACGCGCACAAACAGGGACAGGCGGCTGCTGCAGCCAAACAGAGACGAGTGAGTAACAACAAAAAACACAGGCAGTGAACCGTCATTCTCTGCTCAGGGAGACAGAACTCCACTATATCTTTATATTGCAAATCATTTGCTGACGTCTAATGAGGACGAATGTTGTATTTAGCACCTTTAATGTATTGTGATTTTTGTGAGGAGAGAAAAGGAGAGCAGAAATTAGTTAGAACTTGTATGATATGGAAATCTGGTCTTCACACCAGCAATTAACACTTCAAACCTCTTCAGTTACAATCATGAAATGTGGATTCTTTGCCTTGAGTGTGACTTTTAACACTTTGTGCAGGTATCTAAACCAAAACAGCAATTAGGAGAAAAAAGGAGGAACTTTTGAAATGCTACAGAAAAACTGGTGCGACCTGGGGGTTTGGAGGCAAGAGGAAATGTGGCCAAAACTAACCGTAACCCTGACAACACAAGTTTACCCTCACAGTATGATTTCTGAGGCAACAGTAATACCCATTTTTCTTTCTCACTTGTAGAATACAAGTACAATGTAAACAATGTAAAAAAAAAAAAAAAGTAAAACAATGTAAAAACTACACAACACTCCCGCTTTACTACACGACACGCCCCTTGAGATAACTTCTTAGATTAGCATACTTACTTGAACCCGAATTATTTTTTTGATGTAGCTTTTGTGGCTAAAGTTAACCATGTGGTTTTGGTAATATTGGCCAGTTTAAGAGAAAACAGAGGAGACTTCAGCAAACTGAAAATAAGCATCTCATTTAACCTGTTCATAAGTCAAAGAAAACACAATCATGAGAAACAAAAATTTCTTCTGGGGTACAAACTAACTAACTAACTAACTAACTAACTAACTAACTAACTAAGGTAAACCATGAATTATTTGATTACCTAACTGAAGAAGCTATTATGCTTTAAATAGTTAATCCACAATCACCCATGGGAGCACTTTAAAATACAATGATTACTAAATTCATGAAGCATTAATTTATATCTGTGAATCAACATACTGACCACTTTCTTCATGAGTCCTTCCTGATTAACTATGAACCAGCTGTTGACTCATTAATTACCAATTACTTAATCATTTTTGTGCCCCCTCAAGTAAAGCCTGAGAAGTTACTAAGTAATCCCTCATAACTTCATGATAAGGCACTACTTGATAACTACTCAGTAATTATTGTAATTAAATGAATTAATTATAGTAATTAAAGTAATTCATGAATCAGCAGCTGGTTCACAGTTAATCAGGAGCGACTCGTGAAGAACGTGAGTCGCACCTCATTCGTTCATGAATTACTCAGTACTTAATGCTTCATTAATTAACAGGTAGTTGCTAAGCTATTCCTCACGCATTTTTTAGTAACAGTCATATTTTTGTGAAGCGTTTTGTTAAGTGTTACCCAAGTTAATTGGTGCTGATGAAAAATATATAATGCACTCAGCGCTCTGATGCATCACATACTTCTTAAAACCATATTAATCATTCAGAAAACACATCAGCACATCTTTAATCAATTTAAAGTGTCCAATCTGAAGGATTGGATGCAGTTTTGTTTTTGTTTTGTAGCTCTGCTACACATATTCAGAGATTACTAGTGACTGTGTCAAATTCAAACCAACCGGAAAAAAAACAAGCCAAATTAAATCATGAGACAAGTTATAAAACAACTTGAAAAAGCAAATGTTCCTCATAACGAACCAGAACATCAAAGACTGATTTCTAAGGACAAAAGCAACTTCTCTGTGGAAAAGCTCTGTTTGAAGTCGGTCCATTAGAAGATGACATGGCACCACGAGTGGAGTTTTTACCAGATCTTCAAGTGTCTGTCTGAGAATTTAAACATTTCATTAGCATTAAGCACACAACTCAGCAGCTCAGAGTGTATAACCATATACATTTCAACCAGGAGAGACGAATGAATGAAATAAAGAGAAGGTTTATTATAACAGATGATGTGTGATAATAGTCTTGGACTCTAAAGGGAGTAGTCGTGGGGTGTCTGCCCTGAGCAGAGGAACACATAAACCCCCATGGTGTCCAGACAGTGGAGGTGGTGGCGGGGAGGACTCTGCTGAGACTGGGAGGTTGATGAGGCTGATGAATCTGGGTGGTGATGGGGAGATGAAGGTGCGTGCGTACCTGCAGCATGGAGGAACTAAAGACTGGGAGAAAATCATATTTAAAAAGACTGCAGAAAGATGTTAATCGATGGTAACTGACAGTCCCAGACAATGACAGAAAGGACGTCATACTGTAAACCTGAATAAGTCAGCATCACTCAGAAAAACCAAGGCAATCAGTTGCCACAATTTTCATGAGTTCATTAACTCAAAAGTTAGAGGTTATCAGAGCTTAATGTACTCTTTTATTACAGTAAAATTAAAATGATTAATTAAGCCAACTCAAATGTTTCTCTCAGTTAACAGGACTGACTACATTTGTAGAGTACAATATATAGAATTAGTATAATATAGTAAGTATATTAGCTCACAATTATATGTATAGGGAACTCAATAAAGTCATTTTTGTTCAGTTTTAGGGATCTTATTTCCTTCATTAATTGAAAATGATTAGTTTAACACAAAAGAAAGAAAAATTCTACTGGGACTCAACACTTTTAAGGTAGTAGAACCTCTAAGCAAATATTAAGTTTTCACTATTTAATACAAATTATTTATTGGAGCATTTGATTTTACAGTGAATTAGTAAGTATGCATGAAAAGAGTGAAAGGCAGAATGAATAAGAAATAAAATATAGGCCAAAGCATGCAAAAGGATAGTCTCTGTGACTGAAGTTTCACTAGAGCTTCATTAGTCAAGTACTTAGACTTATCCCACTGCCCTCAAAGAATGACTCTGATCTAAGGGACAACTCTCTCTTGATGGCTTCTACGACGGCACATCCAGGTGAAACATAAAAAAGTTATATTCAGTATTTAGGATTACATTAATATCTGAACAAATATCACTATAAAGTAGGGCACTTTGCGAGGCAGCTGGATTTGTGAGATCATGTGAGAATCCATCTTGCCAGGCTTCAAGTTATCTGTTTGTGTCTGCACCAAAAGTGGTGCAGCCAGTCAGCATCCTTGGAGGGACTGTTGGCAGTTGCAGCTGTGATTTTAAGCACCCATGGAAGTGACTGGTCTTGAACAAACGATGGCAGCTCCTGAAGAAGTTAGCATAGATACTGTGATAGCATCAGTTGTATCAGAACTGGAGAGTATTTCTTCACTGAAAGAAGAGCAAAGAACGACACTGAAGGCTTTTCTTAATGGAAAACATGTTTTTGTTCTTATCCAGACTGGCTTCGGCAAGAATTTGATTTGAATGGTTGACGTTCATCCAATCACCTTTTTTTTTTTTTAAAGTGCCTGCCCTTTTCCAAACAGTTTTTAAGGAGGACTTCTGAGATGGTTCTGTGTAACAAACCACCTGACATGTCAGGTTAGGGCTGTGTATTGGTATTCAACACCTTCATATTGAAACTTATCATGTCAAACGATACCTGCATTTGATCCTTTTGGTACCCAGAAATCAAGATTATTTATATATTTCATCTCACAGCCAATCATTGCAAACATTCCTCATAAATAATAATCTTTAAAAAAGGTATCAAATGGCATAGGGCTGGGCAATATATCAATATTTTATTGTATCGCGATGTGAGACTAGGTATCGTGATACATGTTGCATATTGTTATATCACTATATGACACAAGTATTGTCTTATTCCTGGTTTTAAAGGCTGCATACAGTAAAGTGATCTTTGCCTATTTGCCTTCATCCACATCCACCCCATGAGTCCAAAATCTCATGGTGTTAATATTTTCTGAAAGCACCTGTAGTCATCCGGCCAAAAATATTGTGATATTTACTCATTTTATCACCTCAGCTGCTTCCACCCCCCGGAGTACACAACATGTCGTCAGTCACGACCTATATGATCAATAGTTATTGATATCAACCGATATGAAACTTCACTATCATTTTTCAGCTATATCTCCCAGGCCTAAAATGGTATACTCTATTGTAGAGCTGCACAATATGGTAGAAAAGTCATATTGCCATTATATGACTGAAATTGCCATTGCAATATGCAATTCAGTTAATGGGTATGATCTTTTTTGCAGTGCAATTTTCATTGTCATTCACTGAAAAAAAAAACTTAAAATCACAATGATGTGACCTTTATTGGGTTCTGTACAGAACAAACATGTTTTCTTTCATCTGGAGGACAAGATTTTTAGGCCACGTCATCTCTGCAGCACTACAGTTCTTCATTATAATGATGTTTTCTCACACATTTTTCCATTTTCAAAAAATTGTCATTTGCTTCTGGCTCTACGATTTGGATTCTGCACTTGGCCATATTACGATAATTTTGTGATGATTTTTTGCAGCCCTACTGGTACTGACACTGGTATCATATTTTTTTTAAATGATACCCAGCCCTACTATAAACAAGGAATAAAGAGGATAACAAACAGACAATTAAAATTTAGAGTGATTCAGTTCAGTTAGGCTAGAGCGACAATTTGATGCATATGACATTTGGATAGACAGCTGGTTTTTAGTCATGAATCAATTATTCAAAACCAACAGCTTTATTTACTGACTTGGAAGTGACAAGTCCTCATCTCCACTAACTCGTTCATTGACTCAACCCTCCCACCTGCTGCTAGCTAGTACAAACTATGAAGAACATGTGTGCCTCACCATTGTGCAACTCTTATATTAATAGTATTTGTGGAAATGTATCAAGTCAATCACTGTTTTAGCCCGGTCCCATGAGAGTGGCGACCACTTTGGCACTTGTTTCAGCTCAGTAGTCTCTAAGGGGCTCCCCCTGGCTGCACGAGTCACTCACTCATCCACCCACAAGTCCCATGCCACAATGAGTAACCATCCATAAATGAGCGTCACAATCCCCGGGAAATTACTCGTTTCACTGTCAGAATTTTATCTATTCGGTCTGATAACATTTGGAGTCTAGAAGAGCTGCACGGTGAAAAATTTTTATCCCATTCAAGTCAACAGAGGGCTAAACCAGAAGTCAGATCCTTCAGAATTTTGTGGGCTATTTTGGGGATTGTTGCAGCGTAAAATGCCTGATTTCATGGCAACAATTCTAAAAAAAAAATTGCGATGCATGCTGCGATGCTGTTAAGCATTTTTTTTGCAATGAAATTGTAGGTGCAAGTAATCCATTGAGAACGAAACTGAACTCTGTTCTGAGTGTTCTAAGGAACCTCACCTGAAAGGCTCAGGATGACAAAAACTTTATTACATAACTGTTAAATACTCGATTCTGATTGGTCACTTACAGCACTCTGAAGGTCTGTTATATCTGTATAGCAGACCGTTGCTATGAAGAACAGACTGTTGCTATCAACACATTTCTGATCATAGATTCTGGAGGAGCAATAAAATCGTTGTCAAATCACTCAAATCATTTTAAAATTAATATTTTATTTGCGAATTATTGATTTTTTTGCAACATAACGATGTAACAAAGAAAGTAATGTACAGTGAGTGGGTCAATATTGCAAAATTAAGCCATAAAATCATTTTAAAACTAATATTTTTGTCACACAAATGTGTGCCAATTCTTACATTATCCATTAAATGTTTTATTTGTAGATGAAGAATTGCACTTTGCAGTATTCCACAAAGAAGCAAAATGAGCTCAAAGTTAAAAGCACAAAATTTTACAATAAAAGTGCAGAGGGCACTGAATGATGTTAATAACAATCACAAACCTCCTATTCTTTTCAGTACCTGTGAGAAAATAACAAAATTGAAATAATGATTAATATTGGGCTGCATGGGAAGCAACGAAGAACCATCAAACTTGTGGAAAAATAGTGGAGTTTGGACAAATTTGCAAGGTTGCGCAGAATTTCACAGGGATTGGTTGAGTTTGTGTTAATTGTCATGATCGCAATATAGCAACTGCCTGGAGGGTGTGAGAAGTTGGCCGGCTGGGCCAGCTGAGGTCTCTGATCCACATGTTCTGTGGGTGCTGGAGCTGGTGGGGGATTCACTGAGCTCTGGACCACTGACTCAGCAAAACGAGTGTCTTTAAAACCTGACTCTCATTGGTGAGTGACTCACACAAACTCGAGTCAAACTTTAGATTGAAATTGAGAGCTTGACTGCTTCTGCTTCATTGTATTTTCCTCCGCTGTTACTTGCTTGTAACATCAGCCAAGCTGGTAGAAGGCCCAGGAGAGAAGAGGGCTCCTCTTCCAGTCCGTTCTGCTTTTTCACTACTTGTCAACTTTCTATATCTGTGACACATCACCGGTGTTCACTGTCAGTCAGATAAGAAATGGCTTTGGCGTGCTACTGTTACAACATCTTGATAAGAAGAAAATAAAACCAAAAAAACTTACACAGCCAACAAAAACTGCGGAGAGACAGTTTTGAGCACCAGAGGTGCCTCACTGTGAGGTTCAAGTTCTTCTGTTGCTCTTAGTTTCATTTTAATTTGGTGTAGTTTGCATTTGGTTTTCTTTTGAAGCCATTTTACAACACAGAGTGACTATTTTTTCTACAAACCAGTGTCTCATGGAAAAGGAAACACTCT